>NW_026963370.1:0-600000 GCF_036588685.1 Mytilus trossulus
ACCACATCTTCCTATATCTAATTATTCAAAATTAACAAATATTTAAAAAAAAAATGGATGTTTTCGAATATCATAAATATAGTGGTAAAAAATGAATAATCAGTCCCTTGCTTTAATGAAAATGAAAAATCTTGCTTCAATAGTACAGAAAATGAATAATCTGTCCTCTCAGTTTAGAAAAATAAATAACCGATCAAAAACAAATCCTCCTGCCCCCCCCCCCCCCCCCCCCCCCCCAGAATATCAAATGGTCGTCCCCTAATGTGAATAAAATGTCCATTTGAAAGTCAAACTTATACATGGAAAGTTTCTGAGAAACATGTTGCATTATTTATTGTTTGAGATGTAATTTTTATTTAGAAAAAATAAATAAATGGGGAATGTGTTCATGGGATGCAGAAAATTTCCTTGCTTTAGTATACCATATGTAAGAGGCCTCATATAACTTTAGATGGGGACATTACTTTAGAACGATATAAGTGACTCGACCCAAATTGTTCTATGGTCTGAGCTTTGTGGTACTTATCATTATGTAAAAGTTTCATAGGACTCAAGCGTGGTAAACCTCCGAAACGAATAAAAATCAGCATGTTTTTTCGTTTGTAAAGGGGCCTATTTCTAGAACATGAACATGTACTAGTGACGCAACAAAAACTCTTACTTGATGGGTTATAAGCATTGTGTATAAGTTTCATAACATTTGGTTGAGGCAAACTAAAGTTAGAGAACGGATAACAAATTCAGGAAGAACTAACGCACAGACGGACAAGGGTAAAAATGATTTCCCCCGATATGACGGTGCATACAAAAAGGGACAATTTAAGTATTTTTTGGATGTGACGAGTTACAGTAGATTATGTTGGCATGTTAACATGTATTTTTATTGAAATATTTAAAAGAAACTGACAGTTTAACATGCCATTGAATAACTATAATTATTGACAGTTTAAATGACTATTGCTTCAATTAAGGTGGTACCTAACACTACAGGGAGATAACTCTGTAAAATCAGCTAAACGTTTTAATTACGTTGTGTTGTTAAGGGAATATTAAGCTTCTCAATGATCAAAATAAGTGTTTGTCAAACTGCTATATAACCAGTGTATTTTTTTTGATAAAACGGTTGGTTCAAATGTTTTCAAATTTTTATATTTTTGTCAAAGGGTCAAAGTGAATACTTTGTCAAAATTTCAAGAAAATTAAACGAGCCAAATTAATTTTAGTTAAAGTGTTGGGTACAACCTTAAACTGGCATTCTGATCCCAAAGAAAGACCTCACTCCTAAAATATGTTTCAAGACCAAGCCCCTGTCAAAGATGTTAACAGAGGCTTACATTGTTGGGTTGATGTTTAGACGACTTGTATATACAGATTCTACACAGCCGTGTATCATCATCACTGCTGGTGATCCCATGGAAGATAGGAATTTTGCAGTAAAATTTCATAGAAATCAATACTTACACAAATTAGTGCCCTGAAACATGAGTAAACGTTTGATTTCGACCCCTTTTTGGACCTTAATTCCTAGGCAGATATAATGATATCCCCTCAAATAAATTCAAATCTTCATATAGTGATATGGAACTTGTGCTAGAATTATATAAAGATCAATTCAATTATACGGACGCTTCTGTCTGCAAACCAGAAAAATAGCTTTCCTTTTGAAGAATGGAACCTTGTGGTGCAAATTCCTTGAAATCTATATTCTTATATATACCAATTAATGTCCTGAAATATGAACAATAAAATTGAGAATTGAAAAAGGGAATGTGTCAAAGAGACAACAAGTCGACCATAGAGCAGACAACAGCCGTAGCCCACAAATTGGCCTTCAATGCAACAATAAAATCCCGCATCCGTAGTCGTCCTTCAGCTGGCCCCTAAACAAATATGTATACTAATTCAGTGATAATGGACTTCATACTAAACTCCGAATATTACACACAAGAAACAAAAGATACAAATGTTTGTTTTGACACCAAAACAGCCGTGGCAATTACATCCAAAAATAAATCCAAATCTTGTAAACTCATCAAACCTTTTAACAAACTTATAAGTCAAGTTTCTCTAATCAATGGTAAAATTAGATATTTGAATATAGTGGACAGACATGGCACAAATATCGATTTTGTTATGACCAAATTAGAACATAACTAAATTACAGACATTTTGGGAGGGTTGTATAAATCCACATCCATATTCACTTTCTATATGGAGATTACTTTAACTGCTTATAACATTATACATATTTATTTAAGGAAGCTGGCTTGTCATGTTTGATTTTTTTTGTTAAATTTTCGCAACCCTCTGGTTTTTTCCATTTGAATGCCTTGAAAATATTTGCCAGGTGACCCCTATTTTTCCTTGTAAATCTTTTACATGTATAACGATAAGCCAGCTGTTAACGTCTTATAAAATTTTAATTACCTTTTAACAGTTTTTGACTTGTCAATGAAAAAACTATGAAAAGTCAAGAGAGAATAATTTCCCACCAAAATTTCACTGGATAATATCCCGAAAACAAGCAAGGGAACCTATATATTTTTTTCGCTCTTTGGATTCCTTTATTTATCCCTTATCATTGTAAACTAGTGTTTTGAAAAGTTAATTACTTTGAAACTGAGAAGCGAACTCTCTTAAAAAGAGTATTTTGTAACTGTCTATGAGGTTAAAACACTAAATTCCTTTGATGTGTTTTAGTTGATTTAAGGTTGTATGGATGTCTTTCGCCATCTTGGATTGTAAAAAAGAGAGAACCTAAGGTCTAGATTTTCCATCAAGTAAGCAATGCTTGGTGCAGGAATGCACATATATAATGTTAATGTTCATTTAAAAGAACTAGTTAATAAGAATATACATGTCTAACTTATAAAAAATAAATATTTTCCAAGTGTAGATATTTTTTTGGTTGTTTTTGAATTGGCATTTTAAGGGGAGGTAACTCTGAAACAGTCTTTTTTATGAAGGAATCTACATGGAATTTTTCTATTTTGTATTTTAGCCCGTAAAAAATGTACGGTGACGTACCCTATTGTTTCTTATTCTCAAAGCATTGTCTGAAGGTTTTCTTTTCGTAATTTATAATACAATTCTATCATTTAGTTTAGTTTATAATCACAAAATGTTTTTTTTTCTTGTATAATCAATACAAAATGTTTTTTGAGAAAATTTAAGGTGACCTATCTTTTTTTATTATATGTTTGAACACATATCAATAGATACTACTTTTTAGCAAAGTATAAACGAATGCTGTCATTTTTATTTTAGAATCACATACCACCGTAATTGTTCGATGCACGATTTTGTAATATATATTTTGTTGGTCTTTTAAATAGCCTTCCGTAACTTCAAGTACACTAAAACCGTACTTTCGTGTTGATTTAACCTGTTGAGACAATTTTAAATGCATTTAAGTTAACTTATTTTTACATATTCTGTTTCCGTCCTTTACACGTGATACAGTGCTAATTCCCCCGTCTGCACCATATAAGTAAGCCCTAAACTGGAGATAGCTATGTACTGGCTTATAGATGCAGTGCGAAAGGAGAAGGAGAATTTTCCTTAAACATTAATTTATTGTATTTCAATAGAAGACATCTCTTAAAATGTCTGTTATTAACACGTTAACATGTATGTCCCATAGGGATTGACCAGATAAGTCGAAAATCAATATAACTTCGTCTGTCATCTTCATCTTCCCGACCGTGTTTATCAACTAATTTTCTCTCTTTTAGCACTTTAATATCTCGTTGTACCATGTTAAACATATACCCTCTTTTTAATAAACTCGAGTGATCAACTCTTCAATAACGTTAGTATCAAGAACTTTCTTCCATTCATCTATACAAAAACAAATGCCAACAATAACAATTTGTTAGCTTTAAATGTGTTTTATCAATTTATTTCAATCGTTCATCATCATGATTGCATTGTCTATTGAAACCTTTAAAGATGTTTTACTCAAATATAAAAGGACTTAATATCAATACTAATCGTGTATTGAAATAAGCCACGCTTCCCTACCAACCTAATATGGAATATACACGGTCTCAACGCGGTTGGTTTTGACCAATTATAATCCTAGATATGTGTAAAGGATAAGATAATTTAACTTAAATTAATCCCTTTCCACTGTGCGGATGCTAGTGCTGCCTAACATCAATTCAGTGCACAGGGTGATAAAGATAAAAAAGATTCTTGGTTCAATTATAACTACAAGTTCTTGTTTTCTTACATGCTTATTTTTTGTTATCTCCATTTAATGAAACGAAGTCAAATATATAAAAGAAATATATATGTTTCATATCATGCATGTCTTTGTATATGTAACCGGGAGACTGGCTACTGATTTAAAGTTGAGAACGAGCTGCAACCCACGACCGGTTGCAGATGTTGGCATCGCCAACATCGACGATGACTAGGATCTAGTCACTTGACTGAGATTACTCGCTTTAACTCCACTTGTAGAATTAGACACAAGTCTATGCAGTAGTTAACAATTTAATGATTCAGGATGGAATACATATAGTTTTATAAATTGATGTACTTTGACTCGTTGAGCGGATGTTGTCAGTATGAATGCCCGACTCTCACTGAAGTTAGAAACTTCAGAAAACATATTTAAATCAAGAATTTACATGGTGACAAGTATATAATAGAAAGGAGATAACTGAATGACAATGAAATAATACGATAAGAATTAACAAAAGATTATACCAAAAATTTGTCGATTGAGCTTCAGGCTAAATAGCGCCGTAATTGAAATGACTAAAGGATTAATTATTATTTACGTAAGAAAACTTAAGAACTATGTAAAGCTGTGACTTTATCTATTATTTACAAAAAGAATTTACGTTACGCACAGTTTTGGTGATACGTTTGAAACGTCAGAAAACGTTCATCGACGGAACGTTGAGAAAACGTTATTGAAGCCTGTGTTAACGTATGCATCTAAATCTTAGCATCCCGCTTTTTGTTCTCTTCTTCTTTTTTCCTTTCTTTCTTTATTTAATCTTATTCTTTCAGTGGTGGTTAAATTTGTTTTGGCCTACAAGAACGTAGTTTATGCATAAAAAATTAAAATGACAAAATAAACACCGTAAAATAAACGTTACGTTGAAAATCACGGAAAAACGTTACAAGATTGCACGGTAACAAATCAGACTAGACATTTCGATTTTCTTATTATTTTTTTGTCTTTCATTATTTATTCAAAATTCCTTTTATATGCAAAAGACTTTTAAAAACACATTACAAAAACAATACATAAACTCAAGAATAAGATACACAATTGATTTATATTTACGTTCGAATGTACAACATCTTTACAAAAACGTACATAATTTGTGCATTTAGCACACGGTAACAAAATGGACTAGACAAGCATAAAGTTAAAATTCGATTAGAAAATTCCACTTCCAAACCATATTTTTGTACTATTTGTAAACGGTATTAAAAGCACATTAAGAATATATGTGGTTTTTTTTCGTTTACATATTATTGCATTCCATAAAATTTCTTACCGTAGAATCCATTGTAACTTTTCCCCTATTTCATATGACTTGTTACATCATCTTTTGAACATTTCAATGCATCTTCTAACTCGAATATTTGAAAAAAATGCCCAAAACGTCGGATGCGACGTCGTAGCGAATTGTGCTAAAATTTCGCATAGCATTTCTTGCTAATTTGCGTGCAAAAATAAGATTTTCTGATTCAAATTACTAAAAAAACTCGATTTCCATGTTACAAGTTACGCTCATATTTTTTGACGTTTTTTTTCCCTTGAGTGTTATTTGATTTAATTTTATGTTATAATTTTATTATTTTAAAGATATTACTATAAAACTATAGTCTTTTAGACATAACATATCATACCAGTTTTCATTTATTCTAAAAAGACATGCTCAAATTAGGAAGAAAAAACGCGGAACTAGTAGGGTTCACCAATACTGTGCGTACCGTCATAATTATCTTGAAACAAATTTCTGACTTTGTGAAAATATACTTGACACTTAATTATTACTTATAATACAAAAAGCTTTACAAAGAAGAATCGTTACATCATAATGAAATTACTTTGACGGACAAATATTGCAAATAAAATGATTTCTATAAAACAATGAATAGTTTAACAATATAATGACATTTTATGACCGAACAGTTTGTCAATGAAAGTTCAAAAGTATCATATTTATGAAGAATACCCTTTTCAAACATTTCCAAATGAAGATGCACAATTTACACAAATTATCCCTATCACATATATATGAAGACAACAACTAATGTTTTTAGTTTAGTATTTTAATATGATTTACATATTTTTCCTGTATCTTTTCTTACCATTACTGAAATATTTGTCGAAAAAGATTTTTTGTTTTACATAAAATTCATTTAAGATCAACTTATCAACTAACTCTTCTGTGATAATTGGTTGGGAGTGTTGTATACGTCGGCTAGTAAAAAACGTATTTAAGATCTTAATATCTTGAAAGCAAGTCTCAGGTCGACAAAATAAAAAATACAAAGTGTTAACCTGAGATTGTTCTTGATCAAGCTCGTCATCATCTTCTAGAATAACTACTTCTGAATCAATAAAAGAGTTCATAAAAGGACAAAATGTTCCTGCTTTTCGGTGAATAGACATTCCATATTTCTCATCGTTGTCATGCCATGAATCTGTATCGGTTTTAAAACCGCAATATTTGCAGACAATTTCTTTTCCATTTCCTTCGTAACTAAATCCAGAACAGGCTAACGGTAATGGTCTGACCATAGCATCATCTGGCCACGAAATGTTCCCTGGATTTTCTCCTAAAACAAATGAACGTATTCTGTGCAAGAAAGAATTCAGTTCCGAACTTTGACCAATAAATCTGATTTTTGCCATTAAAAGAGGATGAGAAGCAGGATACCCAACATGTGGACGATCTTTTAGCGGTAGAAGCAAATCGGCAAGATTTCTTCCGTCGAGAATTTCAACCGATCCTCCATCTGGTTGTGCTGAATGAACTCTTGTGTTTGAAGGCATCTTTTCTCGCCTTGGCTCTTTGGCTGTTTTGCTAGTTTTATTTTGTTTTTCCATAGTTCTTGCATGTGTATCTATAGCAGTTGTGTATTGTTTTTGCTCTTTATGTGTATCTTTATAGCCGTCCAATATTATTGCTCGTAATTTGTTATCCAGAGTTTTGAAAAAATGTTTGTCCAAACACTGAAACGAAAACCAAGACATATTATGTCGCATCAAAAACAATATTTTTTCGATTTAGTCAATAAGACATATAGACAAGGTTGCAGACTTATAAGAGGCCCGTGTTACAGTTAACCCACATTTGGATCAGCTTTGAAAACAAAGCAAAACAATGAAAAATCTAGATAACCTTTGGATTGACAATATTAAATTACCATATTAAATAAAACAATCAATTTCATTTTGAATTTACACCCAAATTTGGACCATTTTAAAAATTGTGCCAAACATAAAAAAATCTAAATACACGCTCAGAATCAGATTATCAAATATTCCTTGCTTTATTTTTGTTTAAATCAAACCAAGTGTAGTTTGAGACCTTTTGGACCATACTTTGCTCTGACCATGTCAAAATTCAACAATGTAGATACATGTCTAGATTTATCATATCAAACAACCTAGTTATTTGGATGGAGAGTTGTCTCATTGGCACTCACACCACATCTTCCTATATCTATTAAATATTCATTTAATTGTTTTGATAAACAAAAAGTTGTATTTTGGACCCTTTTGACCTTAGCGTTGACCAATTATAAGATTGGCTTCCAAATTAGAAATATTTAAGTACTCAATTAGATTCAGAATATCATTTAACACCAATAATAAGATTTTAAAGAATTCAAACAAAGTTTAATTTTGGACTTTATAAACCTTAATATAGATAATTCCAAAAAAACAGAACCTAAAATCCAAAAGCTAAAAAACCCAATAAGATTCGTCATATTGAAAACTCCCACGAATTTTACACGTGAGTCAAACCTCTAAAGGAATAAGAAATGTATACAGTATTGGTTTTGTACCCATTGAACTAAACCAATAGGGTTATAACCCCTAAAACCAATCATAATTTTGTATTGTGTTGTATAACACCCCGTGACACAATTAAATAGCAATAAATAAACGTATACTCAAGTTGGTGTCCAGTAATCAGAATATTCTAGTGTTTTACTGTCTTTTCAAACGATTTGGACCATGACCCAACAATCAATCAGAACTTTTCTTCTCAAATATGGAACATTGTCGTAAATTTTAAATAAAAAGTCTGATACTTCGATTGATCAAAGCCTTTTAATTTCTGAACCCTACAAACCTTTATTATTTTGCTTACATAATCCTGTTAGAGTCCAGATTGCCAAATCTAATTTTCATGCAGGGAAATAAGGTTTGCTGTCACTTTGACAGACTCTTTGATTTTTCAAATGGTTTATAAGATTTGAACCTTGATTTAGTAGTGTTTTCTCTTTTTGAAGATGAATAAACGAGAAAATAATGTATAATTGTCAATATTGTCTCTGACTAACGATCAATTTAAATTATATGATATATATATATTTTAAAGCAATTCTATTTATCTGAAAAACTTATTCAAATTAATTGAAAATTATACCTCTCTTCCGTGATGATCGAGGCATAATCATATGAAAAAAATGAAGAGGTACCTATAAACCTAAATGTATAGCCAAACCGGGTACCGAATAAAAGCTTTGCATAGGGATATTTAACCATAAATTTCGAGAATCTGTACGTCAGCAAATTTTAATAAAACAAAAAAAAAACACAAATAACAGTTAGTATCTTTTTCCAAAAAAATCATTTTACAGCAGTCGACTAATCAATGTTGAATACAATTTGATAGTGAACAAACCTGCAACATTTTTGTGTATTTAGCACCAACCAACTTCTTTTTACTATCTTGTTTAGTCTTTATTTCTGAATTCTGCTCATTAATATCTGCTTTCAAAAAATAGTTTAGAATTTGTACTTTACAGAACATTGCTCCCACCTTGGAATTTTCTTTTTGTAGGAGTATCAGGTTGAATAATGCCTATACAAAATATAAATTATTAATATATTTATGTCTGCAGACAAATAAACGACTTATCTAGCAATTGACTAAATCTACAACATGATCTTAAAGAGTTAATCTATATTAGATTCGATTGCTGATATTTGGATAAAAGTGTAATGTTAACTGCCGTTTTAGTGCACAGAACATTATCAGAATGTTCTTGATTTACTAGTAATTTTCCAACAAACACTAGAGAGAATATGCCTGTCGGACGGAATGGTAATGGTCCATTTATTTTCAAATACGGTTTCACATATTCTGTCTAATGAAAAACTTATATTCATCATGACTCGAAAAGAATGTTTCAGTTTACAAATTTTAACACGAAAATGTGTATCTGTACTTAAATAGCTAAGAATCAAGGCTACGAAGGCCTTGCTTTATAATTAAGTTTTGTTATATAAGTATCATTGGCAATAAAATACTCTGCGAGCGCAGCTTGATACGACCACAGAGGTCGAACCTGACCAGTTGGGGCAAATAATGACACTTTATTCAAACTTAATACCGCTCCAAATTTTGATAATGACTAAATGTTTGACACATCACATGTTTCTGGAACAGAAGTTATGTGACAAAAGAGCTGACAAATTGGAAGTGTAATTTACCGATTTTGTTCCTATATCAATAATTCAAATACACGTGTAGATTCGACAGATCCCTTGAACCAATTATTTTATCAACTTTATGAAAAATATCAACTTTAAAAGGGGTCTACTACATGTGAAAAAAAGGAATGATGGACAGGAAATTTTAAAATAGATTTATACATAATTTCTTAAATTTTAACGATGATCTACGTACATATTGTAAGCCCGAGATTGTAAGATTGTTTAAATACAACACTGAATGTTGATTGTGATCAAATATTTGACAAGGCATATATCTCTGACAGAGTTCCAACAGGACTTTAACCCATCATGATCAGATATCCAAAGTTTAAGTACATTGTTTGATCCAGTGTATCAAAAAACGCAAAAACAAATTTTAATTTTCGGCCTTTTGAACCACAATATGATCCAATTTGATAATCAGGCCTCAAATCCAAAATCTGAATACACAGTCGGATTCGGCATACGAAAGAATACCATGAGTTATATTATCAAATACAATCTGAAAAACAAGGTTTTGATTTTTTACCTTGATTTTAACTTGAAAACTGGGTTCAAAATTCAAAAGTATAAATACTTTTAGTCTCAGCATATTTGAAGATTCTGATAAAATAAAAAAAAATCAAAAAAAATCTGGACTCTTACATATATCAGGTTAGTTGCTATAGATATATCATCATACCATTATTATTGACATCCACCTTATACTGCATTACACTCATTGAAATTACCTTTGAAGGAAATGTATTGTTGTCTAAATTCAATTTTCGCCATGGCATCTTTATATCAAAATATCCTTTGTGTATCTTCTTATATGAAATACATAAAATCTTGATAATGTCATTAATATCGTCATCTTGTGTTCTTTGTTTGAACATATGCATTGGTTCAATAAGTAGGTTTCGTATTTTAAGAAACATGCCTTTCGTTCCATAAAAGAGCTGTACCAGCAATGGCAGAGTCTGGATCTATACATAAAAAAGACTATCATTAAACACACATTTATCATACATACCTTTTTGAGATTACTCAATAGTATTTCTTACCTCATAAAAAACTATGTATATATATATATAACTTGATACACCAGTTGTGCGTTTATTCTAGATCAGACTTGTCAATTATCTATGAATGATACACTCTATAGATTTTTGAACATTTTACTTAAAGTAACGTTTAACATACCCCCGACAAAGAAAAGTGGTTAACATTACTTTCCAATAGTAAAATAGTTTATCAACGGAAAGTTTTAAAAAACTTTTATATTCTTTACTATTAATTGTGCAGACCTTGTTTTCCTTTCAATAAAGAATAATCATAATGCCTGTGTGTCTATATGTACTATGCATAGTCGCATTTGTAATCCTATATTATGCTTATCGTCTAGAATAGACGATACTATGCAGATAGGAAAACATTATATAAATCTAAAAATTTGCACAGTGGTACTAATATAAGATGTTATTATACGAAGATGTTGTTATTAAATCATTTTGCCAAATACTTCTAAGTATTGTTAAAACCATTGACACTGAAAAGGGCTATTTGTTAAGCCGAAATATTTTTCAACACGATTTAATAACAACATCTTTGTATACCATGTATAACATCTTAAACGAGTACCGGTGTGCAAAATTTTTATCACAATGTGTAATAACATTAATTTGATATCAAGAAGAAAACAATAAACTTGCGGCAAATATGGTAAACCACAACATGAGGTGCTAAATATTTTACACCATGTCCGGATTTCGACAATTAATGTCGCTTCACTTATGTTAGCGACCGAAAAGTATTTGGATGGTCATTTAATTAACCTCAATGTAGGATTGACTCTTGAATTTTAAATAGTCAAAAAAGAATGCACAGATTACATAAATCGGAGGGAAAATATAATACAGGCCCAAAAGCAATAAATATAATCAAGTCTAAATTGAGAACAACGTTCAAACCTATAATTGTGTTTCATAAAAACACATTTTTTATAAGTGTGCATGAACGTTGTAAATATACATTTATAACTCCCACTCGATTTATCCTTCATTTTATGTTTTTTTCATGTATGCCCTCTGGGGAAACTGTCCGTAACTCGCTCGGGAAAGATTTTGGATACGAAAGTTAGGGACAGTTTCCCCAAAGGGCATAAATGAAAAAACATAAAATGAGTTACTAATTTTTCTGTTTTCCCTTGTTTCTAGTAACTCCTGCTTCAATACTGGCTTTACAGTTCGAATGGTTTTTTTTTAAATACCAGTTTAAATTTCCGGGCTTCATTCATTCGGGATGGATGTATAAGTACGTAGCCACGTTCAATAGTTTTACCTCATCAGATAAAACTTATTTTTCTAATCATTATTAAACTGCTATTCGTTTGGGAGGCTTAAATATGTAGTTTCTGTTGCAATTGCCCTACCGTTGTCAAATTTAAAACATTATACCAACTTGGATCGGTATGGACATTTTTGATTTTTTTGTTTGAGGACTGCCCTCCATGCAGTTATAACATCTAAACTGTCACAACCTTTGGAAATTTGTGAGTTGTGCCAGTTCACATCGCAAATAACTATTTTCATTTGGCTTATCTTTGCGCCGTGTTTGGAATTTTCAAAATTGTACCAGCATCTGTAAATTGTATAAATTTCAAGATTTGGAAAAAGTTTCTCAGTTTGAATATATTGACATGATTCATTTGACATCGTGCTATTATTGAAGAAGCATATCTGTTATTCGAAATATTTAATATTTGTTCATTTTATAGTTATTTTATGTTGATGTTGTACCTTTTTGACTTGTTATATATTATATTTTGTAGTGTAAAGAATCATATCACATGATCCATCGCCCTGTAAGATTAATCGTTGACTATTTATTCAGTCATTTTATATATATATACAACTCGTCTAAACATCAACCGAACAATGTAAGATATGTAGATTTTCTTTCGCAATTTTTTTGTTTTTCCCTCGCCGGGATTCGAACCCTTGCTACTGTGATATCGTGACACCAAATCGCCTGCACTGCAGCCGTCCGTCTAGACCACACGACTACTTGGGCTCTACAAAAATAAAGCTTTCAGTGGCCGTGTGTTACCTTTCCTCGTCAGTTTTAATTTAGCGGCGTACTACAGTAAATGATATATAAGACATGGAGATGGTATTGTTACAGATCAGCTCAATTATCTATAGGAAAGGATCCTACAAATTAATGTAAGATACAGTCACAGAAAATAGTTATATTTATAAGTACGTCTGAGTCAGTGACAACTCTAAAACAGATTTATCCATCGGATCGCCATCAATGATGGTGATACATGGCTGTGTACACTCCAGCCGTCCCGCTAGACCATATATATATATATATAAATATGTAGAGTTGTCACTGGCTCAGACGTATCATTAAGATCCATTTTGTTACATCTTGTGATCAATTTTATTTGGCAATCGCCAATGGCAGTCAGCAGGGTTAATATAAAGAACATCAGTTGTTCGACCTGTTAGTCAAATGCGTTTTGTTTAAATATACTTTTTCACTTTTTTGGTCTTTTGGAAAACGTTGTTTGTGCTGTTTTTAGACCTTTCTACAACGAAATTTGTTTGACATGCACACGTATAAAAATTGCGGATTTTATCCAACGCAATAACAGGTTTGAACGTAGTTTTCAATTTAGACTCGTTTAGATATAAATATATATATCCATTAAATAGAATAGTAAAATAAGTTTAAACGTTAACAGTTCCATTCAATCGAGTTCATCCTTCCATTGGGACTCTTCAGGATAACTGATATGGTCATATCAGTTATCCTGAAGAGTCCCAATGGAAGGATGAACTCGATTGAATGGAACTGTTAACTTTTTAACTTATTTTACTATTTTATTTAATGGATATATACATCTGCACATTTGAAATTTAATTTTTACGCCTATATATATATATATATATACATCAGTGACCACCGTGGCACATGAATAGTAAACTTCACTAGGGTAAAGCTGAAGACCGTTTTTCGATTCATAGTTAACCCAAGATGGAGGATGAAAAATTAGCTCAGTATCTCTATTGTCTGTCTGTTAAAGTGTTTCTATATTAATTTCTTTACAAATCATACATTGGTATGGGGTAAATTTATAAAAGATTCACATGGAAAACATACATTATTATCGAGAAATAAGTATGAAACATGAAATTAAAACTGAAATTACGGACATCAGCTTTACCCCCAGTAAAACGTGGAATTGATAATAAATAACAAATACACTTTACTGATAGTATATGTATGTCCATAGTTTACAGTCTACAGAAAAACGCGAAAATAAGTGAAATAAATAGAAAACAAGAAATAACGATTTGTTGAGAGAGAAAAAAGGGGAATACTAAACAAAAGAGTCCTCTCCCCAAGTACCTATGGCATTTGATTCCTTTCGTGAAATTCTATATTCATAATCTTTAACAAAAATCCATACTTACATGACCATTTCTAACATACCTTTTTAACTGAGCTCTAAATGCCCGTGATTTCGCGGTTGTGTTCTGGTATATATAATTACAAGCCAGTAGTCAGTATTTGTTTAACTCCCCAAGGAAAAAAGTGACTTAATTGAGACATTTTAAGAAATGATACCGTGGTCACTTTTGGTCATAATATGATCACGGGAAGTAACTATATAACGTCGTCATATTGATGACCGTTTGGTGCAATGATTTTGTTATCGTTTGGTTAAGTTAGTCATGGTTTAGTTAGGTTACTTCCAACAAAGATTGGTGCAGTTTTATTTGATTCAAATCAGAATATAATAAAATAGCACAGCTTAATACGACCGCAGAGGTTGAACTCTGAACAATTGGGGCTAGTATGGACACCGCATTATAGCTTGATACCGCTCTGAATTGGGATTGGGATTGAATATTTGACACAGCATATGTTTTTGACACAGAATGAATGTGGTCTAAAGGACTAAAGAAAAAAAAATTAAGGTCCAATATCCAAAATAAAAAAAAAAAATGGATTGATTCAGCATATTAAAGAATCCCAAGAATTCAATGTTTGATGAAATCAAACTTTAATTTTGGACCCTTTTGACCTCAATGTGGACCAATTTGATAACGGTGTCCTAAAATCAAAAATACAAATCGTGGTTTGATTTAGCATATCAAAGAACCGCATACAATCAATTTTTGTTGAAATCAAACAAAGGTAAATAATGGACCCCAATTTGAACCAAAACTGGGCTCATAATAACAAATCTAAAACATGTAAAGATTCAGCATATCAAAGAACCATAAGAATTCAATTATTGTTAAAATCAACCGAAGTTAAATTTTGGACCCTTTCGATCTTAATGTAGGCCTATTTGAAAACGGGACAGGAAATTTAAAATTTTAGAACATAGTTAGAATCGGCCTATCAAATAACACCAGTATTTTAACTTTTGATGAAATCAATCAAACTTTAACTTAGGACACTTTGGACCTCATGTGCACCAATTTAAAGAGGGGGCCCAAATTCCAAAAACTTTATTCACAGTTTGATTCAGCATATTAAAGAACCCTAAGAATTCAAGAATTAAATACCAATGTAATAGGTCAAGAAATAAGCAATTTAAACAAAGTATTAGAAAAGTATTGTTTTATGTCCCTCATTCCTACACAGTATAGGCCATAACCCTCCAAATCAATCCCAACCTTTCCTTTTTGGTATGAAACCTTGTGGTAAAATTTCAAAAGGATCCATACATTAACTCACAAGTCATTGTCTGGAAACTAGAAAAATACTTATTTTGACCACTTTTGGACAACTAATTCCTGCACTGTTGTGACCATAACCTCCAAAATCAATCCCAACCTTCCATTTGTGGATCATAGTGATCCATTTACTTAAACTAAAGTCATTGTCCGGAAATTTAGTGTCTTCGGACGAATTTAGCGATATATTTAAACTAATGATCAATTTCTTAATCAAACTTTGACAAAAATATCTAATTCCGTGGAAGTTGTTTTTAACTGTAAGTTAAAAACCACTGTATTTAACGCCCGTCGACGTGACTACATTACTACTTGTACCCATAATTATACGTTAATACAATTTATTACGAGTATTCGCTCGTAAAAATATCTAAAAAATATAAACAATAAATGATACTTATTTCACGTGTTGTTAAGGTGGAATTCGAGTATAAAATAAAAATGATAGAATTTGTTCATACTGAGCCTTAAAGAAATATATATTGATAAAGTTTAAAAAAATAATAAAACGTTAGGTAACCACGCATTTTCTAAAGCTATAGGTTGTGACAAAATGACACATTTCGCATGAATTGTACAGGAAAAAATTTCATTATGTGATTAGGAGCTAAACTAAATGATAGAATAGTAAAATTAAATACGGAATGATATATAGCTGTTGGACAATGCTTTGAAAAAAAAGAAAAATTAGTGTCACCGTACGTTTTTTTCTGTAAATTCTATGTAGATTCCATCAGAAAGAGCACTGCTTTAGAGTTTCCTCTCATTAATATGTCACTTTAGAAACATTAAAAATCAACCGAAAATAGTTTACACAAAGTCTTGAAAAATTATCTATATTTATAAGTCAAAATCTTACTATTTCGTTCTTTTAATTAAAAATTCACATTAGTTATTTGCATTCCTGCATAAAATTTTGCTTCATGTAACTGTTTTTAAATCCGGACCTTAGTTTCTCTTCTTTTTCAATCCAATTGAATACACATAATACCACCCGAAATGGATGGCATGTATACCTTAAATATAATGAGGGTTATTACCATTTCTGTGAAATCCGATAACTTTCTTATCATGTCTATGACGAAATAAAACATCTTATAAGTGACTCTGGCTGTTAAAGAATGCAAATCCAAAGTGAAGTCATTCATTATTACTTGAATATCACGCCTTAAATTCACCTAAAAAGAGACACACAAAAAAACGTATGTAAACAAAAACATAATTACGTCAATAATTTGTATTCATTATTTCAATATAAATACTACATAATCAACCAAATAACTGAATCTTTCAAGAAAAATGACATTTAATTATTTATTGTCCAGGTTAACCATCATACTTACATGCCTTGAAACAAATATATGATTTCAACAAATATAGCCCCTGTCGAACATCAAATTGAATCAAGAAATATACATGTATTGGATCATTAGTTCCGGAATTAACATTAAAGACAATTTGCTAGATGTCACAATTTGCTCAATAATATGCAAAACAAGTATGCATATTTCATCTTCCAGATTGGAAAAGTAGTTTGAATTAAAAATCATATAACACGACGGTACTCAAATTGCACTTATTTTGACAGTTTTTTAATCTACGTTTTTAATGCTCCAAACAAAAGTTTAATATGTGTTTATTTTGTAAATGTATCATTATTTATTATATGGTTTCATCAATTTAATTTTGAATCAAAATGGAGTCATAGAAAAATTGTTCTGAACTGACCTCCAAACTATCAATGATTCTGTAATGAGGAGTATCCAAAATGCATCTATGCTTAAGGGCATACGATACAGTTTTGATCCCATATTCACATTTTGATAAGAAATTTCATATAGTCTATTTTTGACCTGATTAAATCAAATATGTGAAAATATACCTTCATGTGCTACTTTTTGAGTAAAATAAGGTCAAAACTTTGTATATTTGCTCAAAATTCGGTTTTGTGGTCGTATTTATTCTTTCGAAAGAAACACTTAACTTTTTTGTCTTTTATTAATTTAAAAAAGATAAACACAAACTGTTTTTTTGTTAAATAATTTGTAATTTCTGTATTCTATAATTATCCCATAAATTTATACATTTTATATTCAGAAATATCTCATATTTATCAAATATTCATGAATGTGGAAAAAACATCATTTTTTGCTGTATGTTTCAAATTTAAAAAAAATGCTCTATTTACGTTTTCATGAAAATTGGCACACATAATCTTCTCGCGTAATCAAACCAAATGGCATTTTAAAAACTCCTATTGACGTCCGTAGGTTCGGTAAGGGCCATATTTGGCCCCAATTATAAAGTTCATAGTTACAAAACAATAAATGTTTTAAGTTGCCTTAAAGAAATGTTAGAAAGTTAAACAGAGCTGTTTTTGTCAAAGTTTAATTCTAACACGTTGATTTTTACATCCAAAAAAGGTCAAGATAAGAGATTTTGGTGAAATTTGACAAAATCAGCTAGATTTCAACCAAATAAAGGACCAGGAAACATAGAGCGCATGCGTCGACAAGCTTTAGATTCAAATAAGACATGCAAAATGTCTTTACAAACATTATTTATAAAGATCTTTGTTGTCGACGTATGCTATGTTTCTTGTCCAATAATCTATGGAAATTTAGCCATTTTCATTGATTTTGTCGTGAAAAATCAAAATGAGTACAACTTGTGACGTCATAATAAAACGCAGAAACGTAAATTTTCAACAAAATGGTTTATATCCTAGCTAGTCAATATATTGCCTATGATTTTTCGTGTTATTGGTCGAGAAATCCGAATTTACGCTAAAAAAGGGGGCCATTTTAGGACCTTATCGAACATACTCCTTTACGAATAGATAATTTCAACTTCACCATTTGAAACTCTTGATTTAATAGCTTTTTTTGTGAGCAACAACCCTCCATCAAGAAAATTATGAAAGGAAATGCAAGCAGGGACATACCGTATCAATTGGGAGATATATTCACTGTATGCAGGTGCTGCTGGAAATTGATATGTTGCTACTTAGAAATGGACAGTTCACAAACTGGAAAGCTTAAATCATCTCTTTTTGTCGTAAAGTGTTATTTTCAATCAATCCTCAATTTTAAGATGTAAGTCAAGATATGAGGCCGAATTAACTGTATCTGTTCTATTTTTTTTTATATCTAATTCAATGGGATAGATGCATTCGACATAGTCACCAAATTTTGAACTATTTAATGAAAGCACATCATCTATATAGCGGAAAGCGAAGTTGAGGGAACTTGCTTACTTCTCTTCTTTCTTCCTAAGAAGTTCCTGTATTAAGTAAGCCTCATAATAATAACGAAACAAGTCGACAAGAAGAGGGGAACAATTCGTTCCCATTGGAATACCATTTGTCTGTTGAAAAACACGTCCTCCAAACGTAACAAATATGTCGTCAATCAAGTATTCAAGAATTCTGATAATGTCAATTTTAGAGAATGTTTTGTTTGAATCAGAGTGATCCTTTACAAAGTAGGATTTATCCTTTCCCCAGACTAGATTAGATTTCCGCTTCTAATTTTGTTAAATAGGTGCAATTTGGGTACTCACTTGTATGACAGTTGCATCAAATTCCATCATGATTATCTTAACCAAAAAATGTTTCTTGTCACATGTCTCACCTTTTGTCTTTTAATACAAAGAAATTACAAAAGAAAGATTATTCTAATACAATTTATCAACAATCCATGTAAGTCATAGGACCATTATCTGGAAAAGTTGTTTTGGGCCATTTTGTAAGTTGAAAACTATTTTTACTGTTTACTATTTTTCGTTTCTGAGAGTAGCTCATTGATTTTTCTTGATTATCTTGATCATATGACTCTAAAGATTAAAAGTTGTAAAGCGTAATTGAATCAATATATAAAAAGTAAAAACACAAAAATACTGAACTCCGAGGGAAATTCAAAAAGGAAAATCAAAAATCAAAAGGCAAAATCAAAAGTCCAAACACATCAAACGAATGGATAACAACTGTCATATTCCTGACTTGGTACAGGCATTTTCTATGTAGAAAATGATGGATTGAACCTGGTTTTATAGCTAGCTAAACCTCTTACTTGTATGACAGTCGCATCAAATTCCATTACATTGTCAACGATGTATGAACAAAACAAACATACTCAAAGAGTAAAAATGTCAAAAATAGGGGTACAACAGTCAATATTGTGTTATCATCTTAATATCACTACATAAACAACAAATTTAACAAAGAAGCACAAAAAGGCATACATCAATGTAACATTCTCATTTTGCATTTCTTATACGGCTGAATTTATCTATAATTTACGTTAACTTTTAGATCATAAACATATTTAAACAATTATTGTATTGAAATGGGAATTCTTTTTTGATTGCTAGTATGACTCAGACGTACTTACATATATATATATATAGACTAATTATAAACAAAAAAGTAATATTGATAACAGGCATTTCATGGGTTTTCAACTACAATAATTATTGCGTCTTTAATTAAGAACAAGAAAAGGTTGTAACTGCAACTTTTCATTATATCCATGTATTATGGTGACTGTTAGGAAAATACATTACCCCATGTAGTGACAGTTCTCCATATTCTTCAAAATTTAATGTGAATGTGCTGAGATATCCCATTTTATCAAATACGTTTGCTAATGTATTATCTCTCATTATTGCTGGATTCAATACAGCAATCTAAATAAAAAGAACTCGTTATTTCACTATTTCACTTTTATTAATGACAAAACTAGAGGCTTTAAGGATCTTGTTACGCTCACCTTGGACTATGGACATATCATTCAACAAACTCTCCGACAGAATTTGACACATTCCCCATTTCTTTTTTCAATTTAATTCATGACAAAAATCTCTATTTTGTTGATCTTGTATTACTGATCTTTTAGTCTGTTTAGTTTCTTTGACTTACTAACATATTTTGACATGCTGATATATTTTGTGAATTTACAGTGTTTATATATGTCTTGTAGCTATTTAATAAAGTATAGCTATATACTAGTTCTACATTCTATGTTGAGTGTACTATATGTTTACTGCACTACTCATTGACGGACAATTAAGGGATGACTTTGTTCTATGTTCTTCTTTGCACGAATTTATAATGCATGTATCCCCGCCACTTTTCTAGTAATATATATACGGAATACTCGTACTAATGCAAGTTTAACACTTTCCCACACACGCGCTACATAAGGGACACATATCTTTTCCCCCTTTTTTCAGGTAAACACATGTTCGTTTGAAGGCCTCGAATGCATGTACTACTATTTATTTCATAGTTCATAATAAATTGAAACTTTAAGATAACATTTGAAATAATTATGTTTTTTCGGCGTGAATAAATTATTTGCAACTTTATATTCGTCACAATTATCAACGCCTTTTAATTAGAACCAAGTGGCCATTTACCCTGTGACATATATCAATTGTGATTAAAATTATAGGAGGCTTAACAGAAAAAAAAGTTTCTCTCTAAATATCATTTTAGCCATGTCAAGGACGTTGGTAGGAAGGCATGGTCATCTGACACATCTGACACATTTTTTTAACTAGATATTTTTATGATGATTGTGACCAAGATTGCTTAGTTGTGACTTTCAAGCAAAACTATTAAAGCACACGAATACAGATTTAATATGTTCGAATTTGTCACTTGTAAGTTAATTTTTCATCAGCGTTGTTTCGTTTCATCTCAACTGACTATAAAAAAAATTATGATTGAATATAACAAAAATGAAATTGTTGTATATATCTTTTATCTAATGGTTCTTTAAGTAAGAACTTGAAAGGATTGATATAGCAACTCTTCATTCTATCCATGTATCGTAATGAATATAAAGCAAATACATTACCTCTTTTAGGGTGTGTTCCTTACGATTCAATAGGACTGAGATGTTATCATGTATTTTTGCTGAGATGCTTGCTAATGCAGCATTCGCATTTGAAATACCATCAGTCATGTTTGCTTGATTGAATTCGTCCCTCTAAATAAAGAACAAGAAAAAATGTAACCAATAACATGTTGTTTGATACGAATAGTAATAAATTGTGATCGTTTCATGCATATCACATACATTTTTATATATTGTATTACTGTTGTAGAGTTCATATTATTCACATCATTTTGGCAATTGTTACATTGAGTTAATGTCATATAATAGACATTCATAATCAAAATGTACCTAATGGTATGTATAAGGTAAGATAAAATGTAGTTTAGTAGAATATCTGTATGCGTACTTACAAACTTCTCAAACTAAAACAAAAAATACAAAAAAAATTACTAAAACAATGTTTTTATAACAATGATTCAATAATAGAATCCTTAAAACTGTATTTTTCACTTTTTTGGCATATACAAGATAATTGTTTCCTGGTAATACCATCAAACATGTAATTGTATTCTATAAAACAAATATTCAAAAATGTAGCCCATGCAGAACATCAAGATGAACAAGGCTAATAGATGTATTGTTCTTTCCATTATAGAATCATTTTCGAAACTAACATTGCAGACATATTGTCATTTCAGGGCAATTATTGCAAAATGCAGTCATGAAAAATATGACAAGCATTTGAAGTGTTCAATTATTAGTAAAATCCCCTTCTCGTATTATGTCATGTTTGTTTACAGCATGAAACATTCGTTACTTTTTATATAAAAGATAACTAGACTTTTGGATTTGTTTAAAATAGTCCAGTAATGTGTGGGTCTAAATTGGGTCGGTTTTGTCTGTTTAAACTGAGAGGGGCAGGATGTGCAGTCCCGTCGTTTCATGACAAAATTGAAAATCTAAAGGCTATAAAACAAATCTGTGTCGCTCACCTAATAATATGTGCATATTTAACAAAGAACACTCTCTAGCATTGTAGATAAAATTGAATTGATGATAAAAAATCTCGATTTTTCTTAATAATGTTTTTATGTTTATGTTCTCTCTTTTATCTTTAAATTTGACTCAAAACTCAAAAGTGAGAGAAACATCGTGAGGCAACCACTCTTATAAAGAGGGAAGTCAACTAAATATATTATATGTTGTACAATAAAGGACAATAATCCTAATTAAGATTCAATTATGAGACTTTTCTACAGAACTTTACTGGCAAATCATTTTAGCATATTAAAGCATTTTTCATAGTTTTCTTCCATTTAATACACACAAATGGGGAAAAAATGATAAAATGTGTCATTTAAGGGCAATATGTTCTTAGGAAGTTGTTTGCCAGTTTCGAAAAATAGAACGAGCAATTTTACTTATGGATATTACCTATATGTACTTTTATTAGCTATGGCAGTCATTTTGTATGCCAGCCGGGTCGGGTCATCAGACACATTTTCCTTGGAAATTAGTATTGTTGTGAATTTACTTTTTTGTAAACAAAAAGTAAAATCACAAAAATACTGAACTCAGAGGAAAATCAATTCGTAAAGTCCATAATCACATGGCAAAATCAAAAAACAAAACCCATCAAAAACGAATGGACAAGAACTGTCATATTCCTGACTTGGTACAGGCATTTTCAAATATTTTCAATATATCCTAATTAAGATAATGGACAAGCTTGGTTAAATCTTGCATTGTATTTTAAGAGAAGATGTTTTATTTCGAAATTAACAGACGACGATGGACAAAAGACGCATAGTGAGGAGGAAAGCTCACTTAGCGCTCTTGGCCCCGGTAAGCTGATTATGTGCCAGATGTGTTAGTGTCTTGATATGTGGTCTTCCATTTATGAACTGAAAAATTTCGTGGACATTTTTCTTTATGTTAAAATATATAACGCTTTCTCTGTGAAATACTCCTGAATATCCTGTTCTTTTAGATTCATTTTTGTTAATACATGATTCTCATCCTGTTTATGGTACTTTTTGTATTCAGTTTTGTTTTACTATAAAATTCTATAACTTTTCACAGATGTCATTAAATTTTGGCACTCTATTATCATCTATTTTTTATAATTTTTTCTGTTTTTCTCTCCATTCATTGACATTATATTGCAACTGCTATCACATTGTTAACCTAATTTACACCTCGTATATCAAAGTTAGGGTTTGATAATGTTTTAAATTACAGTACTTGACCATGTTGACATCAGAAACAGAAAAATGCCAACACATGCAATAGACAAAGTGGGAGTACAAAAAAATTGAATTTATAACACAACATTTGATAGGCCTTTAGAAGCAGTGCTTAATGGTTTGCATAATTATAGAATTCACAAGAAAAATGATTTTTAAGATATTTTGACTACTCGCATTGACCGCAATTTTCTATTTAGTTTTGACAGCCGTGTATATTGGGAGCGGAATCATCGTTGACACGTTGATTTTAAATTTGATAGTTTCAATTGCCTAGTAGTTTCACAGATAATTTTTATGGAAGATGATGAACATTGGACAAAAACGTACGACGAGCGACAAACAGCCAATTCATAGAGCTAGCAATCGACATTTTGGTCTTTAATCCTACATATGATAATCATATTCTTGTAAAACTAAAAAGAAAAAATACTAAGTAAATTTCACGAGATTGTCAACTTGTAATGATAAACAGATAGACATACGAAGGTATTTCATAGTATCTCCGTCTACAACGACAAACTTATCACTTTGTTTAAAATGTCTAAGGATTATATTTTAGATTGACACGTTTATGATTGTATCACTTTATAGTTGTAATGATATAAATCCTACTTTATTGTAAGGTATCAAAAACTAATATCTAAGTATATATGAATTTCAGCTACCATCCTGAGCACTGATCACACCTTTGTCTTTATACCATAATTTTTTTACATATTTGTTTGTTTTTAGAGTGATAATGATTATAACACAATGGTGACAGCTGTAATCCTACTTTTTGACCTTTTTGCCTATTATGCCTGTTTGTTGTGTGTACACATTGTTTACAATAGTATGGATTTTTATGTGACTAACATGCAATTGTTAGGTTTACCTAGCAGCTTAAACATCATTTTTAATCAAATTTTTCTGCATAAGTAAATACAAGTACAACTCAGAATCTGACATGTTTTTCATACGTTTGGTGTGTTTGTCCTTTTGATTTTGCACTTTGATTAAGGGATTTTCGATTTGATTTTGCATTTGAGTTCATGTTTTTTTTTCCTTTTTAAACTGTCTGAAAAAATATTATTTTTACATTCCGAGTGCACCGATCTTTAAATGAAGCAAACGGTACCTTTTTGTTCACGATTTAACATTTCATTCTTATTACAATATCACAATAAATGTCCATAGATACCTGTTCGTTTTTCTGCAATTGAGCCACTTCAGTTATCCTTTCATGATCCACAGACAATTGCATAGTCATAATCATTTGAGTTATCCATTCATGGTCCACACATTTTTTTGCTTCAGTTCCTCCAGTTATCCTTGCATTAATATTGAGCTCACCCACAAGGACCATTATCTCCAATTCCTCTGAATTTGGTAAGCTGTCATGCACTGCATTGTTAAATTCTGTCGACAATGTGCTAAAACAGATACCAAAAACCAAAGTTACAGAATAAGATGTATAATGTTTTTTTCTTCATTATTTTAGTAGCTTAATACATGGTTAATTCTATTAATACAAGAACGAACACACAAATACGAGGCAAAATGTTATAAGACTTTTACAGTTAGCTTGTCATTTTAAACGTAAAAGATTTTTAAGAAGAAAAGTGAGGGTCAATGAACAATGTTTTTTAATACATTCAAATTGATAAAACCAGAGGATTCCGAAAATCTTACAAAAATCCCAAAGTATGACAGATGCCTCAAAATATCTACATCAACAATAAAGTCGCATGATCTGTGTTTTAACGATGTTGTCCTTTGGAAATTTCTATTGATCAAGATTCCCATGGCAGATGATGCTTGCATATCAAGAGTTGCTTACACTATCGATGCATCAAGTCTTGCTCATTTTGGTTTCTTTAGTTTTTATTCGTTTAATTTATTTGTCTTTTCCTCATTCATTAAGGAGTTGTGAACATCGTTTAACTATTGTGACCTTAATGAAAACATATGCTGTAATACAGATTGTTCCTCTTTTTTTTGTTAAGCCGTTTTGTTTTTTATGATTATGGATCAATTTATGGGTCTCTTTTTTTAAGCATGGAATTTTTCGAAAAACGAAGGATTTTTTCATCCCGGGTATATATTTAAATACCTAAGCCGTATTTGACACAACTTATTTGAATTGTAAGTGTCAATGCTCTTTAACTTTGTACTCGTTTGGCTTCATAACTGTTTTGATCTTAGCGTCGTTGATGAGCCTCGTCATGGTACCTTTGATAACTATTCAGTCTTCATAGTGTGTTAATTAACGTTTTTTTATTGAGTTAAGCCTACCAATTGATATTTTATCGTGCATTTTTCTATGTTGTGATGTTATGCTATTGTTTCAGAAAAAAGTGAGAAGGTTTGGTACCATTAAAACGTTTAATCCTGCTGCAAATGTTTGAACCTGTCCTAAGTCAGGAATCTGATGTACAGTAGTTGTCGTTTGTTTAAGTAATATATGCGTGTTTCTCGTTTCTTGCTTTTTTATAATGATTAGACCGTTGGTTTTACGGTTTGAATGGTTTTACACTAGTAATTTTGGGGCCCTTTATAGCTTATTGTGCGATGTTAACCAAGGCTCCATGTTGAAAGCCGTACATTGACTTATTATGGTTTACTTTTATAAATTGTTATTTGGACGGAGAGTTTTCCCATTGTCACTCACACCACATCTTTCTATAATTATTTGTTGACATCATTTTTTCTCATCTGTTTGGTTATCATAGACATGTAAACCATGCAATCAATGTGGACTTGATATGAAATATGAAATTTCTAGAACACCAATAAATGTCAGCAATATAGCTACCTTTTCATAGAAAATATGTGTGCATCAGCTATTTCATTCTCTTTTCCTTCTTCCACTTCAATAACATCTTCTTTGTCAGATGTATCCTCAGTTGTTTTATCGGTTTCTAAGTTGGATTGCTTGATTTTGGTGTCAAATTCATTTGATATTGGAGAGGATGGTAGTTTTCGATTAATATCACTTATATTATGGTTTGCAATGTTCTGCTGTATGATAGCTTTATGTATTTCTGCAAATAAAATTAACAATATGAATAGTTCTGAAAGTTGGCATGCATATTTGTTAGGATTACGAATCAGTCCTATGCATCAAGATAAAACATAGCATTTCAATATAATCATATAAAAAAAAGGTAATGACGGTTATACAATAAAGGATGTTAACAGGAGAAGTTTGGACATTTCATGCGTTCGACCGAATGGATTGAACATTATTTACATATAGGATTGAATAAAAACAATATAATAGTATAACAAAAAGGTTTTTATGCCTTTCCCAAGTTAGGAGCCTAAGATTCTGTAGTTTTCATTTGTTACTGTGTTACATGTTTGATTCGTTCAGAAGTTTTCCATAAAATAGGCCGTTAGTTTTCTCGTATGTGTTGTTTTACAGTTGTCATTTAGATTTATTTAATAGCTGACTATGCGGTATAGGCTTTGTTTATCGTTAAAGGCCGCATGGTGCCCTATAGTTGTTTATCCCTGTGTCATTTGATCTTTTGTGAATTTTTCTTTTTGTCAATTATACCACATTTTAGGGCAATATGATACGGCGTGGCTGGAAAAAAAGGCAAGAATGTTCATATATTAAATAATTGAAATTAATGTGGAATGTGTCTATGGGTACATACGATACTCCCGCGTACATACAACGTTATAAAGGGACATTGTTGGAGAACAATAAAAGATACTCTGTCACTTGATCTTAGCGTTTATGGTTAAAGACAATGTGACATAAAATTTGGTTGATGCAAACGTAAGTTATAGAACTGAAACGAAAACATTTTTCTCATGTGTGTAAAGGCATAACTCTATGATAGTAAAAGTGAAACATCAAAATTCAAAATCATGTATGTATTGTGGTAATATGTGCATAAGAATTAAATGATTTAGTAGAGGAAAACTAAAGTTTGAGAATGTAAACGAAAATTTCTACAAATTTTTCAATTTATAAAGGTATAAAACTGTACAATTATTATAGTGACGTAACGATACGGCGAGGTCTTATAAATAATCCGTGACAAAAACAATACTTTCGAAATAACGTATGTTCACAACTTTTCTTTTACAATGATGATTTTTTTTCATTTTCTGTCTGCATACTTTTGTTTTGGCTTTTTACAAAATAAAATTACGTTTATCATAGATATTTTCACCCACTGCTGCTTATTTTACTGAAAATAAAAATCTAAAACATGTTCTATATAATCAACTGCTGTAATAGTAACATAATTCCTTCATTGCCAATCAATAATTGGCTGCCTAAGATGTGTCTGGATGACCACGAAATATTTTAAAGATCAACAAATACAGTTATTTAAACTTTGGTATACATTCCGTTAAGACTATGACATTACACAAGATCATGCGTTTATCATCATGTTTCTTTTATCATGTTTTTACATATTGGCAGTTATTGCTATCTGAAATTTAACTGTTGAGATTTAGGATATACATTTATAAGATATAATCTTCTTTGCATTAGAAAACTAGAAAACACTGTTGCTGTTAGTACTTAATAGTATTCTAAGATTAGTATTTTATGTCATTTGTTTTTTGTTGTTGTTTTTGTTGTGTTTTTTTTGCTTCTTACCAACCTACTACACAAAGCCCGTTCAAACTAAATTATTGACTTTTACAGTTTGTTTTTATTACTGTTATGTTACACCAATGTCAAGGTTTAAACATTCTAAAGAGGTCTGTTTAAAGTTATTGGTATATAATTCCGTGATGATCTTTGGATTCTGTCAGCAGAATTTCATTTCCCCGATCATTGAGGTCCCTCTGAATTGCTGCGTTATAGATTTGTTCATCTGTTTTACTTGATTGAATTGTTTTCATATGTAGTATGACCTACCTTAAATTGGTTGAATTACTTTGCAGTTATGAATTTGATCATGATGAATGGTATATGGGGAACTATAACTATATGAGCTATTGTTCGTGTCTTGAATTTTTCTAAATCGTTACATTTGATTGGTCTGTCAGGACTTGCATTTTTAAAAATGGACAAAAAATGTATTATGAATTTGTAAACGCTTCCATAATTATCCACCAAAAACTGTTTGTAAAATGTAAGACAATCATGTGAACTTTTCATTCAATTTAATTTTGAAACATGACTGTCATGTCGGTCATCAAGCAGTTCAATGGACCCATCGTTAAACTAATAATCCATTGTTGAGTGGGATTAAGTTCAAGTTCAATTGTGGTCTTCGAAAAGAAAGGTTCAGCAACAGTTAACGGGCTATTGACCTAACGACGATCGACAGGTGGTCTAGTTAGCTACAATATTGACCATTGCGAGAGATTATCAAAGCGACAGCAAAGCGGAAATTTTTAATATTTATTTGTGTCCTTGTTTTATTAAATATCACAAGTATTATAACTCCTGAACTGTAAAAGTGAATTCGTTAATATCGAACTTAGCCTCCATTTTGTCATCAGTTAAAAACATATTAAAACATTGGAAAAGCTTTCGTTAAAAGGTTCATGAGTAACATCACAGACACCACATGAAACACCATTTGCCATTCCTTTAATGACGTTAACTTCCAACGGTGGTAGTGAATATCGTTAATATTGACTATGACTTTCCTTTTTGTCATCAATTACTGTATAGTAAAATTTGATACGTTGGTTTAATGGTTCATGATTAAATGCACGGACACTGTTTGCGAGCCGCTTTTACGGATGCCCGCCCGCTGTACTTGCCAAAATCCGATTTTTATTTTGGTCATCTGTATTTAGGTGTATAAAGAAAAATATATTTTAAAAATATTCATGTGGATAATGTCCTTTCCTAAAAAAGAAAGATGCTTGCTAGTTTCCAACAATTCCATGAAGGTTGGGTTTTAGTCATTGATGTGTAAGATTTAAGCTCACAGGAATGCGACGCTGAAAACGATGACTGCATACAAGATCGATATAGCGACAGATTTTACACGATCGACAAAAAGAAAACTTATGAGGTAAGAAATAAAAAATAACAAATTGAATCACAATGTCAACTACTTCACATTGGTGTTAAATACATACCTGACGCATGACCAATGTTTGGTGGTATTATGCTTCCACAATTTGTCTTGCTTGAAATATTTATATTATTCCTTGGTTGGATTGGTGGTTTTACTTCAGTTGTATTTTGTATCGTCTCGGTGCGTGTGCAAGACCTGTAATGATTAATATAGTACCCTATGCTTATACAATAATAAGATAAACTGTTTCGCCATGCACAGCTTGATACAATCACAGAAGTCAAACCTTGAACAGTTAAGATAAAAATGGACACAATATCCAAGCTATATTCTGGACTCCGATTGTAATTGAATATTTGACACATTATGGGTTTCTTAAACTGTATAAATATAGTCATACAGTCAAAGGACTTGAAATTGGTTATATGTATTAAAATATTCAATTGAAGATTTATTGCTTTCTGAAACACACTGTGGTATTGTGCAATACTTTGACAATCTTGTGTTAGACTGTATACACCGAATTAGGCAAAATTATGTTACCCTAAGATTTTCTTTGCTTGTTTTGAGAGAATGATTTCATATCGTACATGTGTTTAAAACTAAATTGAATAAAACATTTAATATAAAATGCAGGTTTATTTGACAATAAAAAAAAGGCGAACGCCTCACTATGGCATGAGGGGTTAATGATCAAGCTGCATAAGAGAAAACCTGGTTATTGATAAACAGTTTCCTCACAAATGGAACAGCCATATGTATGCTAAATGATGTCTTTTGAAAACACTATCACTAACTCTTTTTAACATCTTCAAAGCTGGCACACTGGATAATACCAAAGGGGAAAACTGCAAGTTTCTAGATGATGGATCATTACACAAGGGAAAGGACATACACAGATGCAGAGCAAAATTATTAATGGACCAATCCGGTTACATGTTATAAGCAACGAAGGTGGATATAAAACTCATAGAATAAGAATTCAAATACTAAGCTGGCATAGATTTAATGCTGGTAAGAGCACCATGCTACAGGAGTCAAAACGGAGAACATGTGAAATTTACTCAAACAACTAATTTCGTAATATCTGATGTTGTTACAACTATTAAAAGTATAATTGATTAATATAATATCTGGTCATAATCAGTACTTACATTGCGAACTACAATTGCGGCACACATCTACATTCAGTCTTTAGGAAGTAATTTTCAGCAGTTTTCTTTGAATAGCTATAACATGTTTAAGTGCAAAAAATGATTTTTGTTAACGAATCGACGGCAATACCATAGCACTCAAGAAATATAATTAATGCGTTTTTGTTCTTGTTGTGTTTGAATGACTTTCAATTGAAATTGTTTCAATACATAACAAGTATTTGATATTGCATTCCACACAAATAAATAATTATTCTATAAACTGGGTAAATCGAAATATGTTTTGTTTTTATGTAACTTTGATACTGCATGACAATTTCTCAAAACGGGTATCAACACATTTTGTCGATGAACAATAAATAAACGAGTAAAGTCAAACAAGCTCAGTGAAACTAAATTATGTCATTTTTAACACATCTGCAGAAATACATCACTATTTACAGTAGGCATTTACTTTTGATTAATTCCAGATCACACATTTATCAATGAATTGAGATTGTAGATATCGATAAAAGCAAGACATGCCTACGTTTAGTATATTATCCAAAATGAGACATAAAACAAAGTAAAAACACTGTACATTATGGTATCTTAGATGGCCTGCAATTCACCAAGATATAATAAAGAATGCCTCATAATTTAAATTTTTGACAATCAATATTACAGAACGAATGTCAACATAGAACGCTGTTGTATATGTAGATGTAAAAATATCAATAAACACAGCTGTACATAATGTAATATCTTTTCATAAATGTTGACACGACACACGGTGCTAATGAAGGAAGCGCTTCCGCCATTCCGCCAAACAAAATCATTCCTTATTATACGTTTTGAACAAACATTTTTAAAGTGGCAGTGGACTATGATTTTTCTGAGAAAAGGATATATTTAAACTGGTATCATAGACATCTAAACCGCCTACTTGTTTGACACTTGTTATAGTTTATAGTCCATTACTTAAATACGATTAGGTGAGCAGCACACACTGACATAATATCAACGAAGGGTTATATAAATAACAAGCTGCATTAGCTCAGTATAAAGGGAAAACCTGGTTATAGATAACCAGTTTCCTCACAAATGAAACAGCCAGATGTATACTTAATAATATCTTGTGAAAATTGCAAGATTCTACAATAGGCTTGCCCCAAGGATCAGTACTATCACCAACATACGGATATTTTGTGTAATTAAAATTTGCTGTTACAAAATGTTAGAAATTATTATAAATTAAGGAATGTATCTCCCTCATGCAATGCTCAGATTCCTTTTAAGGTTTGCCTATACTTTTTGGACCTTTGGATTATAGCTCCTCATCTTTTATGTTAAAATATTTTGGCCACGAGCATCACTGAAGAGACATGAATTGTTGAAATGCGCATCTGGTGCAGACGAATTGGTACCGTTAATGTTAAACGGTCATCACTAAGTTTGATGTAAGAAGTGCAGTCAAGATGTCTATAAAACTGAAATGGCAAATCGAATGGACAATCAGTGAAACAAAAAGACAGCTATATGATCAAGTACCTTCTGTGGGGGAAAATAGTACAACTAAACTTCCCCAACCCTGAAATTGGAAGAATATAATCGGAACTAACAACAGGCTTAACACATTTACAAACACTTAATATGTCAATCACTCACACCATAATGTGAAAGTGTAGAAGAGAAACAACAGAACACAATGTGATATACTGGCCAAAATGTCATCAGGAAAGAGAAGACTTGAAAAGGCAACTGGAAATAGTTTACATTCCACTAGACATCCAATCACTTCTTTCACCATCAAAAAAAGAAACATATGAAAAACTGCACAAATTATATATCAATCTACATCAGGTGGTTTTCAATAACTTGCAAGCCATTTTACTCGATCCAGCCCCTAAACAAACTTTAGACGTACTATGAGAAATTACCCTGAGAAATGGTGTACCATTAGATGAAACTATTGAACAAGCTAGACAAGCTGTGTATATTTTTGACCTAAGAATCAGAATCCGGCTGATGTCATCGATATTTTTAGCCGTTCAATCTTTATGGACTCGCGGTTCAAATATGCACAATAAAGGGCTTACTTCAATTGGAAAAACTACAAAGGAAGAAAACAATTGCAATGTCTACCATAAAAATACAGCATCTGCAGTAGTTTTTATCCTTATAGGAACTGAGGCCATGAGTCGGTTCGAAATTGATTGATTGATTGTTGGTTGCTTAACGTCAAGTGGCAAATATTTCATGCATATTCAGGACGATCGCTTCGAAATGTGTCGACATTTAAAAAAGAAGGCAGAAATTAAATGTAGGCCATTAAAAAAATATTTAAACTATTCGAGAGATAAAAGGGGGTGGTACAACAAATGTCAATAATGATGAATTATTACTGCAAAATACTAAACCTAATGAGTAACAACGTTCTAGGCGCGTAAAACAAATTTACAATTTTTAGATATATTTAAGCATTTCAGATTATAACTTTTCCAGATTGTTCAAAAGATAAATGATGTTATTCGTTTGTCAACCAAAATTATAAGCTTCGTCGAAAATACAAAGCGGAAATATCAAATATAGTTTGTACAGTCTAAATGATTTTCTAAGTTACATGTACTCATGAACCCACACCACAACTTTAGATATAGTCTGGATGGGATGCCAAGCTTACTTGTTCAAACTATTTTTCTTATTAATATCTTTTTAATAGTTTAACGCACTAAATACATTTTAAACCCTTATGTCAATCATCTTAATCAATTTTGCTTCTGAATTTATATGTCATATGTTGTATTAGATATTAAGATATCTGCTTTTCCGATTAATTAAATATACTAAATTGCTCTGACATCCAATAAGTTGAAAGCTCTAAATACAAATGGAGTGACATATTTAAACAGAAAAGAACAAAACAATTAACACTTCTGATAGTGCAAACATTGATTCAATGGACACATAGAAAAAGTATTGACATACATTTGTGACGTCTATGGCGCAATTTAAAGTAGGACAATGATCAAAGTAAAGGTTTTGATAAATATGCCGTGTAATATATTTATGTAAGGTTATGACTTCAATGAGGTGCTCCTACTGACGGGGATTGATACATAGAAGGAAGAAGTTAAGTTTTACAAACATCTAAATTATCGATGATAATGAAACTATTAAATTACATTTTATACTGTTAAACTAAAAATGATAATCTTTTAAGAATGTGTAATAAAAATAAACTGCGATTGAGACTTACAATAAAGAATAATTAAGTTCATATTCATAATGTTATTCCATCGTAACTCTACTTTCGTTTTTACTCGTTGACAGAATGATGACAGTATCTGACAGACAATGGACAAACATTACCAGCAGAATATTTTGATGTAGAAATTAAAGAAAACAATGTTGCTTTAAAACCATTTTCGACAAAACTTACGTGAAGAACAATATCCGAAGGAATTACGCATTTGATTTGAACTTCCTGTAATAAAAACTATTAGAGTTATCCCTCTTTATTCTTGTAGTCAAAACAAGTATTGTTAATTTATTGGGGTGTTGACCGTAGTACATTTTGTATGAAGCGCGAAAGCATACGAAATTACTCAAAGACACATTCAATACAAATAAATACATTTGTTAGCTATGATCACGAAAACACGATTAATATCAAGTTTTTTCTTTTATTTACCAGTGTATTTTATTGTTGAAACGTGAGTCATCATACATGTTACAATTCATTTTGAAATGAATATAAATGATTAATGTTAGCCAATCAAAATAACGTATAATAATGACACGTACATCTAATGTTTTGATTTTTTTATGTTTTCTTTTGACTAACCATTTCCAATTAAATTAGCATGTATCGTAATAATAGTGTTGTCTTTTAAAAAGAACTTAGTTTTTATATACTATTTGTTTAACATACATACTCGAAGGGTTAGTTACATGTACGTATGTAGGTTTCTGAAAATGCTGATTCTTATATCTATAATTAATTATTCAATAGAAAAAAAGGTGGTTTCGATAAAATAAAAAATACCATTAAACATAACATGCCCATGCATGCTACACACATTTTGATGCACATGTGCAACATCTAGAAATTTGTTCAGTGGTTTACGTACATTTGCTATAATAATTAAATCTTTAAATGTTGCAATACGAAATTGCGTATAATTTGTAGTAACTCTGATTATACCTTATTGATCACACCATGTTCAAGATTGCCTCTCCTTAAATTGTTCCATAGTTTACATGTGGCTTTAAACAAGAGATTATGTTCCACTTTTATTTTGTAATTGATGGTTTTTTTTATTATTTTTATTTTATTTCTTATTTCATTTGTTGTTTTTTCTGATTACTTTTATTAGAACACATATTGGGATTCAAGTGTTAACCAGCATCCCAGCATCAACATCGTTCAAACCTTTATTATATGTAATCAAACACCAGGATTCGAAAATCCGAAGTAAGGCTGCAAATTGTTCAACCGAAACATCGCCCTGCAAACATGAATAAAACTATACAAAGTCTTAGCTCTCCGTCTCACCAAACAAAGACAGTACCCTTTCCAAGTGAGAGGTAATTTTAATTTGGAACTGATTTGGAACTACTTGGAAGTATTTGGAAATACACGGAGGAACTTGGAATCCGAATGACATCTCAACCAAAACACGATGCATATTTAGATAATACATTATTTAACAAGAAGTTAAAACCAGAAACATATACAGAAATTTCTTTGAAAATATGTCCACCTTATCTAGTCACATTATTTGTCAAAGAATGTAATAAATATTCATCAATATTAATATAAAGTTTTATGTTGAAAAAAAGTTCTTTTTAATCATGTGTATTAAAAATTCAATGACAGATATATAAATACTACTGCATGTCGAGTGGGGGATCCAGAAATTTTCAAGTTGGGGTCCGATCCGGTTATGCTTCAGTGATTCACTATATCATCAACCAGGTTTTTTTCCCCAAAAAGGGGGCTGGGTGTCCATTTAAGTCTGCCCCTGATGACACACACTCACACAGAGGGACTTCGAAACCCTTTTTAGTCAAAAATGTATGTATCAGCAACTTTATAATGTTGTTTATGTTGTTGCCGAGCTGTTGTACTGTATCAATTGTTTGTGTAAAAACAAATAATAACTGGTACTGATTGTTATAATTTGTCTTAAACATACATATGTTAATCCTAATAATAGGCCTGTTCAAAAGCCAGAAGTTTGAGTTCGAAGGTTATCATTTATTCGTCAAAATATACATACATGTATAGAGATTTTTTTCAATTTGACAAAGTTGATTATTTCTAATCTGAATATACATATCCCTTTTCTGAGTTAATTATCCTCACATGATGAAATCGGATTTTGTTAGGATTTCAATCATTCTGAAACGTAAGTGCATATTTTAATGTCAATCCCGGTTCAGCTAACAAACGTCTTTGAATTCAGTCCTTCTTATTCCGCGGACAAATCTATCCCTCATGATATAATCAAAAGTAGATTTATTATGACATTGTTCAGAAATTTGTTCTAGCTCTTTTTTTAAACTGGATCACCGATTCCTTTGGTTGTCTCGATCTAGGTATTAGGTAGACATTAGGCCACAAACAATGTGATCTTGAAAAAGCCAACCGGAAATTTTGTAACACGGAAGTAGCTACTTTTGGTACTTAATTAAAGTAATCAATTTATGCAAATAATACCATATATTTTTGGAATCAGTGTCAAGTAAACTAGCAAACATTAATATCGGAAGAAAATCTTTTAAACAGTAAGAAAAACAATATCTCCCTTATTTGCATCTTTTTGTATAGGAACCACACATTTTTGAACACTCCATATGAGAGTTATTTTCCATTATGTATTTGAAATAAGTGATCTGCATTTCTATCGGAAACCTATAAGCGATAAGAACCTAGGATCTTTTGATTTGAGGTTCTTGTTTCAAAAGAATGAAAACTAGGTCAAGGTCAAAGCTCATATTCTAAATTTTGAATTTGACTTATTTTCACTTATTTGGTCCAAGGACACAGTTAACGTCTTTTTGTTTTCGTTGTCTACGAATAGGTGTAATACTACCATTGATTTTTCCCCATTAGTCTTTGTTAAATTGGTACTTTTAAAAAAAATTGTACAGTATTTACCTTTATTTCAACCAAAGAAATACTTTGCATGTGTAAAGTTTAATCCTTTCCAGTGATACAGTGAAAATTTCACACAACATTTCATTGCATATAAGAAAATAATCATCACCGGAAGTAAACAACCCAATTTTTACACTATTATTTACTGGTTACCTGCTTTGGTAGCTATGTAACCTCAACGTTCCAAATTATTTTATAAGACCATCAAATGAAAAAAGAAGGATGCTTTCAGACATCCAACATACATATTTACGACTCAGAAAAATTTAAGTGCATTGAAATGCAGGGTTAATTTTCTACAACTGTCAAATTCAAGGGAATATTTTTTAAGGCCTACTTTTGTATGCAACCGGATGTGACGTACCATGATTTGGTGGTATTACACCAATATAGTCCCTAGTGTAAACAGTGTATAACTTGCATGTTTTATTTAATACATTTTCCAAATTTGTTTCTTTATATTAAATGCATGAATATTAAGTAGGGGGATGTATTTACATGTCAACAAAATTTGGGTGCTGAAACTTTATGTTAAGTAGTGAATTGGTCCAGTTCTAAAAGGTCAAATTTTATCACGTCTGAAGCTGTCAAACTGAATTTTACACCCCCTTAACACAGAATTGTCAATATTTTGAGTTAGAGCTGGTAGAAGTTTCTATAATTTTGATATTATTTGTCTCACTGTAAAAAGTTTTTGGAGAAAGAGCAGGTGCGATTTTTTTTATTTGAATTTATAGTCTAAAAGAAATGCACTACGAAATAACAGTGTTCTCGGGTCATTTCAATGTCATAGCTTAATTTGACGTTCTAGATTTGACCTTTGGTTTTATCTAATCTGTATACATGATTAAGCCATGGAACTTTTTGCATTAGATATCAAACCATTTAACCTTGAAAAAACAGATGTGGCCTTGTGTAAACTGTTAGTATTTTTGTTTTGTAATTTATCACTATAAAAGTATATAAAGTCAGATAGTTTTGGAATCAGTGTGAAGTTAATATTCAAATAGTATCGGAAGTAACCATTTTTTAAACGGGATGTTACAAATTATCTCTCTTATATGTTCATATTATAATACATGACTTTAGGTAGAAAGACCTTCAGAACAATTCGTTTTTAATTATTTATTCTTCCTTTTTAAAGCTAATCATTGTGAAAATGATTTCGAGAGGAAAAGAATCATTAAACGCTTGACTGATAAGGGATATTCCTAAGACTAAGATGCAGTTGAAAGAGTACTTAAGTGTTTCATTAACACAACAGGTAAACAAATTATGATAATGGTTGTGTATAAGATTGTTAACGACAGTATATCTTTTTCTTTTTATCGATAAATAACTATGTTAATAGGACATTCATTTTTAATCAGAATTGTTCTATATGTATGGTGTTAGTATTTTAGAAGTTTTTTACTGTTGAATAAGTGTCACTATTTTTTAACGCATATACACAAAACAACTGTTCCTGCTGTTGCTAAGTTTTTGCGCAAATTGTTCCCAAGTTTGTTTTTTTTTAAACAAAATCATTGCAAAATAAATTCCATATGATACTCATATTCTGAGCTGTTAACATGTTTAAAAGATAGTATTAAAAAGACATTATGCAGAAACAACTGTAATGCTTGAAAGTTTTTCCCCTTTATCCATTCAGTTGAAAATACAATTAGCATAGTGATGTATGCATAAAGCAGACAACATACGTATTGTGACAAGTTGGCATAACATAGACTGGTAAATACTGTTAGATAGATAGTCATGATCGTCAATATTATTTTGTTTTAAAAGTCATCACTAATTCTTTAAGGAAGAGAGAATTTCTACAGCTAAAGATTTGTTACAAATTCTCCGCACTGAATAAGGGAATCATGAATGTAGGAACCAGTCGGTTAGTTTTTGTTTACATGATATCAAAAGCAAGAAAGAAAGACAAGATATCTAGATTTTTACTCTTCATCTTTCACTTGCATACTTTTTACATGCATTGCTTTGTATGTTTTATTACGTATAATCATGCAATATAGTAGATATGAGAACATACAAATTGTAAATGTAAAAATTATCCTGTTTGTGATGAGTTGATTTTTAAGTGATCAAAAGATGTTATGGTTATAAATATCGTGCACCTTTCTGAGTTTAAAAGGAAAACCATTTGAGCGCATTACATGTTCATCAGTCTATCAAATGCCAGGAAGATTATCATTGGTTACTTCTTAAGTGATATATATATATATATGAGAGCCCAGCTGGTCGTGTGGTCTAGCGGGACGGCTGCAGTGCAGGCGATTTGGTGTCACGATATCACAGTAGCATGGGTTCGAATCCCGGCGAGGGAAGAACCAAAAATTTGCGAAAGCAAATTTACAGATCTAACATTGTTGGGTTGATGTTTAGACGAGTTGTATATATATATATATATATATTGTTTTAGCTATGTGTGTGCGTGTGTTTTCAGATGAAGAAACTAGTTATCCATTATTATTTTTTTTTAATATTCATGTTCATAATTATGATATGCGTTACAATTTAGGTTTAGGATACCAGTAAATTAGATTAGTGACAATTGATCACTGGTATTGCTAAAGGTGGTCAGATTCTAAAATGGAAAATGTCAGTTGTTATCATGTCGATCATTTGACACCGTTTCTAGCTATGTTTAAATTTTTCTGATCTTCATGATTTCTTTTTATCATGCTTGCTAAGCCTCTAAATGATGGTTAATTTTCAAATAAATGTAACTATGAATGTTTTTTTAGTCAAAATTGAATGTCAGGTTTTTCAAAAATCGCATAGGACACACGTCTAAGAACTTAACGAATACTTAACACCTCTTTCTACCATGCAGTTTATTATGTAATGCTGTGTATAGCTAATCGTGGATATGAGTCGAGTTTTATAATTAAACAATTGAATAAAAAAACTATCGAATGAAAATTAAAGTAAAACAACTAGGTTTTCTCATTTGCATTTAGTTGAAGGTAAGCATATGCATAGCATTGTTATTGATTTGATAACATTTCAATACACACATTTCTGTATTTATATATTTATATATATATCAGGGATGCAATACTTAACATTGAATTACCGTGTGAATTCAATTACTCATTGACCAATGAAAAACTGCTACGGCTTAATCTGTTAACAAAATAACCTTCACGTCATTGGAATTTAACCTAGATAGTGGTAGTAAAATGCAATTGACCTTTTACAAAACTCTTATTGATATGATGACATCAAATAAGATTGAACAAAATAGCAAAACCAGTTTATTCATATTATTAAGAATTTTTACACCTGGCTACCATTTATCAGTAATGTGTAAATTAATAAAGTTATACTAAACATAAACAATGTTATTTAAGCTCGACACATTGATTTACATTGTGAATGATTTTCCGAACACATTCATGGACCCGAACTCAATGCAATTAATTGATTAGTCCTATCAAACTATCAAAAATCATGAACCTTCGATCAAAAGATGCTCGGTTCTCGGCATATTTTACATGTTCAATTCAAATTAAAGCTGAGATCAATATATCATGGTATTGCGATCACTGTAAGATCCTCAGGTTGAGGAACAAGGTTTCATTTTGTCGTGGTGGATTAGCATGAATACCGAACTACGATAAAAAATAAAAAAAATAAAAATTCAGATGGCACAATTTAAATCTCAAACTCATTTTACGAATGGATATTCTGTCAAATACCTGACATGGTACAGACATTTTCCTATGTCTAAAATAGTGGTTTAAACATGATATTTTAGCTAGCTAAACCTCGTTCTTGTTTAACAGTCGTAGAAAATTTCATTTTATAGACAACGATGTGTGAAAGACAGGGTGCCTTAACTGGAAAAAAGAAAAGAATAAAAAATACCAAACTTCAAGGACAATTTGAAGCTGAACGTCCCTTATCATGCTGCAAAATCAAAACATAAATAAATGTAATGAAATAAATAGCGTTTAGATATTTTTAATTTAATCTCCTTTTTAAATAGCGTAAACTTGAAAGTAAAAGGTAGATATTTGTCCAAAAACTTAATGATATATTCAGGTATGTGTTTGTTTCAATCCAATTAAAATATATAATTAGACAGTGTACTCAACATCTCCGCTGATTACCCAACCACTAAAAGATTGAATTACTTTCTTCTTCCAAAGGTAATTCATAATGAATTTAAATTTGATTTATCTCGGTTCAGCCATGCCTGAAAATTTGATTGGTGATGTAAATACTGATATATATCTTTGTTCCAAATAACGTTATAAGAATGTCATTATTTCGCGGTATTTATTGTTGACTCTGTGCCAAATGAATTCTACTGGTTGTCGTTTTAAGTGTATGATAAACAGTGGAAATCAGGTGATAAATTGTGTGTCATATCGCTATATTTTGGCTCAGATTTTACACAGTAAACACATGTTTACAAACAATCAATGTTACAGTAAAATGTTTTTGTTTTTGTTGAACAATCAATTATGGCAATTAGGACATAGTTAGTGCGTATCTTTTAATATTTTAAAGTAAGTATATATTTAGAATCTTCTGACATATAAGACTCGGACGTCTCTTGAACTGGATTTTGATGTGCGTATTGTTATACGTTTAGTTTTCTACATTGACTAGTAGTATAGGGGAGGTTGAGATTTCAAAAACACATGTTTAACCCCTCCGCATTTGTTCGCATGTCCCAAGTCAAGAGCTTCTGTCCTTTGTTAGTCTTGTATTATTTTTAATTTTGGTTTCTTGTGTACAATTTGGAGTATAGTATGGCGTTCATTATCACTGTTATTTGTTATTATGTGTTACAGGATCAGCTGAAAAAGCCGCCGGTGCGGGAATTTCTTGCTGCATTAAAGACCTGTTGGTGACCTTCTTCTGTTGTCTGCTCTATGGTTGGGTTGTTGTCTCTTTGACACATTCTCCATTTCCATTTTCAATTTTACTTAACGAGTGAATTGTAAAAATGGCAATGATCCGATATTTTTTTAGATAATTTTGAAGTAAAATGAGGTAAGAAAAATATCTGTTGCAGCTATTAATTGTAAGAATCTTGTAAGTCATTCATGTGTACATATATTCGTTCAATATATTTCGATTCTGCTGACAAAGTAGCCTTGTTTTAAACCACATTAGAAGCGTAACTAATATAATACTCATGTTTGTTTGATTCAAAGGAAAAGCAAACCATGTAACTGCAGTTGGGGTATCTGCACCATGCCACCAAAAGCATCAATAATAACGAAATCATTACAAAATCTGCGAATCTTAAAACGTAAACGACTAAAAAAAAAAATTGAAATTGAGAACTTTACATTTCGGATGACTGATTTCACATTTGTTCTTTTAATTTTGTCTATTCTATTTTATTTGTTTTCTGAGGTCATATCAGAGGAAATGTGTCCATTTCTCCAGAATTAAATGTGCAATAATTGTTTTTAAAATATATGCCTTAGTACAAAGTAAAATCACAAAATTACTGAACTCCGATAAAAATTTATAACGGAAAGCCCCTTATCAAATTGCAAAATCTAATGATAAAACACATCAATTGAATAGACAACAACTGTCATATTCCTAACTTGGTACAGCCAGTTTCAAATGTAGAAAATAATGTTTGAAGCTGATGTTAAATAGCGCTAAACATCTCACTCATTAGACAGTCGCATTATATTCCAGTTTTGATACATCCCATGTCGTAAAGTTATCTCTTTGATAATCTATGTTTTTTGTATTAAATTGTATACCTGTTTTTATCATCACATTAGTGTTCATTGGTCAAGTTATATTTGATTAGTTTAAAACAAATCGCTTTTACCCCTTTACTTTAACTACTGTTGAATTGAAAATGTGCAATTGAATTTATTCGTGGGTTGTACGTATCGTTTTTTTTTTATTTTACAGAGCCTGTCAAGTAATTCTGCGTTTTGGAATTATAATGAAATTCAACATATTGAAGGTAAGAAAATATACAGAATAGTATAAACGTATAAACATTAGAAAAAAAGTAGAATTAACAAAAAGAACCCTCGAAAAATCTGAGGAAAATTTAAAACGGACAATCCTTAATCAGATGGCAAAATCACAATATTTAAACACAACGTTTCAACATATTCCTTTTTTATATTTTTGTAAATTTGAGACATTAGAAGAATAACGATTCGTATGTCTCAGAAATTCATTAATACGATATCAATTGAAGTAAATAAAAATAGAAGGCATCCAAAAGTGATGAGACTATTGCATCTACAAAGTAAGCTTCTTTTCATATGCATGCATATCCCGTCATTATGAATCAAACTACGTAAAAATGTCACACTAAAGAATAGGATACAATCGGTAAAACATACATATCGTATCAGTTGATAAACTTAAAAGGTGGCCATAATATGTGCGTGTAGTATTCACTCAATTTTTTTTCCTCGTATCTTTCTGAAAGCCGTTTCTGTATCAGGATCACTGTCAATGGATATGGAACGTAATAACTGAAGGTGCCGTTTTGTATTTAGTTTTTTGCGGAAGTATATCAAGTTTCATTTCCTTAGGTATTCATATTTCATGTGATATAAAGGATGGTAACTGTATATCGATTTCCTTTCCAATGTTTTATGAATATAAAGCGGATGATATTTATAAATTCTTTTGTTTTGAATTTATTGCTATTTCATTAGTTTTAATTATCTTTTAGTCGTATTGTCACCTTTTAACTACTGATTTTTTTCGTTTAAAAAGAAAATGACATTAAAAGGTTATCAAAAAAGAAGGTCTGAAAACATAGAGATAAGACAACATTTAAACAATGAACTACAAAACGGAAAACACAATTTCACAAAGCAATTAAAAATCGTTTAATATATTCAAACCCAATGTATGCAGCAGTTGCAAGGGTTATAGCAGGCATTCCACTTTAAAATGAAATTATTATACATCGATACTACTGTTGCCTTTGTTTACAGCCAATTTTCAGATATTTAATTCATCAAAATACTTAACAATATTAATAGCCATACATTTCGTTTTTAGATTTTTCTCCAGTTACAGATTGACGTGGAAGAGTCATTTTACACAATATCCATAACATGTTCACCTCACTGGTTTCCTCGTCATTACACAAATAACAGCGTATTTGACAATGTCTATACTGTATATGCTGTTCCAATTTTTTCATGGGAAAATCCCGAAGTTGTGCATTTACAGCAGAATAACAGTATTGACAATCTTGAAGAACTACCTAGTCTCAATGACACACTGGATGGTTTCTCTATTTTGCAGGATATAACCGAAATGGAAAATAGTTCCATTACGTTAAATGACGATCATCAGGGACGGAATTTTAATATAGAACAATCTCGTTCCTCGCAGGAAATGGGAAACCAAAGTCACTTTAGACAATTAGGACGTAGTCTGCCATCACCACAGTCACATGACCCACATGATTATATAGACATGAGGACAAGATCAACAGATTGTTCAGGTTTGCAGTCAGTAAATACATCCGTACATGAAAGGCACATGCAGTCAACTTCTACTTCATCTGGTCCTATAAGCGTTTCCAGTTCAAATCATTTTGGCTATGTAGCAGAGGAGGACTATGCACATACTCATCATAATACTCAAGGGCAGTATTTGGAATACAATCATGCGTTTACTCATAATCTAAATGACCATTTGTCTACACGAGGAGGAACAGATATGGTATCTGTGACTAATGAAAATAGTACAACAGATTCTACGTGTATTTTAGAAGTAGATCCGCGTGTTGCCTCAAACAATGATTCCTTACGCAATTTGAATTTAAATATAAGAAGAATCCCACTTTCGTCGATACAAAGTAGGGACACACGCTATGAACAGTCACATAATTCAAATGACATTGCACCAAACTCAGAAATATCATCGCGTTTCGACTTTAGCGACATGCATTTAGAAGATGAAAGGGTCAATCGTCATGAGAATACCAACCCAAATAATGTACCATTCATACAAGAGAATTCGCAACAGAACTATGACGGATTTTGTAATGATCCTAAACGGAATGAAAGCAATGTAACTGCTAAAGAAAATAATCATTTTCAATCTGAAATTCAAAATTTTCGACAACAGAGGAGAGCTGCATCGTTGGTTTTGTCTCCCTCGCTACAACGGATCAACCCAGAACTGAGATATTGTACACCTAACGTGCATTGTCGACATCCAACCCGACCTCCAGATAAAACTAACACACAGAGAAAAAGTCCACTTTCAGTTGGTACGTATTGTATCGTGATTGATTAGTATATAGGGAAATATATATTGATTATGGTTCATTTCATTCCCAGCAATTCTCTTTGTATAGTATCGATATTGATATTTTGTATAAACATAATGGCATTACTCCATCAATGTTAACTTTGTTTTTGTTAGAAAGAAGACGAAATGGAGAAATAAGAAATAGTTAGATAAAAAGAAACAAGACAATTATAAACAAAATGTAATTCGTAAATTATTTATGTACATAAATATTAAGTTAATATTATTATTTTAAATTTTAAGCTATTCTATGTGAAAATGATCTGGAGAGGGATGAAATCATTAAACGCTTGATTAGTAAGGGATATTCCTTAGAAGCTGTTGAAAGAGCAATTAAGTGTTTCATTAACACTACAGGTAAACAAATTATGATAATGGTTAGGCAGAAGAATGGTAACAACACTGTTTAGTTTTCTTTAATCGATCATGGACTATGTTAGTATCACAATTGTTCTATATTTTCGGTGTTAATAATTCAGAATTTCTAGACTGTTGAATAAATGTCACTATTTTTGATCGGATAAACACAAAACAACTGTTCCTGTTGTTGCTCAATTCCAAGACTATTCTGTTAGTTCGTATTTGTTTTTTGCAAGAAATGTTGCTAATATGTTTTTAAACGAATAATCATTACAAAATTCTTCCATAGGATATCCTATCCACTAATTGACTGTTAACATTTTAAAATTATAGCTTTTTTTTACAATTTGAAGAAAAAGCATTAGCATAGTATGCATATTGCGTACATCATACTTTTTTTACATTTTTTTTACATGTTGACATTTTTGTTTTATTACTATTTTTCATTTAGGAATAGAGCATTTTACAGCTGAAGACTTGCTACAAATTCTCCGCACTGAGTAAGGGAATCGTGAATGTAGGAACCAGTCGGTTAGTCTTTGTTTACATGATATCCAAAGCAAGCAAGAAAAGAAAAAGGAGACAAGATATCTAGATGTTTACTCTTTGTCTTTCACGTGTAAACTTGTTATATAAAAATGTGTTACTTTGTATGTTCTATAACGTGTATATCTGCAATTCAGTAAATATGAGAATATTAAAATTGTATATGTGAAATTATCCTGTTTGTGATGATTTAGTTTTTTAGTGATCAAAATTAGAAATACGATTAAATAAAGGCAACAGTAGTATACCGATGTTCAAAACTCATAAATCCATGGACAAAACCAAAATCGGGGTAACAAACTAAAACCGAGGGAAACGCATTAAATATAAGAGGAGAACAACGACACAACACCGAAACGCAACACACACAGAAACGGACCAAGCACCAGACAATACACCACCAGAATAACAAATATAACATGCAAACCAAATACATGAATTTGGGATAGACAAGTACCGTGCCACGTCTTGTCTCGATATCTCAAAAATAAGAGAAAACACAAACGACTCAACGTTAAAATGCAACACACACAGAAACGAACAACAACATAACAATGGCCATCTTACTGACCTGGTACAGGACACTTTCAAAGGGGAATAAAAGTGGTGGGTCGAACCTGGCTTTGTGGCATGCCAAACCTCGCACCCTATAATGGCAAAGTCAAATATAACATTGACATGACAACATAATATTACAGGACTACAATACAAATAAATAGGAGAAAATATTAGACAAAGAAAAACATGATTAATAGATAACAAAAAGCATCAGGTTTAAAATTCAATACGCCAAAAACGCGCCTTGTCCACACAAGACTCACCAGTGACGCCCAGATGAAAAAGATCGAAAGTGAAAAAAGTACAAAGTTGTATAGCACTGAAGATCAAATGTTGAAAAGGTTTCGCCAAATACGGCATTGTTTTTATGCCCTAGATAACAACATTCTTATTATATAGAACAATTCATGCAATTGCAAACATGTAAAAGAGATAAGGTCAAGATATCTTAAACCATTTGAACCTACAATATGACATGTTCATTCATTTTTCCCATGTCAGAATATTTGTAACAAAGCCTTCTATTTTTTTTTTCATTAATGTCCTCTGGAAAAACTGTCATAAGCTTTCTTATTACAAACTTACCCGAGCAAGTATGTCGTCCTTTGACCAATCGCCGTTGTGATCTATGACAGTTATAGTAAGTTTGTGAAGATATTCAGCTTTGGCGTAAAAAGATTTATCGTCGACTATTATTCAGTCATTTTATATCTATATCTATGAATATAAATATGTGATGTTTGTCATTGGAAACGTTATTAATATATATGCCGGACCTTCACAAACCCCTTTACGTCGTCGCCTATAACGACACTAAATCAGTTATCGGCGACGTCATAGTAGTTATTATAACGTAATGTATCCAAGCAATGTAATTGTTGTTTCAATGTTGTAATTTATTCCAATAACAAAGCCTGTAATGGACGAAACGTGTGGAAATTTGTGTTATAATGTTTATTATAAAATCATGCAGTGACTTTATATATAAATAAATATATATCTACATAAGAGTAGACTAGTCCAAAGATAAACAAGCTATATATCTGTAGGGCTAGACTACAAAGAATGGAGGGTCGTATACCCAGCCCATTATTGACCTCACGGTTCAATCATCGTGCAAGCAAATGATTATACCTTTACCTACAAACTCAAAGCATTCTGCTGTAATCTAATCATTATATTTGCGTTGTAATTTTCATGATAATAAAATTCAAATAAATAGTCGAACTAAAATTATTGAGAAACAGCCAGGTTATCTATATTACCAGTACTTAGTACATTTGACTTCTGTGTGTAGTTTACGACAAGTAAATATATTTAAAGCATTGCTATTGACTTTGTACCAAAAATACACAAACCAAAGCATTTATATCAGGTATTTTAAAATGTACAATAACTGAATTACCGTGTGAGCACATTTTTTTCACTGACCAATGAAAACTACTATGGCTTTATTTGTTAACAAAATAACCTTCACCTCATTGGAATTTAACCTAGATAGTTGTAGTAAAATTGAATTCTTTTACAAAACACAATAAGAAAGATGACATCAAATTAGATTGAACAAAAGAGCAAGGCCAGTTTATTAATATCATTTAGAATTGTTACACCTGGCTACCATTCATCCGTATTGTGTGATTTAATAGATTTATGCTAAACGTAAACAATGTTCAACACCCAACCACAACACAATTCATTGATGCGTCATATTACACCACCAAAACACATTAACCTTTAACCTGCAATATATGTCGGTGCTCTGCCTATTTTATATTTTTAATTCACACTAACAGTGGCAATATATCATTGGTATTTCGCATCCAATCTTCTATAGTAATATTCTTTACAAAGCACAAAATTGTCATTATTCACCTCAAAAGCTTACAAAACCTTTAAACAGACTTATTAAGAAGGGATATATATAGTTACGATACTGTTGTCGGGTCATTAAGGATTGAATATTTTGGTTTTAATATTGATTCACTTAAAGGGTTTTAGCATCGGAACTAAACACATTTATTTAAATAAGATTGTTGGCATGACACGGGTTATGTTCTTCTCATATATTTAATGATAGTATGATACTAAACAACTAACGGGAGGGATTGTGTCTGATATTCATTTAATCTAGAGCTGGCATGTCAGTTAACTGCTAGTAGTCTGTTGTTATTCATGTATTATTATCATTTTATTTATTTTCTTTTGTTACATCGTCTGACATCGGACTCGAACTTTTCTTGAACTGCATTTTAATGTGAGTATTGTTATGCATTCACTTTTCTACATTGGCTACAGGTATAGGGGAGGGTTGAGATTTCATAAACATGTTTAACCCTGCAACAATTTTGCGCCTGTCCCAAGTCAGGAGCTTCTGGCATTTTGTTAGTATTGTATGATTTTTTTATTTTAGTTTTTTTATTCTTCTTTCATTTGAGCGTCCCTACCTAGTAAGCTTAAATTTAGAAAAGAAGTTAGAAATAAGAAGCAAAACTGGCCTTTCTTCTTGTTAGAGCTTCAGTAAGTGTATGCTTTAACAGAATTTAAATAGAATATTTAAACTGTGAAGATAAAAATATGCAAATTATAAATAGAAAATTTGTTAAATCGCAGTTTCTAGAATCAATCATTAATACGTTTACGTTTTGATTTTATTATTAATACAATCGTTAAACAGAACTGTGGTAACAAAAACGGCGCATAAAAAAATACCGACGAAATCGACCTACATGTACGTGTGCTTGATTTTATATATCAAATTGGTCTTGACAACCTTTCCCACTAGAGAATTTTTAAAGACAGGAAACTTTAAAGTGAAACTTGAAATAAGTTTTACTAACGACAATTTTCAAATTAGGATCCGGATTTAAACACCAATCGTTATTTGGAATAATACACATGCCGGTAGTGACCAAATATGGTATATAAAAAAAAATACGTATATTCTAGAATTAGCTCGAAAACGTTCTATTCTTGATTACACCATATTTGGTTACTGATTGCATATGTTATATTTATAAGACACCGACCAATAGATACATAAAAAACATATGATTTTCAAGTAAAAACTTAGATTCAGTCTTATAACGTGCATTGCAATTATAATACAATTTGTACATACTAAGTTTTAAATATACATGGTCATTAAAGAAAATCGCACAACCAATTGTCTTACATCTATTGTAGGTAATATATTTACTTTTATGTAGATCGATTATATTTTGTAACAGTGGGTTTTGCTTTCGTTTAATTGGAATGATGACAAGTCAGAAAAGACACACTACATTAAATGACATTTTGAAAGCCTGTGTTAAATGCATTTTGATAACTTTTATTCAAATTGTTCTTCAAAAACTGATAACATAACCAATAACTTTTAAATGTTCTCTAAGGGTAGGGGTTAGGTTATGCGCTTCTTTATATTAAAGAGGTCCAAATTTTGAAAAGCAGTAGGCACGGTCAACCACTTTTTGGGTCTAAAGTATAGCATTTTTACAAGTGTGTTATACGTGTAAATTTTAGCTATTAATTGCAAAGTAGAATACTTTTATAACATAAATATAGGATTAATAATACAATGCATATACATCAGATACTTACTTCGTTAACTCATTTAAAATGTCAAAATAACCGAAATCTTCACAATATTAGCATTTGTATCAGATGGGTTTTGTCTATCATAGAGACGCCCTCACTTGTACACGTGTTGAGTCTTTATATTCCAATTAAGGTTGTATTGGTGATACTTCATAGCAAATATAAAGGTTTTGATTGAGCATCAATACAGCTACTAACAATTTGTGACAAATTAACATCTGAAACATATTTGATATATTTTTTGTATTTAAGCTTGAATTTAAACAAAATATGAACAAACACTGAATTCTTATATCGAAATATTTACTGCTTGTTTAATCATCTTTTATAAACGAGGGGCAAAAGATACAAGAGAAAAAGTCAAACTCATAGATCACAAACAAACTGACAATATTATGGCTAAAAAAAAAGACAAACCGACAAATAATAGTACGCAAGACACAACATAGAAAAGTAAAGAATATGCAACACGAACCACACCATAAACTTGGAATGATCTCATGTGCTCTGGACGGGTAAGCAGATCCTGCTCCACATGTGGCACCAGTTGTATTGCTCGTGTTATAACACATCCGATAAATAGTATAAATCAGTATGTTACATCCGTACAAGGGCAAAGCGATTGTAGTTACGACATAAGGAACATATCCGATATCATCTGTTAAACGGTTATTCCATAACGGTTAATTAACTCGTGATGGCGTCCGTAAAATTCGCCATTTGAAATTCTTGGTTTAAAAGATTCCTTGTGAGCACCAATACTCTATCCATGAAATCATGATAGGAAATACAAGCAAGGGAATGTCGTATCAATTGGGAGACATATACTTCGTATGCACGCGCTGCTAGAATGTTCCTACATAGAAATGGAAAATTCACAATTGAAAAGCTGTTTTCAACCGACCTTTATTGTCAATTCATAAATGTGTCAAGATATGAGGCAGATTTGACTGTATCTGTTGTATCCTTCATCTCTCCATTATAAATGTTTTCAACAGCAAAAATATATTATTATTATACATTTCTTAGTTTTTTCGAACTCGTTGATAACGCCCATTTGATGTAAAAGATTGCTCGATTCGTTATTACAAAATATTTTTAAGACCTAGTCCAAATCAAGAGAGTTTCATTTGTTTTTTTTATTGGTGTAATTTCATGGAACAGAAAACGGAACTTCGATTATTGTCTTGCTTCATATTTTCTCTTAGGGAGGTACCATTGAATTTTAGGGGGTTCTAACTTTTTTTATTTTGTTTTCCTGACTTTTTGTACAGAAATTGTCATCATTTGGACGAAGAGTTCCTTTTCATATCACATGATAAATGGACGGGGAACCTGACACTGAAATAATTATTGATGAACTAGTTTAACCTTAACACTTAAACAACATACGATGTGGTTGTGTAGCCTTGAAACTTCCGCTCATCAGATAACATATCTCTAAAGTATTTTGATATACCGAAACATACTTAAGTATTTGTTAAATCATCTTTCATAAAAAAACCAATATATATATAGGTCACATATTTAAATTGACCAGCCAGTGTCTAGACATCTTAGAATAATTAATATACCTACCTATAATAATACACCAAAATAACATCGTAAATACGGTAGATTTGTTTTAGGGAGGTCATTTCATAACGTAGGCGTGCATAATTACAGTGGACGCGTGTCTACAAACCTACCCTTGGTAGTTACCACCTCTAGGTGGTTAACTTTTAGATACCCGGGAACTAATCATCACATCAATGAGATATGAACAATGTTTTCAACATTTAATCATTGTGTACCATTCAGTCCATCCGAGAGAAAATATCATTTGTAAAGTTTGGTAACATAAGGATTTAATATTGACTTTAGTAAGGGAAAACCTATAATGTAAGTATAGTTTTTTTATTTGGGGTACTTTAAGTGAATTATTTTGACTGGCTTGATATCGATAGGAGCATGAGTCAATTAATTTAAAATGGTATGTACACATTGAACTGACTATCACAACAGTTTACTTTGATATAATCTTATACACTAGGCATGACAAAAAAAATGTGTTTCCGCTAACGTGCTAAAAAAAAAGGGTAGGTAGAAAGGCAATATATTTTTTTTATTTTACAAACACATTTAAGCTGGTTACTTCTAGGGAACACTTGTAATACTTTGAATTTGTGACTTATCATTTGTCTCAGACTCCTTTATTTTTATTTTGGGTTTCCGAAAAAGTCCAGTTAGATAGATAACGCAATCACTGAGTTCGTTTCCATTACCACACCAATCTTTGTTTTCAGTGCACTCTATAGCATATATCGTTTAAGTAAATAACGTTCATCGTGCTTTTGTTATCAATGGTCTGAGAAATGAGATGATGAAAACTTTGATTTAAGGTCTAGCTACTTTTTTTAAATTGATTTAAGAAATGTAAAATCCAATCCCTCTTATCTTTTTTCTCTCTGTCCTAACACAAATATTAATGTTGGCTCATCCCGTGTCCATTATGTAGGATTGAATGCAACTCTTGATGTTCACAAGAAATATCATTTTTCACTTGATTAAGCATGGTTAATAATGGAAGGATTAATCCACATCGTGTCAAATAAAGAATTTATTAGTCGAAAAATAGATAAAGCTTTTCTTAAATTCTATTATTATTCATTTGATACCTTAGTTTTTTTCTATATTTGTGCTGTTACAATTGTATTGTCCAGGGCACAAATACATTAAGTCATGCGACCATCCCATATTATCCATGGTTAATAATCTTCTTTGAACTTTCTACATTCGTAAAACACCTATATTGAATAGTGTTTTGCCGTCGTTTGCCGATACCTTTACCGGACGTATGCACCTCAAAAACTTCAATAAAGGGATGTGGTATGACTGTCAATCAGACAAATATCTACCAAATATCCAATGCGTCGATGTAAGTAATTAACCGCTTTCAACAATTAGAAAAACACTTATCGTATAGTCGGCTATAAAAAGGACTTCACATGAAAATTATAAAATAACTCATTTAAAAAATCTACCTACCCTATTAATAATCAAACAATTTACGATACAATCATGGCACGCCGTTATTATATTTATTCAATTTCGAGATATCTCATTTAGTTAAGTAAGATATCTTATAAACTAATTTAGATATCTTAATAACAAAATGAGATATCTTATATATTAATTGAGATATCTGATTAATTAAATAAGATATCTTATATATTAAATAAGATATCTCATTAAATATATAAGATATCTTATTTAAAATATAAGATATCTCTTTTAATTTATAAGATATCTTATTAACTATATACGATATCTTTTATATAGTTAATAATAGAGATATCTTATTTACTTAATAAGATATCTCCATGAGTTAATAAGATATCTCTATTAATTAATAAGATATCTTATAAAGTATGTATTTAAAAGATATCTTTATAAAGAAGAAAGATATCTTATATACTTTATAAGATATCTTATTAATTAATAGATATATCTTATTAATTAATAGAGATATCTTATTAACTTATAGAGATATCTTATAAACTAATAGAGATATCTTATTTACTTTCAAATTAAATAAGATATCTGATAAAAATTAAAGATATCATAATACTTTATAAGATAAACTCTCATAAAAAGGCTTTCACACATCTTACGAATGGATAACAAATGTCATATTCCTGACTTTAAAGATGCATTTTTTTTAATTTAAAAAAGATGGACTAAACCTGGTTTTATAGCTATCTAAGCCTCCCACCTGTATACGACAGTTGCAGTTTAAAACGAGCTGAAATTGAAAATCATTACTATTTGAGTGCAGAACACTGTAGTGGCGAAACAAAAGGATATTTATTTTACTGGGGTAATAGCACAGAAAACATACAACGCAAAGGTAAATTTTAAATTCTAGCAAATGACTTTGTTGTGTTGGAGGTTTTCACTGCCATTTTTGATAATGAGACGGAATATGATTTCTATCGAGGAAACTATCTTAACACTTTGTAGTTATTTCCATAAAAAAAAAGAGAGGCGAATGGTACCAGTGGGACTGTCAAACTCATAGATCGGAAATAAACTGCCAAAGCTATGACTAAAAATGAAAAAAGACAAACAGACATAAAATAGTACACAAGACACAACAAAGAAAAACTAAAGATGAATCAATACGAACCCCACCAAAACGAGGGATGATCTCAAGTGCTTTCAATGATGCAACAGATCCTGCTCCACGTGCGGCACCATGGAAACTATGACAAGTCTTTTTGTACCGTTCTTTGTTGCCTCCTGAAATCAGGTCTTACAATAGGTACAAGGATTACATACTTTTGTGCATCTGCTCATAATATTATAATAATACTAACTTTGTACATCCATGTATACTATGTGCGGTTATCTCCCACCCTGCCTTGCAATACCGTCCATTAGTGTTTTTTGCAGTTAAATAAAACATCCATACATTGCCAAATTATTTTAGAAACTATTTTATGTTGAGGTGTACCTGGTAATGAGGAAAAGGTTTTTGAACGTATAATATTGTGTGTAGTGCATGATATTCAAACTGCTATTGTTCCCTTTGTATATAGACTATTGACACAGTGTTATTTCTTTTTGATATTTGTTATCTCTTATATATAAAATGTATGTTGCCACTTGTAAGTCCAGTTAATGGAAAGTAAACTATATATGAAGTGCTTAAGTTGTAGCATTTTGTTATTACCAGATGATTTTGAAACCGCGAAATATTCATTTAAACAAGAAAAAGGAGAAGATCCAAAATAGTTATTAAATAGTATGTATTAATGAAGGTTCGCGATTTAAAAAAAAACGATTTGTTTTTACTCTTAACCTAACCATGTTTTGGTTCATAGGATTAGAAAAACTAATGTCTAAAGAGTTTAATACTTACTTGTTTAGTTGGTATTTACTAATATGTGCGTCTGTTTATTAAGAATGAAACAGTATTTTGGATATTTTTTTTCCTGACAAGAATATTCAAAATTGTCAGACAGTGTCAAGACATCAAGAAACCATATAGTATTGCATATAAACTATTTGGGACTTTTAATCGTTCCTATTATTAAAAAAAGATTGCGGATTTTAAAGCACAGCGTTTTCCTGATCGAAACCGGAAATATTTTATTTCTCAATGGTATTCTATACGTATATGTGTATATGTAGTCTATGTGGTACCGATTTATTCATTAATGGATGTTTCAGATAATTTACCAACAAGTTCAAACAACATTCAAATTTTAAAAGTTGCATAATAAAGTTAACGGATTAAATTTTTTGTTTATCCCGGAAAGTTAGGCAGTTGTTGTAAGTGTAGTATGGTATTAGATGCATTGTAAGTATACTATTATTCATTTTGAAAGAATCAAATACCCTTAATCTTTAATATGTACGGCAGGTAGTAGAAACAAGCACACTCATATATTAGGCAATATAGTCTGTTGAAAGTCTTTGGCGATTTTATATCAGATTCGTAAATTCAATCGTTCAGTCGTGCACTTTACTTAAACAACAACTCACATGCTTGCTCTACCTCAACTTATTCACCCTTTTGTATTATTATAGTTTTATTAGTAATATAGTCACTATAACAGTATCATGGTTTAACGTGTCTTTTGATGTAGGTCTAACATTTGTATAAATGATTTCTGCATGCTCTTCGTTACGAGACTCACAACTCGATGTGATTTATCATGTGACTGGTGATTTCTATAAAACAAGTGATCAAAAACTGGAGGTCAAAATAAATTAATTGACTGACAAAAAAGTTACGTTCTCTTGCACAGGAGTCAAAATAAAAACCACAAACCCGGATTTAAAAAATTAGGTTGACAGATTTTTATTTACAAAATGCACACTGCGGTGAGCATAATGTCTAACAATAAACTCATCATAGATACCAGGACTAAATTTAGTATGTACTCCAGACGCGCTACAAAACTTTGTTACTTCTCTGATAGAATAGCATTAATCAGTCTCAGTGCATTGGAGGGAAAATAAGCAATCATAGTTTATGAAGTCGAAGACATTTATTAATGATTGGTAAAATGTGAAGTATGAACATTTGGTATATGAAATCAATTTGTGATATCACTTATGATGTAAGAAATCCGTTGCTTCATTTTAAGCTAAAATGCCATTTTGTCAAAATATAATAAAAAAAATCTTGTTAGTACATAAGCACTGAAAACTGAGCTTATATTACAGGGACAATTAGCCACCAACACTGGTTAAGACAAGCGTTAGTAAATGAAAATAACACCTCATATTTTTTTGCATCCTAGCCATTGCTACTCAGATTATATAAACGTCATTAATGTTTAAGAAAGTTGATGAGCCAAGTTTATGTCAAAGATCGTCTCGTTCTATTTCTAAAGAAAAAGTACCTGGAAGTTACTAAGACCTAATTGATAAATATTCCGGATCACAAATGATACATGATGGTCTTGAAGTATAGATTCTAGGTACTAGCTTTGTTTATCATCTTGATTACGTGTTAAATAACCTTTTGCGTGTCCTTTTAAATTTCAACCTTTACTGTTTAGTGTAATTTTGTTTATATACTTATGACGTGGCTTGGTACTTATACATCCCACCTATTGTCTTTTTGTGTTGTTGTAAAGGAGATCGTCAAGAACCTTTTTTAAATTCTTCCGTACCACATGATTACATTGTATCACGTCACCGACTTCTGTGTGAATCATGTCAATACAAATAAGCTGTTTGAATAAAAAGACCTACTTAAAAATACAAATACTCAGCTTAAATTACGAAAATATTTAAATATTAAAGTACTGACTAAACTTAATAACATGTTATCTATTATTCTTTTATTACATACACAATTATTTGTCTTGCGTGATTTTAATGTTAGGTCAATGTGTAGCTTAAAATACGGAATGGGTTTTGTGCATTGTTGGAACCCGTACGGTGACCTAGCTAACAGTTCATCTAGGTCCTTTTGTTTCTGTTGGGTATTTATAACATATTGCACGTACTACTTTAAATATTGTTTTTCCTTCTGAAAAAAACTATTCGACGTGTTCGTAGTTTTCTTGTTTTATACAAACTATTCTTTTTGGAAGCCTTGTTGATGTTTAAGATAAAGTCATGTTTGAATTCCCTTCTTTAATAAAAGAAGCTTTTAGAAGAATCCACCATTTTCTACATTTGAAAATGCCTGTACCAAGTCAGGAATATGACAGGTCTAGTCCATTCGTTTTTTATGCGTATTGATATTTGATTTTGCCATGTGATTATGGACTTTCCGAATTGATTTTTCTCTTAGTTCAGTATTTTTTTGATTTTACTTTTGAATAGCCATTTAAACATCTCCTATACATGTGGTACGATATCCTATTGCAGGCATTTCCTCGATTGAGGAATGCTGCTCATAATGAGGCCATAAAATCCAGAAAAGCAAACGATTAAAATGAAACCATTCATTCTGAAATTTTACTAACGCCCTTATGATTTGGTTGACCGTTATGGAATATCTGTTTCACACCTAATGACTACGGATTTGATAGAATTGACGTTAACACTGTCTTGTCTTTACCTCGAATGCGTCTTACTAAATTAAACTTTGCAATTAGGTTGAACTTCAATGGGCAACATGTCAGGTACCACAACTTGAACAGGATATTCAAACAATTCCGGAATTTCTTAGCATAGCAAGTCCTGATTTTGTTTTTAAAACACTACATTTTCATTGGAAAAAAAGTTTATGGATAGTCATTAATGATACAGATTCAATTCTTGCAAATTATTTCAAACTTATGACGTATTGATATTTTTAACCCTAAAATTCCATTTTGCCAAACTAACTATAAGATATATTTGTTAGTTTATAAGCACTGACTACGGAGCATATATACAGAGGTTTTAGCCACCAACCTGTGATTTGATATAGTGTAAGCTAATAAAAATAACACCTTATATTATTCATGATGGTCTGACTTTGTTCATCATCTTAATTACGTTTTCAAGTTCCCTTTGTGTGTTCTTGTAAATTTTAACTTGACATTTTTTATAATATACCTATGACGTGGCTAGGTACTTATAGATCCCGCCTATGGTCTCTTTGTGTCGTTGTAAATTCTTCCATATCAAGTATAACACCTCACTGACTTCTGCTGGAATCATGTTAATACAGATTAGCTATTTGTATGTTAAACCTACTTTTAAAAATACGAATATCAAGCACAAATCTTACATCACGATAACATATAAATAACAAAAAAAGTATTGAATAAAATTAATTAGGTGTTATTTATTATTATGTTATTACATACACAATGAATTGTCTAACATGCTTTAATGTTCAGTTGTAACTTACAGTACGGAAAGGGTTTTGTGCATTGTTGAATCCCGTACGGTGACCTTGCTTACATTTAGGTCATGTTGTTTCCGTTTCCGTTTTGTATTCATCACATATTGCACCTATCTTTTTTTATTGTTTTGTTTTCTATGTGTTAACATGGTTAAATGATACGCGTTTCTTCGTAGCTTTCTTGAAATCTTCGTATACAAAATATTCCTTTGACAGCTCTGAGAATGTGTTAGATGAAAAGAAAAGCATGTTTTCATGCTTTCATGATTAAAAGAAGTTATAATTAGGCATTTACTTCACGTTAAAAAAAACTAAGGATTTTCTTATCCCATGAATAGATTACCTTTGCCGTATTTGGCACAACTTTTGGGATTTTTGGATCCTCAATGCTCTTCAACTTCGTACTTGTTTGGCTTTATAAACATTTTGATATGAGCGTCACTGATGAGTCTTATGTAGACGAAACGCGCGTCTGGCGTACTAAATTATAATCCTGGTACCTTTGATCAACGAGGATCGAAAGATACCAACGGGACAGTCAAACTCATAAATCTAAAACTAGCTGACCACGCCATGGCTAAAAATGAAAAAGACAAACAGAAAAACAATAGTACACATGACACAACATAGAAAACTAAAGAATAAACAACACGAATCCCACCAAAAACTAGGGGTGATCTTAGGTGCTCCGGAAGGGTAAGTAGATCCTGCTCCACATGTGACACCCGTCGTGTTGCTTATTTGATTACAAATCCGGTAAATAGTCTAATTCGGTAGGTCACATTCATGAAATGGAAGGTGATTGTAGTTACGACGTTAGGAACATATCCGATATCTTTTGTGAAACGGTGGCGGTTATTCCATAACGGTCAACCAACTCGTGATCGCGTCCGTAAAATTTACGAAGGGATGATTTCAACGTCACTATTTGGAACTCTTGGTTTAATAGCTTCCTTGTGAGCAGTAACCCTCTATCAAGAAAATCATGATAGGAAATGCAAGCAAGGGAATATCGTATCAATTGGGAGATATATACCCCGTATGCAGGTGCTGCTGGAATATGTTGCTACTTAGAAATGGAAAGTTGACAATTGGAAAGCTGAAATCATCTCTTTTGTTGTAAAGTTTTGTTTTCAACCGACCCTCATTGTCCATTTCTAGATGTAAGTCAAGATATGAAACCGACTTAACTGTATCTGGAGTATCCTTTATCTCCAATTCGATGGGATAGATACGTTCCACATAGTCACCAAATTTTGAATTGTTTAGTGACAGAACGTCATCTATATAGCGGAAAGTATAGTTAAAGGATGTTGCTAACTTCTTATCTTTCTTCCTAAGAAGTTCCTGCATGAAGTCAGCCTCATAATAAACAATTCGGCAAGTAGAGGGGCACTGTTTGTTCCCATTGGGATGCCGACAGTCTGTTGAAAAACTATCATTCATATTTAGACATTAACAATGAGTATCGGTTGACAACAACACTATGCGACATAAGCGATGATTTCAGCTTCCAAATTGTAAAACGTCCATGTCTTCGTAACAACGTTTCATTTCAGATTTACCTGAATATGAAGTATAATATATATCCGTGTTGGTACAACACATTTAAAAACAAAGAGAGTTATAAACCATAATGTGGTTCAGGGTAAAAAGTGAACAGTGAACTATTTAGTGGGGGCTGACATTCACCTGACAGTTTTGTTTTTCTGTATGTACTTTTCAATTAACTGAAATTTTGCTGCTTCTTGTTCTTCTGTTCCAATGGCTATGTTGGAGTTTGACTTCGATGTGTTTACATTTTTTACAAATATATTTTTGAGTATACTCAATAATATGGTATACATTTTATTCTGATATCTCATACTAGCACCTATAATTTTTTTTATCCTTCTTGTTTTTGGCATTTGCTTAAAACAAATAACTGCTAAGAACAAACATTCGAAAATAATCAGGAACCTATTAAGCATTGGCTTATCTAATATTTTCTGTATGTTTTATTGATGATAAGTGCATAGAAGCACATTTATCACTATGCTTCGTAGTCTACTATACTATGCATTTACTTCTTAAGACAATATCTTCGTATTATATTACAAATGGTCGACCAGGAAGCTTATAATAATTATAACTGACTTCGTTAAACCTTAACTCTTATTTGATCTAAACAACATACGTTAGGGTAGTTTAACCTTGCAATCATGACTCATCATATAAAATATCTTTATCTATATTGATATACCACAAATTATTTGTTAAACAAGGATTTCCGTGAAATATACCGGTATATGGGTCACAAATTCAAAATTGACCAGCTAGTGTCTAGACATCTTAAGAACAATAAACATTCCTATATATATAACTACCGACAATAACATTCGTTCATAGAAACACTACTCATTATAAATACAGTTTTAGATTTTCAAGGGAAATGGTCCCATTAATCGACCCGGAAACTTATCCTTTTATCAATGACACTAGATGCATACCATGTTTTATGTTATTTTAATTAGTGTGTGTGGCATACAGAGTAAAAAATATATCGTATCAAGTTTATTAACATAAGGATTTAATATATATTTTGTTAGGGAAAACATATAATGTAAGTATATTTTTATATCGGGGTTGATCTGAGTTAAATATTATGCCGTGATTGATGATTATAGAAGCATGAATCAACTTATTTTAAAATATTAAATTACACATTGAAACATTGACAACAGCAATAAAAATTTTGGCAGAATTTTATATATTATCATATGTCTTTACCTCCTTTCTCTTTTAATAGGGTTTATGGATAATGGCAAAAGTCCGATTAGATAAAACAAGCAAAATATAAATTCGTGTTCATTGCAAAATTAGTCTTCATTTTCAGTTCACTATTCTTCATAAACAATGTATTAGTAGTACAATAGATGCAATATCGCTTATGATTTTATAAGTTTTAGTTCGTCAAATGAGTTATGTAGGTAAAGTCCTCTTTTACAAGCATAAATGAATAGACTGATTGATTTCAGATTATAATTTACATATAAGAAACTTTGGTTTCAGTTTCAGTTTTGATAATGTTGTCGTCTATTGTGATGCTGTTCATAAAGCAACAATTGGCCAATGAATGATTGTTTCTTTATTCTGGTAGGTTTTTGTGTGTCCGTTTATCAGAGTATCTACCAGTCTTTGTCCGCATAATAAAAGAGTTACGGTGTTATAAAACATGAACATGATAAAACCCAACAACTATCAGTGCGGTCGCCGTGTATAAATGACAAATACTTTTCATTACAATAGCAGTATTAAAACGTAAATAAGAAAAATTTTTAAAGGAAAATTCAAAATGGAAAGTCCTTTATGAAATGGCAAATCAAAAGCTCAAACACATCAAGCTAGGAATGAAGAATAACTGTTATATTCATGATATTATACATTCATTTGCCTGTGTAGAAAAGGGTGCAAAGACGATGTTTCAGATAAGGGAAATGTCTTTCTTGTGGTTGAAGGGGTTAATAACTCATCACAGATACCAGGATTGATTCACACCAGAGATACATTTGTAGTTATTTCTTTGCAAGTGCAACTTATTAAACTTTGTTATCAAAAATGAAACTTTTTGACAAAACGTGTAAGTAGTGTGTCACCGCACCGACTTCTGTTTGAATGGTTTCGACATACGTCATCATATTTACATTAAGCTCAATTAAAGTTATGGATGTACATTTAAATCTTTATGTTGCTTTATAAAATTATGTATCGTAGTAATAAATTCAAAACTAAAATTGTCACAAAAAGTTCAAAATGTAGGTAGATCGTCTCAATATATCTCACCTTCGCTAAATTAGGAAGGAATGATAACAAATATAATATTAGAAAAATGATTTGCATAAGAACAAATATCTCACCAATCTCATTATAATAAATGTCTTTGCATTTGCCGATGATTTTTGTAAATTTCGTTCAAGGACATGAATTGCATCATGTTTATTTTGATCATACATAAAGAATTAGTTTATTCAAAACTTTAAACATTATGTACTATAAAAATCATTTAGGGAGCTACCATTTGATTTTTAGGGGGGGGGGGGCTAGGATGAAATTTGAAAAAATAGGCAGGACAGGAGTTTTGAGTAAAAATAAAAGGCAGGATGAGACACTTGCAAAACAAAAAAGTTAGGATGACAATTTATGTAAGTCAGGATAAACTAAAAAACAAAATACAGGACCGGATAGAGTGAAAAATAAAAAGGCAGGACAGAGATAACAACTAAAAAAAAGGCAAGACAAAATTCCCCCCCCCCCCCATAAAAATCAAATGATTGCTCCCTTACAGGATTAAAGACTCAACTACCAGATTCAAGGCGTAAAATGTCTATCTAAACTATGAACCAAAGAGTTTCACATATTTTAGTTTGCTATTCTCATAACGTAAATCTCTTCTGGTCTGTGAAACATAAACATAGAGTTTAATTAAGATATACATGTATGATAGTATCTGTTTAGAATGTCCAGTGTTTATATGGATTCAGCGAATGTCCTGAATAGCAACATTTTTTAATATATCAAAGTAAAAAAATGTTTTACAACAATCATAACTGTTCTTGATCATACGAATAAGAACTAATTTTTGTTGTTTTAGATAATGCAATTGAAATGAAAAAATCAGTATTGTCTGATGACAGAAAGGTCTATGAATTGCAAATCAGGATCCAAATTAGGCAGTTGTATGGAACAAACTTCTTTACCTTGAACATAAATCAAGTCATAACTGTATATGCTGTTCCAATTAGCCATTACGATATCCTAAATCAGAGACGAGATGTACCATTTCTATCATCCCTTAACGCAATAATATCACTTCCAAACAGCGTTCTAAATTTATATCATGACGTAATAGATACAGCGAACTGCAGTTGCGAAAATAACAATGAAAATGAAAATATCAGTCCAAGAGTCAGACCAAATAGAACCGGATCCTCTATATCTACAGAACAACAACTGTCATTAAATACTTCACCTGCACATATAATGGTACGCAGCTCTCATCTTATGACAGAAATTTCGGTCTTGGATTATCAGTCAAGCAACAGTGACTTAACAATTAATGGAAGACGAAATCGAGATAATAGTGTTGACATACACGCGGGAAATACTTCTTTAGAAAATTCCGTTCATGCGAATATTGAACAAAGGGAGGAACTTAATCATCTTTCATCGCATAGACACATTGATTCAAACGTATTAGCTCCAAAGGAATTGTCAATTTTGGAAAATTTAACCCCGCTGGATTCAAGTGAAATTCAGGGACAACAACCTCCCGCAAAAGAATCAAAGTCAAAACACAGAACTAATAGTAGTAATTTATGTATAGGAAATAAAAACATGAGTAAAACTAACAGGTCAAACCGAGAACAATTTCATGTTTTGGATTTTTCACGGCGGAAACATTCGAATCGAAGTACAATTAGCAATGTTGATGCTTTGGACTGTAGATCACAATCATCAAACCAACAAAAAATACCACCACATGAAGCACAACCAGACGTTGGCATTAGCCGTAAGTTGATTATGCCTTAGTTTTAACTTGATATTCATTTATGATATATAACATATGTTGTTAAGGAGGCTCGAGGGTACTAACAATTGGCAAAAATTTAAACATTTGTTTTTTCATTACATTTTTTTTTTATTACACTACTTGTTGATACTTTATGATATGGTACAACAATCAACCAAACAATTAATTCGTTTGGCCACAGATGACTTTTTAAATGTATATATCATTGCAAAAGCTCCAAATTATCTCCCTTTGGTGAAAAAATGACAATTGTTTTTGCATAAAAATTGGAATAACTGTTTTCACTCATCGATGACCTATATTTTTTAATATTTTTTTTTCAAATAAACTGTACTTAAACTAAGTTATTGTAAAAATTAAGCGATTTCTGTAATTTCGTCCTTTTTTTATTTCGATTTTACCTTTTTTTTTCTCCTATTAGTTTAAACAGAAAAAAAGTACCTTAACAAAAAATGCATGCTTCTATCAACGGCAGATTGGGAGATGAAATGAACGCTGACCCCATTTTTTTTTTCTTCTATTTTTCCATTAAGTATAGGATTAAGCTTATTTATTGAAAAAAGTATCGAAATCCTATATTTAAAAAAAAAAATAGGATTTAAACCCGAGAGCCTCATTAAGGTAGCACAAAACAAAGATTTTTTCACTCCCAATCAAATAACTTTTAACTGATGCAATTCATTTCATCCTTCTTTTTATGTTATAATTAAGGTACCAAAAGAGAGAAGAAAGATTAATCTTTCAAATTGTTATAATTTCATTATTTTATATTTATTACATAATCAATTGTTATGTAATTAGTTGCTATATTGTGATGTCCACACTTGAATGAATTTAGCGTCTTTGTTCTTCATAGCATCCCAAAATATTTTATAGATTCTTGTACAACACAGCTTGACCTCCAAAACTATGTCTCAGATTTCCAAAAACATCAATAGAACAAATTTTATACCCAATTGTATTTAGTGATCTCTTATGAATTGATGTTGCAAACTTCACTGAAGATTTATGAGAGAATGAAATACTATAGGAAAAATCTGAGACACAGCTTTGGAGGTCAAACTGTGTTGTGCAAGAATCTATAAAATATTTTGGGATGCTATGAATAAGAAAGAAGCTAAAATCATTCAAGTATGCACATCACAATATAGCAATTAATTATGTAATAATTATGTCATAATGAAATTATCACAATTTGAAAGATTAATCATTCTTCTTTCTTTTGGTACATCATTTATAAAATTTAAAGAAGGATGAGTGGAATTACACCAGTTTAAAGATGCCTGATTGGGGATGAAAAATCTTTGTATTGCGCTACCTTAAATGACAGACATCACTTTACAAACTTTAATACTATGTCCTTATAATCACTGCATAGAGGAGAGGAGAGAATAAGCAGTTATTCATCTTTCTGTTGTTAAACAATAATCTTGAAACTACTCTCTGTCTTTTAATTTGTTTTGCTATTCCTAGCAATCTTATTTTACGTTATGATATTGGTCTAAGGGAAACAACCATTACATTTTAGTAGTTCTTTTTTAGAAGTCGGCACTAACACAACTATGAATGAACAACGAAATGACTTCCCTACAGCAGCTTCTGAACTTCTTGCACTTGGATACAATAGAAATCAAATCGACAGAGCTTTAGAAAAGTTTAACCAAACTAGAGGCAAGTTTTAAAAATCTAAGTATATGCAACGTAATGAAATATTTCCTTATAAAGAAATCTGTCGGTTGTTGTGAAAATTTGTGATAATATAAAGGGTCATTTTAACATATGCATGCAACTGAAGTGACCGATGGTTTACAATAAATGCAGGTTTCGAAGACAAGAAATAGCGCATTATATTATGTAAACATGGTGCTTCATTTTGAATAACATTTTGTATCTGAATTTCAAAAGCTAATGCCTTTTAACATAATGACCCTCAAGGTTCTAAAATGTAAGTATAATTTACCATTATAATACAATGGCGCATCATAATAATCAACACATATATTAAATTGACTAATCTTGCATGGATAACTCCGAAGATTGCATGATGAAATGGGCCGCCAAGGAATAGACAAACACTACCATCCACTAAATGTTGTTTACAGGATATAACCAAGAAAAGAAAAGATCGGCCATTAAATCTGATTAATTGAGAAAGTTGTATTTGTTGATCGAGAGACACCACAAACCTAAAATTGATTTGTTTATATCAACTTCACAAATAATACACGATGGTCTTGATGTATAGATTCTGCGAACTAACATTCTTTTTTTCATTTTAATAATGTGTTATTTTGTTCTTTTATTTCTCTTTGTTCTATTTTTAATATTACTTTTTATGCTTGTTATGTTTTCTATGGTATTTATGTGACGTGGATTGGTACTTATGCTTTTTGTGCTTCTTTTTTTAAATTTTTGTTTGTTTTAAAATTGTGACACAGTGATGACTGCTATACCCATATTTTGACAGATTTACTTGTTGTGTCTGTTTTGTTCACGAATCGTTGTAATTGTGATTGAATTTGATGCAACTGTCGTTCAAGTAAGAGGTTCAGTGCTATAAAACAAGGTTTAATCCACCGTTTTCTACATTTCAAAATGCCTGTACCAAGTCAGGAATATGACAGCATTCGTTTGATGTGTTTTATGATTTGATTTTGCCATTTGATTAGGGACTTTCCTTTTTATATTTTCCTCGGAGTACAGTATTTTTGTGATTTTACTTTTTGGTATCAACTGATAACGTTTGTTGTGACGGAAAACATAAAATACTAAAATAACATGGACTGATGGCCCTATAGTGTTGATGTTTGATATCTAAGTGAAATAAACACCATGTTCAAAAAAGTATATAACAAAAGGCGAAAGAAGTGTACTATCTCTTTCTTAAATACATAAATCAAAGTAAAACAAACTGATGAAATCTGATGAACTACAAATAAAATGGTTCTATGTCCGCACTATCCAATTATTTTTCTTGAATAAATAACGCATTATGTACAGCTTTTCATCTATCGGCGTTATGCAGTATTTCTCTGGAGGGTATTAATGTTATTTTTTTTTTAATTTATAGGTCATAATAACCCAACATTAGAAGAGCTTAGATACATTGTTGTTGTAGAAAACAGTGAAACTGATGACGAATCGAAATGATTATATTATATTTGTATGAAGATTGCAGATTTTCTCTTTTAAATGCTATCAAAATTGACAGACACTTTGAATAAATACTTTACGTTAGTATTCGGGAAATGATATGCTTAAGTCCGAAGGTTACTCCTGGGGTTCATTCTGTCGCCTTTTATTTTATTTCATGTACTATAGTGTGTAGTCCTAATAATTAGCAAATAAGCTTTCCATACCATGATTTTCATGAACATTATTTTGACAAATATTGTAAAGTAATAGTATAAAGTTCGATATTGCATGTGGTTTGGATATCCTGTGGTGTTTGTCGTTGATGGAATATTTTGTTATTGTCCTGAGTTTTGTGTATTGTGTCGACTATTATATTATTTATTTGTGCGTGCTTGTTATGAATGTTCTTGTGTGTGTTTTTGTTGTATTCTATCACATAGTGTTTGAGCGATATTTGTTAACATTGTCATATAGCAGGATGATTGACAAACCATTAAACCAGTTCAAGCCGTTTTTGGCACAACCTTTTCGAATTTTGGGTTCTCAATGCTTTGCAACTTTGTATTTGTTTGGCTTTATAATTGTTTTGATCTGAGAGTCACTGATGGATTTAATATGTAGACGAAACGCATGTCTGGCATATTAAATTATAATTCTGGTACCTTTGATAACTATCTCCCATAATTTATTTATTAAAATGTCTTGTACAATAGTTCACGGATTTGGCTTTACTTTTTGGACCTTTTGGATTATAGCTCCTCATCTTTTATATAAGCTTTGGATTTCAAATATTTTGGCCAGGAGCATCACTGAAGAGACATGTATTGTCGAAATGCGCATCTGGTGCAAGAAAATTGGTACCGTTAATTTAATTACAGGTACCAGGATTATAATATGATACACCAGATGCGCGTTTCGACTGCATAAGAGTCATTGGTTTAGCTTAGATAAAAAAAAAGTAAGGAAGCCTAACAAGTGTAAAGTTGAAGAGCATTGAAGATCCAAATCAAAAAGGTTTTGTCAAATAAAGCGAAGGTTATCTTTGTCAAATCGAAATCCTTGGTATTTCGAAATATTGATACTTTTGCAAACGGTTATTTATAATAAAACAAATAACCATATAATTTATAGTTATTTCAACACCTAAGTGCTGTCTACTGTCAGGATTATAGCTGTTGTTATCAAATAGTGCGTATCAATGTGTGTTGGCGCTTGTTTTTGTTGCACTTCGGTGTTTTCGTTGTTCGTTTATTTTCCTCTTATTGTTGTTATGTTTCCCTCGTTTTTTGTTTGTTACCCGAACTTGGTTTTTTTCAATCGATTTTGTACGTTTGCACATTGGGTATACTACTGGTACCTTAAGTTATTATATGAATAATTATATGCAATTCTTACACAAAATGAAGAAGAAATCAACACGTAATGAATATTACCGTCATCATCAGTAATTGGTTGTCCGATACAATTTGTATGTGTCTCAACTCAATGCTGACATGTTTTGCGATCTGTGGTACTGGGCAATCGTCTACTCTGTAAGGTAAAAGATAATGTCTTGTTTTTTTTATTTTAACATCTGTCTGAGTGTGAATATGTATTAGAAATGATGCGTGCAAAGTAAATAAGAGATTCTTACCCTGTTGACGCGAACTGTTTCCCTTAGCGTATGTTATATAAAAAAGAAGATGTGGTATGATTGTCAATGAGACAACTATCCACAAAAAGACCAAAATGACACAAACATTAACAATTATAGGTCACCGTATGGCCTTCAACAATGAGCAAAGCCCATACCGCATATAGTCGACTATAAAAGGACCCAATAAGACAATGTAAAAACAATTCAAGCGAGAAAAACAAACGGCCTTGTATATGTAAAAACAAAATGAACGAAAAACAAATATGTAACACATAAACAAACGACAACCAATGAATTACAGGCTCCTGACTTGGGACAAGCACATACATAAATAATGTGGCTGGGTTAAACATGTTAGCGGGATCCCAACCCTCTCCTAACCTGGGACAGTGGTATAACAGTACAACATAAGAACGAACTATAAAAATCAGTTGAAAAAGGCTTAACTCATCAGATAGACACAAAATCAAAGTCGACGTGGCCGGGTACTTATACATCCCTACACAAAAAGACACAAAGAACAGATCTGAGAGTACTCGCAGTTATCTGACAGCTAGTTCAAAGCCATTAACAACTAATAAAAAAATCATGTCTCTAAGACTAAGCAATCAATCCGTACACATCCAACATACAATGGATTTAGTGTAAAGACGTCATAAACAGCCAGCGAAAAACATGACCTTGTGCAATGCCAAGTTACAGGTATCGACAGATTGTAGATCCATGAAAATGTATATGTATATAACATACTAGTTAGCTTTTCTACTACTTATAACAAAGTCAATATTTATACCAATAAAAACAATATTCAATGATCTTATCACAGTGTTGAATAGGTAACCTTTAAGAATAAGTTTATTTAAAGGAGAAACAAGTTTACATGGATCATTTCTAAATTTCCGGGCACGGTTAACAACATTTCCGTAAAAATGAGGATGTGCTATCCCGTTTGGAATAAGTTTTCTACAGGTACAACTTAACTTCAAAACCAAATCTTTATATCTATGGAAAAATTTAGTAAAAGTTTTAAGTAATTTATGGTAACGATATCCCTGGTTTAATAACTTACCAGTAATAAAGTAAAAAACGTCACAACAGACACGGGCAAAGCGAACAAGTTGTGAAATATAAACACCGTAAGATGGTGCCAAAGGAACATCACCATCTAAAAATGGAAAATTAACAATAGGGAACGAAAAATCGTCTCTTTTGTCGTATATTTTAGTTTGTAATTTCCCGTTTAAAACCGAAATATCTAAATCCAGGAAAGGACAGTTATTACCGAATACATTTGATTTATTTAAAGTAAGATCCTTGGGGTCAATTCAGCAGTATATAGAGAAAATTCTTGATTATTTAACGAAAAAATATCATCAAGATAACGGTAAGTGTTGTTGAATTTATCAATTAAATTCAATTTCGACGGGTCCTTACTGAGTTTAGTCATAAACTGTGATTCGTAACAGTACAAAAACAAGTCTGCTATTAAAGGGCACAATTGGTGCCCATTGTGATACCTACAACCTCTCGATAAACTTTGTTGCCGAAACGTACGTAAATATTATCAAGGAGAAAATTAACAGCCTCAATCATCTCATCACACCTCCGTTAAGTATATCTATCATATTAACCTTTCTCATTAGAAAAGAAGGCTTTAAAAGAGTTGCAGCAAATATAACAAACTGTTTCCCTTAGCGTATGTTAGTTACCTTGATTTGTTTCTAATCGATTTATGAGATTTGACCATCGGTAAATAAGTGTTGCCTAAACAGAAACACGTAAGATTGTTAACTTGAGTGGAATACACAACATCTTAAGCAGGTTAAGAATGTTATATGTTGAAATATGTTTTGACACTAATATAAAATGATATCAAGATTTAACGGTGCATATAACGTATATAGCTTTATTTTTAAAAAATAAAGTCATGTACTGTACATTCCAAGGATAAAGCAAAAAGCAAGGTTTTTTTTCTTTTAATTGGCGCAATCGTATTATTATTTCAATTTTTGATCAGCTATGCTCTTCAACTTTGTACTTGTTTGGTTTTATTTTTTTTTTCATTTAAGCGTAACTGATGAGTCTTATGTAGACGAAACGCGCGTCTGGCGTACTAAGTTATAATCATCGTACCTTTGATAATTATTGTCGCAAATGACACTTTGTAAATTTTATAACAGGTGGCTCAATAGTTATCAAGGTATCACGATTATAATTTAGTACGAACGTTGCATTGGAGAAAAGAAATAATGATGTAAAAGGATTTTTTTTGGTTTTTTTTGGCACAAACAGATTTCTTCAGACAAGTTAACATTATATCACTCGTAACGAGATTTTATGAAAATTGGCCACACTAGATATATGTATATATTTATAAACGAGTCTAAATTGAAAACTACGTTCAAACCTATGATTGCGTTGGATAAAAACCGCAATTTGTATACGTGTGCATGTAAAACAAATTTCGTTGTAGAAGGGTATAAAAACAGCACAAACAACATTTTCCAGAAGACCAAAAAAGTGAAAAAGTATAATTAAACAAAAACAAAACATATATACACACAACAAATTAACAAGTATAGAACTCCGGATAAATCCAAATCAGAAAGTTCATACAAATTGGCAATATCATAGGCCAAATCCCATAAAATGAATGGGAAACAACTGTCATATTCCTGACGTGGTACATGCATTTCCTTGTGTGTAGAAAATGGTTGATTAAACCTCGTTGTGTGATTCATTCTAAAACTCTAACGTGTATGACAGTCGCATAAAAAACCATTATATTGAAAATGATGTGTGACCAAAACAAACAGCCATAATTGTTGGCGTTGTTAGTGTTTTTTCGATCTATGAGTTTGACTGTCCCTCTGGTATTATTCGCCCCACTTTGGTTAGAAATGTAAAAAAGTAGGGGAATGTAACTTAATAAAAATATATAAGATATAACATATAAATGAATTTCTTGTGATATATGATAGACAGTCATTTTCTCAACAGGTGCACATAAATAGTCGATATCTCTTAATTAAGTTGACAGATTTCGGAAGATTACATTTAGGTAATGACAAGTGTAAAAATAAAACACTGTCTAGTAAGTATGGGGAATATGTGGAACACACGCAGACAAAACAAGTATGTAGTCAATTCAAATAGGAGTGGCTTAAGTTGTTCTTTTTTTTAATTTCTCTAAAAAAATGTTTCAAATCGTATTTTTAATGAATTCGAAAATAGAAGGGAGAAAAGGGAAATATACCATTATTTGCATCTGGTTAAACCTTCAGCTTCAAAATTTAATCAACAGATCTTTTGGTTGATTTTGAGAAATAAAGAATATTGGGTATTACCCCCTGAATAAAATCACTAGATGCAAATTAACAAATCAACAGAAACAACAAAGTAATATAATTTGTTGAAATAAAGGCATATTCTATACCAAGTTAGAAAAATGACAGACTATTCCATTCGTTCTGTTGATTGGTAATCCGATGTTTGATTTTTTTCCGGAGTTTTTGTCGGAAATTACGGATTTCACCCTTTTTGAATATAGTTTACGGTTCGATATTTTAGTGATACTTTTTTTTTAAATGTTAACTCTTTTGGGGTATTGTTGATCAGGACTTTAACTACGTGGTGTACATCACTTTAGGATTAGTTAAATTGTAGCATCCCAAAAACAACTAAACATCAGGTAAATAGATTTGTGTTCTGAAAGGGAATGTTTTGTCTTCATTCGTTTGCATAAACACGCATCATGTTGCTAAATAGGATTTCCATCCTTTTTAGATATAGAAAAAGTAAAGGGCAGGTTCATGAACACGATCAAGTTGATTTTGGATATAGGGTGAGAATGTACAGTTGGAAAGAATATTATTTTCAATTTTTAAAATCTTGAAATCATAATCCTTTTTACATGTTTAAGTGGCAAAATAAATCAATGGTGTGCAATGTGCCCTAAGTGTAATTTATATACATTTAGTTCAAATAAACCGACCATTAAAACTGAACATTCATAAAATTCAAACTTAATGCTCTATTTTCAAACAAACATAAAATAATAATACTCACGATGAAACTATGATTACACAATTAACCACCTGCATATAAATGTACAGCCGAAAGGCAAGATATTCCTATTACATACAAAGAATCAGACCTAGTTATTGGTTATTATATGCTGCACATAAATCAAAAGTCTATATATTATTCTTTACCATAACATTGTGACCCAAAAGCAAAATCAAGAAACTCAAACGCCTTAATGTGGTACCCAACATTCTCTTATGGTTGGGGCCTGTTATCTATTTCTCGCATGAATAGATAATTCTCGTATCACACTGTCCGGAGTGTGATACGAAAAAGTGATACGAAAAATGCGTTAATTTGATTGGCCAACGAAACCTCTCGAAACGATATTGCGGCATTTTCATTGGCTATTCTTTAGGTCATTGTTGACAGTTAAAGGTCACAATGATGTACATTTCCTCCATTGCAACGGAGATAAGCGATTTCTTCAATAATATAGAAAATACGCACACTTTTCACCTTATTATATATTCTTATTCAAATATTATTACATTCTGAAGCGTACAAAATGTTTAAAAAAGTCTTATGTTGAAGATTGACGACGAACAGGACATATGACGTCACAATGCAGTTATGTTCAAGCGACTGGGTCGACGTTTCGCGGATTTTTTTTATTAAGCACAAAAAGCATGTTTACCATAAGAGAAATAGGTTTCACAACTCGGGAGAATTAGATATCGTTTGATATCAACTCTCTTTATTTAATTTAAATAGTAATAACAAACTCGCCACAGGCTCGTTTATTATTATATTGAAATTAAATAACTCGAGTTGATATCAAGCGATATCTAATTCTCACTCGTTATGAAACCTATAACTACAGGGAGATAACTCTGTAATACCAGCTAAACGTTTTAATCACATTGTATTGTTTATAGCTTCTAAGTGACCAAAATTAGTGTTTGTCAAACTACTTTATATCCAACCATTTTTTTTTTCGAGAAAGTTATAGGTTGAAGTTTTTTTGAAATTTTTATATATTTTTTTCAAATGGTCAAAGTAAATATTTTTCAAAATTTTATGAAAATTAAACGACCTAAATCAAATTTAGTCAAGATGTTGGGTACCACCTTAATGTACTTAGTGCAAAACGGCACGTGTTGATTTCTTTTTCTATTACTAGGTAACATCGTAAAATGTTTTTACTTTCCTATCATATATATATATGTTAAACCAGGAATGACAGATGTATTACCTCGAGCTAGATTTATATTTTATTAGATTAAAAATGTATATTTATAATCACACGAAGGATATCAATACAACCAACTGCATGGTGGTAAGACAACACTACGGTAAAGTCACATTTCATTTTTTATACACAAATTTAGTTGTTTGAAAACCAAGAAAATTTAACAAACGATTTATGTCATCATGTTCAAGAATTATCTTTTTTACCAAACAAATGATTGGTGGATCGTTTAAAACATATTATTGGAAATGCTTGTTTTATTGAGCTGAGCAGGATACTTTATTGTGAAATCAAATACCAATGTAAAGGCATGTCATTGTTCTTAATCTAATGTACCATGTGTGTACTGCACATTCTCCCACTTTTACGTGCCAACGTTCCCTTCTGAATTACGTATTTTATTTTATTTATGTTGATATTTTTATATTCTTCAAACGTTTACAAGAAGTATTTTGGTGTAAAAACACCTGTAAATGAGGGTATCAGCAGTATTCCAGTGTTCATAGATCATAAATCAAGTTAGAGAAAGAAAATCCTGGTAATAAAATAAAATCGAGGGAAAAAAACTAACTATGAAAGGAAAACAAACAAACAACAGGAACACTGAAGTGAACAAATAAAACCTCTAATTTACATAGAAACGAACTGTTTGATAAGGGAGTTACCATTTGATTTTTATGGGGGGGCTAGGATGAAAAATTTTGTCCTGCTTTTTTTTTAGTTGTAATCTCTGTCCTGCCTTTTTATTTTTTACTCTATTCGGTCCTGCCTTTTTATTTTTTACTCTATTCGGTCCTGCCTTTTTTTTTACTAGTTTATCCTGACTTTTTTTACCCAAATTGTTATCCTGCCTTTTTTTTTTACCAAGATGATCATCCTGCCTTTTTTTTTACTCAAAACTCCTGTCCTGCCTATTTTTTTCAAATTTCATCCTAGCCCCCCCATAAAAATCAAATGGTAGGTCCCTAACAAATGCCATATTTCTGACTTGGTACAAAACATTTTAAAAATAAATTGTGGGTGTTATTGCTTGCCAAACCTCCCCAGTTATGACAGTGTTAAATGAAAATCGCTGAAATGACAACACTATGCGACAGAAATGGAGCACAAACACACGCAACTCAGAGAAACACACAAACAAATGATATCATAGTCGACACCATATTCAAACTACATAACCACAATGAACATATGTTGTATGGATTATACAGGAACAAACATCGGTGTATGATTGAAACTAAACTAACTGATAGAACTGTAAAATAAAATACGAGCAAATGGCTTTTAGTTCAAACTACGGTCATTTGATCAAAAGATATATAAAAGGGGAGAACAATCAAAATCTGCAAAGAGAAGTAAGTACATGTAAATGGTTTACAATTTGTATCTTGTTTTTAACGACGTCGTTTGCCTTTTTCGCCTTTTTATTTGTTTAAATGTCTTTTGTTTTTGTTTTCCAGGGTAAAATGAAAATATGTCAACTAATGATTATTCTGTGTGTTTGTGAAGCTCTTGTGGTACCATCAACACGTGAAATACCATCATCTAACTTCTCCTTAGGTAAAATTATGCGTGTTAGAAAATAAACCTTAATAGACAATGTATTCGTCTTAACCTAACACATTTATAGGTATTTCCATTTCCTTACTAATGAAGTGGGCAATCACGAACATCTTACACGACGGGTGCCACATGTGGAGCAGGATCTGCTTACCCTTCCGGAGCAGCAACACGACGGGTGCCACATGTGGAGCAGGATCTGCTTACCCTTCCGGAGCAGCAACACGACGGGTGCCGCATGTGGAGCAGGATCTGCTTACCCTTCCGGAGCCCCTGAGATCACGTCTAGTTTTTGGTGGGGTTCGTGTTGTTTATTCTTTAGTTTTCTATGTTGTGTCATGACTTTGTGTACTATTGTTTTTCTGTTTGTCTTTTTTCATTTTTAGCCATGGCGTTGTCAGTTTGTTTTAGATTTATGAGTTTGACTGTCCCTTTTGGTATCTTTCGTCCCTCTTTTCTTTTATAACGATAAATTATCCGGTGATATTTAGACGGGTTTTCATGACATTCAGAAAAAGGACAAAGTAAAAAAAAAATCGATTCGACAAAAAAAGGAAGTTTTGTTTCTATCTTATTTATTGTTACCTCGAAGATATAAAAGTAAATGGAAATAAACTTATCCATTTTCTGTACGCCAGACGCACTTTAACAGGATGAACGAAATGTTATTCTATTTGACTGTACGTTCATAGTATAGTGTACGTATTTCTTTTCAATGTACGTTTAATTTAAAAGTCAAATGTGTGTTGTTCCACTTGACTGTACGTTTATAGTTTAATATATGTTATTCCATTTGACTGTATGTTTATGGTTAAATATATGTTATTCCACTTGACTGTACGTTTATTGTTAAATATATGTTATTACATTTGACTGCATGTATATGGTTAAATATATGTTATTCCATTTGACTGTATGTTTATGGTTAAATATATGTTATTTCATTTTACCTTTACAGTTTAATATATATTATTCCACTTGACTGTACGTTTATGGTTTAATATATGTTATTCCATTTGACTGTACGTTTATGGTTTAATATATGGTATTCCATTTGACTGTATGTTTAAGAAATAATTCATTGCAGCTTGAATATATCTTGATTTCACCACGGGTTGGCCCTTTAAGATTAATATTTTACCCTGAGCGATAGCGAGGGGTAAAATATCGGCATAAAGGGACAACCCGTGGTAAAATCTATATATATATTTAAGCCCCCATGAATTATTTCGATTCTAAAAGGACAAATACGGCAATTCTTTTGGATCGAAGCGCTCTAGGTGGAGGCAAATACTTGCCGTTCCCATAAATTAACGCACTTGTAAATTTGCGTAAAAGAACGGAGCAAACATAATTAGTGACATGTTCAAACTATTTACAATAACGTATTCAGAAAGATTAAGATGAATTTTAATGATAATTTACTTATAAGTCTTCTATGTATAAAAAAAATTGGCTTACACCACATTTTAGCATCGTTTGTTTACGTTTCCTTGTTGTGATGATTTTCAGTATCAGATGCGTTCATTTTCCCGTAAAATGCTTAAATTATTAGGTGGGAGTACGATCGGAACAGCCAATGCAATATATACATATTTTACCACGGGTGTGTACTCAAAGCATTTGCAGGACGTCATGTTAGAATTATGGTTAAAAATATGTTATTTCATTTTACCTTTACAGTTTAATATATGTTATTTCACTTTATCATATGTTTAGTAGTAAATACAGTAGTTTTGCATATGTGATAAATAGCCTGCTGTTTAATGCATATCGCGCAACTTTGATGCGCACCCTTTATCGCATACCCTTTATCACACCACCTACCCTTTATCGCATACCCTTTATAGCACCCCTACCCTTTATCACACCCCTACTTTTTTTTTTTTTTTTTTTTTTTTTTTTCATAGTCAGTTTTATTTTTTTTGCTTAAGAAAAATTTTCCTCAATAGGTCAATTTTTTGAATAACGTCATTGTTTGGTATGTGAAGTCACGAAAGTCAAGGTTTCTATTGTATGTGACGTCGCGAACGTCATTTTGTCATATTTTTGGCACACTAAATGCAAGTATAAAAAGTACAAAACACACAAATAAATACAATAATAAACAAAATAATTTTTTTTAAACAACAGCACGCAAATACACCTATCCACTTTCTACTGGTAAGCCCGCCCCCCTTAGCAACACATGGCAACCTAGCACCTTAGGTAAGGTGCTTCGGGTAAGTAATTGAGCAGTTCTTTTGAGGCCTTTGAAACAAGACAAAAGTAGAACTAAAGATCACTAAAGGTAACCCAGTGCTATGGATCAGAAAACAGTTCATATAATATAATACTCTTCTGTTGAAAATATATGATAAAGCGTATAATACATGGCAAAATCCGTATCACATGCCGTATCACCCTCGACCAATATCATCCCTCGGGCCTAAAGGCCCTTGGGCTGATATTGATGTCTCGGGATGATACGACATATGATACGGATTTTGTCATGTATTATTCTCTATTGACTGTACGTTTATGGTTTAATTATAGATTATTACATGGCATTTTCCATATGGCCCTGGTATCAGCCCTAGACTCCCATATCAAGCCAGAGGGCTTTAGCCCGAGGGCTTGATATGGGTCGTGGGCTGATACCATGGACCATATGGAAAATGACATGTTATAATCTATTTATCACATATTTTCAAGCAGGAGAAAACCAATAGCTTACACCAAATTATGTTTATCAAAAATCAAAAAGATATTTAACGAAAACAAAAAATAAATGTATCACTGTGCTGTTGAGTTAAAAAAAAAGTTCTTATCACAGTAGGTTAACAACGTTTTGTGAAAAGTTTCAGAAATAAATTAACAATAAATATATTAATTCTAAGAATTGCAAATATTAAACGACTTTTAAGTGTTACATTACAAATTCTTCTACAGCACATTTGTAACTTTCTAAATTTCTTTTCATTATGTTCAACTTGTTTAAAAGTAGCCTTAGATTGACAGGTTACCGGAAGTTAAACTCGGGGGCTTGATATGGATTTCGAGGGCTGATATCGATATCGGCCCCGAGGGTTGATATCCATCCTTGACGTCCGGCTATTATTATCCATGCAAAAACGTACATATCAGTACAAAGTATGTGATAATATATGTTATTCCATTTGACTGTACGTTTATAGCTTGATATGTATGTTATTCCACTTGACTGTAGCTTGATATTAGAGTATATGTTTCTTCATTTGACTGTTTGTTAACAGTTAAATGAATGGTATTCCACTATATTGTACTTTTATGTTCTTCAGAAAATGTTGATGAATTATCTTTTCTACTGACGGCGGTCATTGCCTCTAATATCATTACAAACATAAAGTCATCAAATGAGACTGCTTCACAGACATTAGCGACAATGATGGCGATGATGACGGCGATGATGATGATGTCCCCGGCAATCGCGCCAATGATGGTTCCTATGATTGCGACGACCAGTGTGCTATTGATCAATAGTGTCATGGACCAAAGTAAGCATGCTTCAAAACACGTCCGTTATGTTCATCAGCACAACCTTAAATACATTAATGCTATACTTCTCGTTAACAGATTAAATGCTTTGAACGAACTAGAACCCGTGTTATTGATATGTAATGTTAAAAGTTTCAGTTACCTTTACCTTTACCATATTTATTGGTAAATTGGGGTTTTTTACTCATATTAAGACATACTTTGTACCCTTTTCATTGTTTCTTAGAATTGTACTTGTTAATATTTCATCGACTATAAAAATACAATCAATGCAATCAAATATATCTGATGGTTAAATTTAGACACGGAAGGATCTGGTGTATCAATTTCTGAAAAATATTCATTACACACAAATTAAAAAAAACCAAAGCAAAACTTAGCATTATTAAAGAAGAGGGACGAACGATACCAAAGGGACAGTCAAACTCATAAATCTATAACAAACTGACAACGCCATGGCTAAAAATGAAAAATACAAACAGAAAAACAATAGCACACATGACACAACATAGAAAACTAAAGAATAAACAACACGAACCCAACCAAAAACTAGGGTTATTAACGTGTCTTCCTGCAGTTGTTTGTAGTTAATTTACCATTTCCATATTTTGGCATACATCAAAAACACCATTTTAATAAAGATTAAGAGTTCATTCACTCAAAAGGTTACACAGAGTTCATGACAACACTCCGTCTTCTAACAGAAATATCACGACAGTTGAGATGTTAGCATTAACTGCTCCGATCTAACCTGGTCTAGATTTAAGTCAAAAGTCAATCAAGTTGTACTATCTTATTAATTTATGTTTATCAATCAAACGTTTCCATAACCATTTTTTTTCATTAATTTTTTTAAGACGTTTGTCCATCTGATTGGGTTGTACTCGAAGATTCGTGTTATTTCTTCAGTGAGCTCACCAACATCCTAACCTGGAATGATGCACAGGTGAGATCTATAACATACAAAATATTCATAAAACAAACTTGCTTTCAAACGACACTCTATGTCAATTTCTAGCCGATGTTCTATCACTAACTAATTCAACACTTGGTGACTACTAGTATGTTAAACGCATCAATCCAATCGAACTAGAGAAAATGATACTACAGATACAGTCTGTCTCATAACTTGACTTAAAGAAATTGACAATGAGGGTCGGATGAAACAAAACTTTACGACAAAAGATACGATTTCAGCTTCCCAAGTGTGAACGTTCCATTTATACGTAGCAACATTCCAGTATCGCCTGCATACGGAGTATTTATTTCACAATTGATCAGATATTCCCGGGCTTGTATAAACTATCAGAATTTCCTTGATAGATGATTGTTGGTCACAAGGGAGCTATTAAACCAAAGTTCCCAATGGTGAAGTTGAAATCATCCATTCGTTGATTTTACGGAGGCCATCATGAGTTGGTTGACCATTATTGGATTTCTATTTCACAAATGATAGCGGATATATTACTCATGTCGTAATTACAATCCCGTTCCCTTTACACGAATGTGACCTATCAAATTATACTTCTTACCGGGTTTGCGGTAAAGAAATCGCGAAATCAAGCATCTTGATGATGTCAGTTTCAGAGGATTTCGAATCAGAGTGATTTTTTATAAAGTAGGATTTATCCCTTCCTAAGACAAGATACTTGTGTCTACGTTGGCCATTCTTTTTTATGAAACAAAGCAATACCAACTCTTTCAATTTGTCTTTACCTTGGAATGGGGAAAACTTGTGTAAAGAATCTTCGATTGTGTGTACTCTAGAATAACTTTGGATTTTTTAAGTATCCTTTTCTGATTCACGCCACCTCTTGAATAGGTTCACAATAACTTCGGAGCCCGGCTTTGATTGCTGATACAATCGATATTAATAATGTTGAAAGAGGTTTCGTGGAGGAAAGTGGATTATGTATTGAAAATTAAGGAACTTTTAACATTTCAATGACTTTTTGTCATCGTTTACCATTTCTGAAGCCTCGGTCACACCTTACCAGATAGAACGAACGGACGCCTAACGGATGAAAATAAAAGTTGTCCGTACGCAAAATTTGTATCCGTTTGTTCTTCACAATGCCGCTAAAGAGCCGTGTCTGTCGTGAATAAGAGCTGCTTGATTGCAAGGATGTGGCCTGACTCCAAGATCGATTATTAATAATTAAAATTCATGAACCCTAAGAAATCTGACATACCCCAAAAAAATGGCTTTTCTGATGCGAAATTTTTAATTGGCATTTATCCGTTTCAGATCCTTTCATCATCCGTTTTATCCGTTATACGTCCTGTAGAAGTCCGGTTCACATTCGTTCACCATCCGTTTTATCCGTTACACTTCCGGTAGACGTTCGTTGGTGAATTTATCTGCCAGACCTCCAACGGCTGTATAACGGACACGTAACGGAAACAAAACGGAAACAAAAAGGACGAGTACCGTACAAAACGGACGCCTACCGGACGTTCAATGGATATTACATCCCTTGGACGTCCGTTTAAAGTTTTGAACATGCTCAGAACGGACAGACCATGTAATTTTTGTCAAGGTTTGGTTTTGGTGGGAGTGGCTTGGCTGTAAAAGCAGAAACAAACCTACCTTTACAAATTTGTTGTTAGAAACGCTATTTGATATTTGAAAGAAATGAAATTGTTATTGGATGACCCCGTTATGATATGCCACCAGGAGCACACGAACTGGTTTCTTATTTTCAAACAAAATTAAGCAGATGTATTGTCTTTTAGTTTAAAACTACAGACTACTGATTTATAGTACGGCTTCATTTTATATTCGGACCTCCGGCTTTGGCTTTTTACGTATCTCATATATTGGTCCCGAAACATCTATAAGATAGCCTCTCAGATGTTACAAGTTCATATCTTGTGTCTTATGTAAAATACAAGACAAAATATATTTGTTTGTTAAATATTTAGCCAATCTACAATTAATTCCATCGTTATGCCTAATATATCATTCATGTACTGTGTTACAATAAAATTGAGAATGGAAATGGAGAATGTGTCAAAGCAACAATAACCCGGCCATAGAACAGACAACAACAGAAATTCCCGCACCCGGAGGCGTCCTTCAGCTGGCCCCTAAACATATAAATATATATGTACTTGGCACTCACACCACATCTTCCTATATCTATAGATCAGTGATAATAAACTCCATACTAAACTCCAAATTATACACAAGAAACTAAAATTAAAATTAATACAAGACTAACAAAAGGCCAGAGGCTCCTGACTTGGAAGAAGCGCAAATATTTGGCGGGGTTAAACATTTTTATGAGATCTCAACCCTCCCCTATATCCTTATGCAATGTAGAAAAGTAAACGCATAACAATACGCACATTAAAATTCAGTTTAAGTGAAGTCCGAGTCTGATGTCAGAAGATGTAACAAGAGAAAATAAACAAAATGACAATAACACATTAATAACAAAAGACTTCTAGCAGTTGACTGACATGCCATCTCCAGACTTCAATTAAACTGATTGACAGATTATGTCTTCGTCATATGAATATCAGGCACAATCCCTCCCGTTAGGGGTTTAGTATCATACAGTCATAACATATATTATAATAACCCTTGCAATGCCAAAAACTAGTTTTTAAATAATAGTTATCAAAGGTACCAGAATTATAATTTGTACGCCAGACGCGCGTTTCGTCTACATGAAACTCATCAGTGACGCTCATATCAAAATACTTATAAAGCCAAACAAGTGCAAAGTTGAAGAGCATTGAGGATGCAAAATTCCAAAAGGTTGTGCCAAATACGGCTAAGGTAATCTATGCCTGGTAATAAGAAAATCCTTAGTTTTTCAAAAAATTGAAAGTTTTGTAAACGAAGTGTTGACTACTGGGCTGGTGATACCCTCGGGGACGAAACGTCCACCAGCAGTGGCATCGACTAACGTGTTTAGTTCCGATGCAAAGACCCTATAAGTGAATCAATATTAAAGGCGATACGCCATCGTTTAGATTCTACTGACGAGTAAAAATAAACTCAAAATTGTCCTCTTCATATATATTGCTACCGGGGGCAAAAAAGATGTTAAAAATTGGTAATAGTGCCCTGATTCCAAATGACATGACGTCATTGCGTCCTAAACGACAATGGCGAACAATGGGGGTACTCGTTTCATCGCAGTGGAGAGAGATTCTTGATTACTTTACGTACCAAAGATTAGACAGAGCCAGGACATTAGTATTAAGTAGAACTTAGATATGTGATAAATATATTACATTGTATAACCTGTCTTTTCCATATTGGCTCGGTATCAGCCCTCGACCCATAGCGTCACTCGGATAAAACCTCGGGCCTATATCGGAGTCTCAGAATGATACCAGCGCCAATATGGAAAAGGGGATGTTATAATCTATACTTATTTATCAACAAACCAAATAACATTAATTGGTACAGATATAAACCCCATAAAGTTTACATAATGTAATGTATCCAGGTGCATGAGGAAAGAGCAAAATTTGCATCCGCAAATTTGCAGATTTAACATTAGTGTGCTGATATTTAAATAGTTATGAATATAAAATGTGTTTTCTGTCATGTATTACCTTCACTGGTGTTCCAATATCTGTCGTAGAGTAATATATGTGTGTGGTTTGTTGTTTGTTTTTTATACTTGTCTTCATATTTAGGCTTACTGCAACGAACGTGGTGCAAAATTAGCAGAACCAGAAACGATGCAAGAAGTGAATCTATTGAAAGTGGAGGTCAACAGCAGATACGGCGTCGTTGATAATGGTGTGTAGTCCAGTTTGGTAATATTTAATTTAATTTTGGATGTAACACGTCTTCTTATTTTGGCTTCCATACTACGCGCGTTATTCAGTGCACACCACATTATTATGATATTTCTTCAGAGACAGAAAAAATAATACAATAAAGTATAAATTGTGTTCTGTTTAAGGAGAGATAACCCAATTCGAGCCATGTCATGTCGCCCATATTAGATGCATTATATTATGCTTGCTATGCACATTATATAGATTATTCCGGGGTCTGTTTTGAAATTATTATCGTATATTATTTCCCTATCTGAGTATGTCTTGGGGTTTATGATATGCTCTCTTTTGAAATACTTGCTGGTTTTGCCTATAGTAGTATGGCTTGGAGGTAATAATATGCTCTCTTTTGAAATGCTTATCGTATCATTTAATTATCTATAGTAGTATGGCTTTGAGGTAATAATATGCTCTCTTTTGAAATGCTTATCGTATCATTTAATTACTTATAGGAGTATGGCTTTGAGGTAAATAATAAATAATATGCTCTCGTGAAATTCTTGTCGGATTATTTACCTATAGGGGTATGGCTGGGAGGTGATGATATGAACACTGATGGAGTTTGGGAGTGGAGTTCTACAAATACCCCGATATCAACCACTGATTCTGATTGGGACACAGTTAATGGTAATCCGGGCAGTGAACAGTGTATGTTGATGTATTTGGCTTTTGGTTCTCTTTGGCGGGATACTGCATGCAATGAAGAACATGCATTTATTTGCGAAAGAGGTGAACGGTTGCATTTTATTTTGTTTGTATTAGTTAAACAACACAGAAACTAAATTTTTTTTTTTTAAATTGTTCTGATGTTGTTAGTGAATATATAATTATCATCATAGACGGATGACGTTGATTTACATCACGGAAAATCCAAAAAAAAAATAGTTATTAAAACTAAGACCATAATTGATATTGTTGGTCACAAGTAGTTAATTTTCAGTTTAATCTAGCTAGATTTGTTTTTAAAGTCTTGGTACAATTATCCATTGCTTAACTATATATATATAGACTATAACTATCATGGTAAGAAAACAAACAATTATCAAGACATTGATGAACATAATTATGACAGAGAACATTTTGGATGTCTATAACAACACCACTGCAGATGTGTTCAGAGGCGGATTGAGGGGGAGGGGGCCCCTTTTCTGGGAAAAAAATGGTTGCTTATATTGGGAATCACTGAAGCATGACCGGAGCGGGCCCTCTTAGGCAGTCAACGGGTCCCCACTTATGAATCCGTTACTGGTGTTAACTACTTGGTAAGTGGTACTATCGCGTAGGAACGCTTACAAGCAGTGCCATCGACCCGCGGTTGGTTGTAAATCTCATGAAAAATACCAGGATATAATATTTGGTACGTCGGAATATCTTCAACATTAATTGTTCAAAAAACGTCACATAATGTCAAGTAAGCTGTAGTCTGATATTAGTCGTACTCGGGTACATATGTTGGAGGTCAATATCAAATAGTATGTATCATAAATGTAATACATTTTCAAGATAACCGACGTTATATATTTATTTGAGTGAATCACATTCAACATATTTTTATTTCGTATATTCAAAAAAATTATTTTATTATTCCAGACTGAAGATTAATAACGTAGCACTCAGTAATACATGTATTATTTTCTATTTCAGTTTAATCTGTAACAGTTGAATGGAAGGACTTACTTTCAAACGATATGATATATTCCCACTTACCAAAACGACTTTGATAACGAGAATACAAGTTGTCTAAAATATGGCTTTCTAGTCTTTAAAATTCAAAGATGTTCAACTTTTTATTGATTTAGCCGAATCAATGACATTGTTCACCGAAAAAATATTGCTACACTTTATGCAATGTGTTGTTTTTGTGATAAGCGACTGCCCTTTTCCAGTGCGTATTTACAAATAAATTTACGTATAAAAAATCAATAAAAAAAGTCATTGTCTCACTGAATTGGATAAAACAGATTTCAGAAAAATATCTATTAATATAACTAAGCAGGTGCGGAATGATTAATAATGAGACAATTATCTTTCAGAGACAAAATGACATAGGTCGTAGCAAATAATGGTCGCCGTATGAACAAAATATTACAAAGAAAGGTTACATTTATACAGTGTTGTTAAAGAGACGAAACATACCAAAAGGACTTTCAAACTTTTAAGTCGAAAAAAACCTGATTATAAAACTGGCCCTACGATGACCTACAGTTGTTAATTTCTGTGTCGTTTGGTCTCCTGTGAAGAGTTGTCTTATTGGCAATCATACCACATATTCTTTTTTATTTGCATAACAACGTCATTGAAACTTGAGAACAAATAAAAAGACAACAAAGACAAACAACATGTACTGATCTCAGGTGCTCCAGTACGTTATGACGAATCTGCTCCACATGTGGTAGCCATAGTGTTGAGGGCAGATTATCAAGGTCAAACCAAAAACACAAACAAATAAAACAAAGCCGTGTCTTGAAAGCGTAGTAACAAACAACATTAAGCAGCAATTGTTTTTAACTTAATATAAGGAGATGTGGTATGAGTGCCAATGAGACAACTCTCCATCCAATTCACAAGTAATAAAAGCAAACTATTTTTTAATATATTTTCAGAGGAAGCAATTGGTTGCGCAAGATGGTATGATTTCTATACCAATGTGTAATAGTATTTAACCACTGCAAGTATTCTTTGAAAAATCACAGAATTAGACCTCCCACATCTTCCTATATCTATCACATACATCGTTTTTACCACCAGGACCACGACAGGTTCCACACAAGGTCGGATTACCATACCAGAGTACAATCCTGAATAGTGGGGTCGTGTAGCCCGGGGTTTACTTTTTTTGTGTAGTTTTTTTTACAGGCAAATGTTGGTGTTGTCATGGTGTTTCGTCCTTTCTCTGATTCAATTCGACTTATGACTCCTTTGTTAATGGAATATCTCTATTCATAAATCTTTTTGGTCTGTTTAGACTATATGTATGAAATTGTTTGTTGATGGTAAATAGAATTGGGAATGGAAATGATCGAGGGATGTGTCCCTGACCAAAGAGGAAAAACAGACGAAGGCCACCAGTGCGTCTTTAACATAGCGAGAAAATTCCGCACACGGAGGGGTTCTTCAGCTGGCCTATAAACAAAAGTGTGTACTAGTTCAGTGATAATGGACGTCACATTTAACTCCGAAACATATAAATGAACTGAAATTAAAGATCATACCAGACTAATATAGACCAGAGCATCCTGCCTTTAGACGCGGGATAAACATGTTTTTTAGCTCACCTGGCCCAAAGGGCCAAGTGAGCTTTTCTCATCACTTGGCGTCCGTCGTCTGTCGTCCGTCGTCGTCCTGCGTCTGTCGTCGTTAACTTTTACAAAAATCTTCTCCTCTGAATCTACTGGGCCAAATTTTACCAAACTTGGCCACAATTATCATTTGGGTATCTAGTTTTAAAAATGTGTCCGGTGACCTGATCAACCAACCAAGACGGCCGCCACGGCTAAAAACGGCTAAGAACATAGGGGTAAAATGCATTTTTTGGGTTATTACTCAAAAACCAAAGCATATAGAGCATATCTGACTGAAGTTAAATTGTTCATCAGGTCAAGATCTTTCTGCCCTGAAATTTTCAGATGAATCGGACAACCCGTTACCCTGAATTGGTAATTTTACTGTTTTGGTTTATTAGCTTGAATATTATTATAGATAGAGATAAACTGTAAACAGAAAATAATGTTCAGCATAGTAAGATTGACAAATAAGTTAACACGATCTAAATGGTCAGTTTAGGAGTTATTAACCTTTATAGTCAATTTTTAACCATTTTTCGTAAATCTTAGTAATCTTTTACAAAAATCTTCCCCTCTGAAACTACTCGGCCAAATTAATCCAAACTTGGCCACAATCATCATTGGGGTATCTAGTTTAAAAACTGTGTCCGGTGACATGGTCAACCAACCAAGATGGCTGTCATGGCTAAAAATAGAACATAGGGGTAAAATGCAGTTTTTGGCTTATAACTCAAAAACCAAAACTTTAAGAGCAAATCTAACATGGGTAAAAATGTTCACTAGGTCAAGATCTATCTGCCCTTAAATTTTCAGATATATCGAACAACCCGTTGTTGGGTTACTGCCCCTAAATTGGTAATTTTAAGGAAATTTTGCTGTTTTTGGTTATTATCTTGAATACTGTTATAGATAGAGATAACCTGTAAACAGCAATAATGTTCAGAAAAGTAAGATTTACAAATAAGTCAACATGACTGAAATGGTCAATTGACCCCCTAAGGAGTTATTGTCTTTTATAGTCAATTTTTAACAATTTTCATAAAATTTGTAAACTTTTACCAACATTTCCCACTGAAACTACAGGGCCAAGTTCATTAGAGATAGAGATAATTGTAGGCAGCAAGAATGTTCAGTAAAGTAAGATGCACAAACATATCAATATCATGAATCTATCTGCTTCTTTTGTTTAATATTCACATAGACCATGGTGAGCGATACAGGCTCTTTAGAGCCTCTAGTTTTTAGATTTCAACCCTACCCTATACATCTAACCAAGGTAGCAAAATCAAACACGCAGCAATGCGCACATTAAAAATCAGTTTAAAAGAAGTCCAAGTCAAATCTGATTATAAAATATTGATCTGTGATTTCGCTATACTACCCAATCTAATTAAAATATTGATCTCTGATTTCGCTATACTACTCATATGTAATATAGCAAAATCAAAGATATTTTAATTATATTGGTCCAAGTCTGATGTCAGAAAAGTAACAAAAGCAACTAAGCAAAATGTCAATGATATATAAGTTAACAAGGGACTACTTCTAGAAGTTTAAAATTAAACTGATTGAAAGAGTCTATAAAAAAGAAGATGTGGTATGATTGCCAATGAGACAACTATCCACAAAAGACAAAAATGACACAGACATTAACAACTATAGGTCACCGTACGGCCTTCAACAATGAGCAAAGCCCATACCGCAAATTCAGCTATAAAAGGCCCCGATAAGACAATGTAAAACAATTCAAACGAGAAAACAAACGGCCTTATTTATGTAAAATAAATGAACGAAAAACAAATATGAAACACATAAATAAATTCACTGTATTACAGGCTCCTGACTTGGGACAGGCACATACATAAGTAATGTTGCGGGGTTAAACATGTAAGCGGAATCCCAACCCCCACCTAACCTTGGACAGTGGTATAACAGTACAACATAAGAACGAACTATAAAAATTAGTTGAAAAAGGCTTAACTCATCAGATGGACAAAAATACAAGTGGACGTGGCCAGGTACTTATACATCCCGACACAAAAAGACACAATGAACAGATCTGAGAGTACTCGCAGTTATCTGACAGCTAGTTCAAAGCTCCTAACAACTAATGAAAACAATCATGCATCTAAGACTAAACTATCAATCCGTACACATCCAACATCCAATGGATTTAGTATAAAGACGTCATAAACAGCCAGATAAAAACATGACCTTGTGCAATGCCAAGTTACAGGTATCGACAGATTGTAGATAAAATACTAGTAATATTTAGTTAGCTTTTAATCTACTGATAACAAAATCAATATATAAACCAATAAAAACAATATTCAATGAACATAATACAGTGTTGAATACGTAACCTTTTAGAATAAGTTTATTTAAAGGAGCGACAAGTTTACATGTATCATTTCTAAATTTCCGGGCACGGTTAACAACATTTCTGTAAATATGAGGATGTGCTATCCCGTTTGAAATAAGTTTTCTACAGGTACAACCAAACTTCAAACCCAAATCATTATATCTATGGAAAAATTTAGTTAAGGTTTTAAGTAATTAATGGTAACGATATCCCTCGTTTAATAATTTACCAGTAATACATTATATAGGTTGCATTCGCTAAAATCAAAAACGTCACAACAGACCCGGGCACAGCGAACAAGTTGTGAAATATAAACACCGTAAGATGGTGCCAAAGGGACATCACCATCTAGAAATGGAAAATTAACAATTGGGAACGAAAAATCGTCTCTTTTGTCGTAAATTTAAGTGCGGAGTTTCCCGTTTAATACCGAAATATCTATATCCAGGAAAGGACAGTTATTATCGAATACATTTGATATATTTAAAGTAAGTTCTTTGGGGTAAATTTAAGCAGGATATTGAGAAAATTCCTGGTTATTTAACGAAAAAAAATCATCAAGATAACGATAAGTTTTGTTGAATTTATCAATTGATATGAATGCAATTTTGACGGGTCTTTACTGAGTTTAGTCATAAAATGTGATTCGTAACAGTACAAAAACAAGTCTACTATTAAAGGGGCACAATTAGTGCCCATGGGGATACCTACAACCTGTCAATAAACTTTGTTGCCGAAACTTACATTAATATTATCAAGGAGAAAATTAACAGCTTCAACCATCTCATCACACCTCTAGTAAGTATATCTAGCATATTTACCTTTCTCATTAGAGAAGAAGACTTTAAATGTGTTGCAGCAAATGTATCTACATTCAGCTTTACCAAACGACCATTTAAAACTAAATAGGAAAACTTTTGTTTAATAAGATAGTGTGGAAGTGTAGTGTAAAGAGTAGACAAATCAAAACTATTAACAGAATCAAAAGGACCACCAAAAGCCCGTAATTTATCTAAAACATCCAAAGATTTTTTTACACTCCAAAAATGGTTTATACCACTATGTTCGTATGTTTTATTACAATAGTTTATGATAAGCTCTTTAATAGTAGTTAATGAACTAGTTGAGAGCACTGACAGATTAGTTGTAGAACACTTACTAGAGGCCGAGATATTTAAATGTTTTTGTGTAGTTTCGGTAGCCAATACATAGAAGGGACCTTCAAATGTTCAGAAGAAGCCTTAAGCTTTGATGTGGTTGTGATATGCTTGTTTACTATATGACTCTCTGTTGAGCGGATGGACTTGAATGTAAATGAATTTAGAATTTCATTCTTAAGAACGTCCGTGTAGTATATACGGCATACCACTACCACATTGTTGGCTGCTTTGTCGGCCGGTACAAACACAAACCGCTTTGAAAGTATTTGAAGTTTATTTCTAATTCTGGAAAAAGGTGTATTATGTACTCTATTATTAACTTTTATTTTTTTTTTCAAATGTGATATTCTCTTATATACCCACTCATACATTTATTTAAATAAGAATCAAGAGATTTTTTATCAGATTTTTCCCGTTTACACCATTTTTTACAAAACGAGGAAACTTAAGGGCATCTTTGGTGACTTGACGACACTCGTTTACAAATGATTTGTTTGTACCTACGATAAAATTAAGTAAATGTGTTGATTAGTTTGTGATATCGAAACTCTTGGTGTTATAGTTTTTCACAAAGATTTCTTTCGTTTAAATCTAGTACGTTGTTGCTTACACGAGGGAATATTACAAGTTGACATATATAAACACCAAAAGATGGTGAAAAGGGAAAGTCATTATTGAGAGCAAATATGTCATTCACATATTTAAAGTATTATCAAATTGTTGTATCAGATGTTGTTTCGATTTGACTTTGCTGATTTGAGTCATAAATTGTAACTCAAAACAATACAGAAACAGGTCAGCAATAAGTGGTGGACAGTTAATCCTCATAGGATTTCAGTGACGATACACGGAATATCCAAAGCGAACAAAAATGTTATGTGGTAAACATTTTCAAGGGCATTTTATCTATACTATATATATACTATATATAGTATCAAACTAGGTCCAATTGAATTGGCAGGGTTAATTGTTGGTTGTTATTAAAAAAAAATGTCCTAAAAGAGTTTAAACATATATATTCGCATTCTGACTTTTCAGGTAAATGCCCGTTTAATTAGGTGTGTGATTTATTGTTATTAAGAATATGAGGCAAAGTAGTATGTAGGGTATAAAAATCTAAACTTTTACAGCTTCAACAACACCAATATAGGCATGCAGTTTCATTTCTCAAGTACTTACAACAAGTTTTTAAAGTTTCAAAAGCAATTAATGGAATTATTTTCAAAAGCCATATTTGAACAATTTTATTCAGATTTGATTGTACTAAGTGTACTAGTAAATAGAATATAGACAGCTAGGTAGTGAATCAATGGCTTGAAGACGAACTAATGTAAAAACGTCTATCCCAAGTCAGGAGCCTGTAATTCAGTGGTTGCCGTTTGTTTATGTGTTACATATGATTGTTTTCGTTCATTTTTTGTACATAAATAAGGCCGTTAGTTTTCTCGTTTGAATTGTTTTACATTGTCATCTCGGTGCCTTTTATAGCTGACTATGTGTTATGGGCTTTGCTCATTGTCGAATGCAGTACGGTGACCTATAGTTGTTTATCAACTATGTGCATTACTGAACTAAAAAAAGAGTCCAAGGATTTCTTGTCAGCTTTTTCTCGTTTTATCCATTTCAATTTTGTTTTTATTTATTCACAACTTTCAGAGCTTGAACACAAGAAATGATAATCATTCAAAAGAGACAAATAAAACAAAGTTCCGTATGTCGAAAAAAAGAAGAAGAGAAAGCTTTCAAAGGAACATTCAAACTTATAAATCGAAAATAACCTGACCTATAGTTGATAGTGCTAGTATCATTTTGGTCTCTTGTGGACAGTTGTCTCATTGGCAATCATACCACATCTTCTTTTTTATATTGACAACGCCGAGCTAAAATGGACAAGACAAACATACACAACAGTAGACAAAACGCTACATAGAAAACTAAAGACAGAGCAACACCTATGATGGTGCCGGGTCTCAGAAAGGATAAGCAGATGCGCTTCTTCACTGATTCAGCAGGGAAACAGAACACATCATGGTCAAATCAGAAAGACGAAAATACTATTTCTCGCTGTGTTGAAGACTCATATTGGTGGCCTTCGGCTGTTTTCTGTTCTTTTTCGGGTTGGAAAATTGTCTCTTTGACACATTCCCCGTTTCCGTTCTCAATTTTATTATGATCCTTTGCAGTAGAAGTCATAATTATCATGTATGTCTTTTACTCACTGGGTCCGTGTATATTTTGAGAAATTATAATAATAACCAAACATTATAAGTATCAATCTACTGTTCTACTTCTATCATAATATATACATGTAGTGACCGCCTTCAGCAAATTGAATATTAAATCACAGGAGGAAAACTAACAACTAGAAATTGGAGGGGTGGGGTCCCGAATAGATATATATATATATTTTGGGCAAATACTATGTACAGAAAATGAAAATGGGTTAACAAAATAAATAATGAAAATTAGTAAGCCAGCTACAAGAAAGTAAAAGAAACTTACCGTAAATATATTGGCAAAATAAATATGGAATAACCCCCAACAAAAAATAAATTTAAGAACATCGAATATTAATTACAATCAGTTTAAAAAGAGTTACATACAATTTTATTGAATATAATGCGGATAAAATATATCTATCTATCATGGTCTATTAAATATTTATAAACATATATGTCCTTGCATAAATTCAGATATAATATGATTGCATGAAATTCAGGAAAAATATAATTGAAAGGATACGTTCACCAAAATGATCCAAAATGAAATAGCATCACTGCGGTGCTCCAAAAATGGATAGTTTAAAATCGATTCCTAAGGTAAACGGAAACGATAACGTGAACTTCCGGTATACAGGTGGGTGAGGTCAGATGTCAACAAAAAGAGGTGGATACAAATATTGTAAAAGAACTTTTGTAAGAAGAGCATGACTTTAACATGTGATTCATATTCTGCACTTATTTAGAATTAAAGGAAGTTACAGCCTTTAAATCAAATAGTTAAACTACAGTTTAGATGAAATTCATTCGGGAACATAAACAGAGAATAAAGGTGTATAATGTTGACATGGAGTTTATTAGTATTATTGCAGGTAAGAAATCAACAACTCTTTTAAACACGTCCTGTTGTTGTGAGTTCTAACAATGACATTAGTATTCATACTTTAAAATTAAGCTTTCAATATTATGTAATACATGGTGTCTTCCAATCCAATCTATATATGTATATATGAGTACAGCATTGAATGAGAACATGGAGAATAAGGGAGAAAAGATGACTAAATTTTTGGTTTAAAAATATAGAATGTAGAAAAAAGACAAAAGTAAGGTAATTGGTGAAATATAAATGAATTGATAGAGAATAATACAAAAAAAAAAATGGTTTAAAAAATTAAAAGAAGAAATAAATGAAGGACCCCTTCCAAACCCTCATTCAATTCAATACCCCTAGATCAAACTGAAATGTTGTTTCTTCTTTTTTTTTTGGTTTGGTTCACTTTAAAATTATGAAAGGTATATTATATTTTGTAGAAACTGCATTGTCATGATTGTATTGCTGAACTAATTTAATTTTCTGTGCTGTGTTTATTGGACTAATGTGTATCTTTTCAGTTTTGGTCTTAACCATCTTCTCCCTTATTCTTTTCAAAAGGACATACAATTTAACAGCTGTAATATAACTATTTACAATTAACAATGATTAAATACTTCATAATCATATTATAATTCTGGAAACATGTTCGAGAAACACATGTAATTGTACAATCTTGTATAACACATTGAATATTCTTTATTGTAAACTGCTGAAATTGAAAAAAGAAATAATGATTCATCTATTTCAAGTGACAAAACGTGTGAACATCACCTAATTTGTTATCTTCAATTGCATAATCATTCATTCTAGTAAAATAACAAAATGAGGTTATCATAAAATTGGGAATGGAAATGGGGAATGTGTCAAAGAGACAACAACCCGACCAAATAAAAAAACAACAGCAGAAGGTCACCAACAGGTCTTCAATGTAGCGAGAAATTCCCGCACCCGGAGGCGTCCTTCAGCTGGCCCCTAAACAAATATATGCTAGTTCAGAGATAATGAACGCCATACTAATTTTCAAATTGTACACAAGAAACTAAAATTAAAATAATACAAGACTAACAAAGGCCAGAGGCTCCTGACTTGGGACAGGCGCAAAAATGCGGTGGGGTTAAACATGTTTGTGAGATCTCAACCCTCCCCCATACCTCTTACCAATGTAGAAAAGTAAACGCATAACAATTCGCACATTAAAATTCAGTTCAAGAGAAGTCAGAGTCTGATGTCAGAAGATGTAACCAAAGAAAATAAACAAAATGACAATAATACATAGATAACAACAGACTACTAGCAGTTAACTGACATGCCATGCAGGAATGAAGCTACTCAGGGAGACTACATGAACATGAATGGCAAGGACATACATTGTTTACTGTAGCTTTCCTGCTTTTTGGTCACTTTCCCTGGCAGAGATAACATGAATCTACATTGTAGAATGTACATGTACATTTGTAGTAGCCAGAGTGTTCACATCTATCACTTTCATCTTCAACAATTTTATTTTTTCAACTTTCAATGACTTCATGAAACATTAATTGTTGATATTAGTAAATGGTAAGGAAAGAAGATATTTAGACAGTGAATGCATTCAATGTAAGTTAAGAAACGCTGTTAAAGCTTTGGACTGTTGGTATGTTATTTCAATGGAACAAATTTGATTTACAAAAATGTACATATACATGACTGTATGCAAACAAATCAAAGTATTTTCCTTCACTTCCACCACCATGACCACTTGTTATTTGAGCTTTAGTTACATTTTGTACAAGAACTAAATTCATTTAAGCAAATTAGATTTCTTTCTTCATTAAAAGGTGATGGGAATTGCTCAAATACATGTAATTAATGTTTGGTTTTATAGAAATTTGTTTAGATTCCAACTTACAAAAATATATAACAATGCATATATATTTTTTTATTCAAATGCATTGTTTCAATATTCACAATATTACACTATAGATTTTTAAAGTTCCTGAATTTTTTTGATTTATAAAAACATTTTTCTAAATGACATGAATGAGAAACAACGAATATCACAAACAGAATCCTCATTGATAAAATCATGATCGCTGTAAATGGATTAAAAAAAATCCAATATTAAGTGGACATACATGACATACATTTTGTACATGTGCAAGATACATTGAGAATTTGAGATACTACTATGATAATTACTAACAGAGTGGATAATTATAATAGTGTAGCTATTAATAGATAAACAAAGGATATAGTTTTTCATAGATATAGGAAGATGTGGTGTGAGTGCCAATGAGACAACTCTCCATCCAAATAACAATTTAAAAATTTCATGTCTATAAATGACAATTTAAAACATATAACATGTATAAACTGAAAAAACTGCTACTGTTAAGGTTTTCTCATAAGTTCTTTTCAATTGGGTTTACAAAACAGTTTTCACTCCACATTCTTGGTAGTATTATTTAGATATAATCATGATAATATAATGATACATGAATTTTGTTTATAATATGTGGTCAATAACCTTAAAGCTTTGATCTGTGAAATGACAATGGTCATAAAATCCCTCAGATTAAACTTCCCAATATAACCTTCCATTCATACAAAAATCAAAATATATTTGATTACACACAATGTATCTATTTTACCATCTTTAGTGAGCAATGCAGAATTTCTTAATTACACCCACAAGTTTACTGAGTTCCTAGAATTTTATTATACATGTTTTAATTCAACCAGCATTTTTTATTTTCTTTTGGGTGTTGCTTAATTTCAGCATACATGACATGCATGATTACTTTCTCAAAATAGATATATATACTATTTGGAAGTGGGAACATAAAATTTAGTGTACATGTAAATTAATTGTGTTTATTAAATTAAAAATCAAATCAAATATTTTGTTATAGTCGCACTTGAGCTGTCTGTAATATTGTTTTAAAAGTAAAAAACAATCTTAAAAACATTTGAGTGCAACTCTCAAAAGAGATAGACTTTTACTTAAAAATGGACAAATCCTTAAAAAAAAAAAAAATATCTATAGAAAAACATTCTTCCTTTGAATTACAAGGGTTCTATATATATATGGTCTGTCTGCATGCTGATTACCTGTAATTGATTAGAAAACAATGGTTATTATAATTAGAAATGTTTCCAGACTAATAAGAAATATCTTATTGTTGTCTCCACTCATTAAAGATTTAAAACAGAAACAAACCAGCCATAGATTATAGATAGTGAAAATTATTTAAAATATTACATAACCTTAATGAGAGATATATATATATATATATATATACTGTACATATATATACTGTACATGTATGTATTTATTTCTACTAAAATGGTTGCATTATAAATGTCTCCTCACATGATTGTGTTATCTTTCAATTAAAGTTGAACTGAATTGGATGCTGAGTTGCTGACATCATTATGTTCTTTAAGTTTCCGAAAAGTTTTGCTCTTTTTTAAATGGACATTAGCAATCAGAAAGACTTCCTTTTGACCCCACTAAATCATTGAATGTGAATTGTTTACTTTATAAGCAGGGTAGAGGGGGGTTGTTGTTAAAAATCAAGCCTATATATACAATACATAAAAAATGAGAATGGAAATGGGGATGTGTCAAAGAGACAACAACCAGACCAAAGAGCTGAAGTCCTCAAATGGGTCTTCAATGCAGCAACAAATTCCTGCAACCAAAGTCGTGCTTCAGCTGGCCCTAAACAAAAATGTATATTAACGATCAATGATCATGGACATCATATTAAACTCTGAAATATATAAAAGAAACTAAAATTAAAAATCATACAAGACTAAAAAAGGTCAGAGACACGATTAGGCTGTATGTTTTCTTGTCTTGCATTTTATAATGCTGTGACTTTTGTTAGATGACTTAAATTAGTTTGGCATACATTTTGTTCATTTTTAAAGGCTGTACTGTGACTTTTATCTCTTTGGGGTTTCATTTTCAATCACACCACACCTTTTTAGTTTCACACAAATATAAATCTAAAATGTATACCTTATATGCTAAGGTCATTAGCCATGATAGACACTTTAACTTTAATAGTAAGTTATGAAATTTCTAAATATGTTAAAAGTGTCATTGAAAAATTTAATAAAATTTTGTTTGATACATTATACATAATATTGATGATATTATAATGTGAATATTGACATATTTGTTTTGTAACTCTTCGACTTCCTGAAATTCATTTTTCCTGAGGATCCTATTTTTACCTGAGGAACATGAGGTTTCTGGTCACTTGTCATAACTGACATCAAAGTACCGGTATTTTACACACATCCTACCTGGTCTGGTTATGTTTGTTGATGCAGGATTTTCACCCTTTAGATTGGACAGATAAAATCTAAAATCTTGTTAAAAACAGGCAGACAATCTTTCAGATTAGAGAGTTAATGAGGGTAAAAGGAAATAGAAATTTGATAAAATTACATGACATGTACAGTATAATAATTTGACTGTTTTTGGGCATGTGCGAAACGATTTTTGCTAATAGGTTATTAATTCAAGTTTAAACTTCATGTAGTATTAAAAGATGACTTATTTAAGAGTTTAAAATAGAAATAAATATACAAACTTAAGGCCGTCATTGAGTGATTTTTATATTAATTGACAAAAAAAACAATGAAAACCAGTACATACAAAATGCATCATCTAACTTTGACTAGAAAAGTATTATATAATCAAGAAATTTCTGTTGACACAATTTTTAAATCATTATTGCTTCTGTGTAAATGTCTGAACTGAAAATGAAGAACAAGAATCAGACACTTTCACATTCAGTGCATCATTGGCATCAGTATCAATCGTGTGTTGAATGTTAGGTATAATGTATATGATTTAATCAAACATACAAGATAATAACATCATAGTTTATTTTGTTTTAGAATTATTTCCATTTGTTTGAAATTAAATATCATTTTGGTCATTTTGATGTGGTACTTTCGAACTTGTCAGATACATTTTTGTAATTCTATCAGTTTTTCTTCTTTTTAGTGAGAGAAAACCTCTTTTAAGTTATAGAAAACAATCCACGAACTGATGTTTACTTTTTTTTCATTATGTAATGATCAATATATTCCGCGCTCAGTGACTGTATTTTGTTTTGACCTTCAGTTTTCTTCATTTTAAAAGTTTCACATGTTAAAAATGTATATGAATTTTTACCTGTCAATTAGATAACTTCACATAATGATATACTACCTGAGATATTTAAATTAGATACATGTAACTCTCAAGTTAAAACAGACACCTACATGTATATCTCCAGTTAAGACAGTAGCCTAATTTATCAGTTGTAAGTCCATAACTGACCACTTGTTATCAGATTATTATGGCAGTTAATTAGCTTTAGAAAAATGGACCTCACAGAAAACCATCAACAAAATGATGTTCTTTTTTTATTTTTTATTGTGTCTATCCTGCACTCAGTGACTGTATTTTGTTTTGACCTTCAGTTTTCTTCATTTAAGTTTCACATGTATTCTGTCAAATAAATTAATTCTCAGGTTCGATGATTGACACCTACATCTCCAGTAAAGACAGAAACTAAATAAATAATTGATCAGTTTATAGAACAGTAACACACTTAAGAAAAATGGACCTCACATAATATTTTTCATTTATTTATGAATCTAAGTTTGATACATACATTTTGTATGCATGATATTTGTATATCATGTATAATGTGTCAAGTACAAAGACTTACACATTTTTAAGCATATGAATTTATGCATCCCTGTTCACTAAGCTTATGTTTGTGACACAAATCATGCCCAGTAACCTTAAAGTGTTTTGACAGTTATATCAAATAAGTTTTTTAAACACTGATGCTCCATATATATTTACTGTGTAATGAAAATTTATGATGAATTGCCTGATTAGTTAAATCATGACTCCATGTTCCTTATTTATATCCTGGGGGCACCTGTTTGACGTAATGATATACTACCAGATAGTTTGATCTTATGCACACTAACTTATTGATAAGTGTAAAAGAATGTATATATTATGGATATTATTACCTTTATTAGTAAGTGTGGCACTTAATTAGTGGTTAATTGTTGTGGTCAGGCTTTAATGCCGGATGGACTATATATTTGTAACATTCATGTCAGATAATTTTATATTTAACTTAAACATCTTTTTATCATGTTTATAGTATTTTGTACAAATATGACTAGTATATGATCACAATTATCATAAACAACAAATTTTCTGAAATTTATGTGACCCTTTTGTTATTTTAAACAAAATTGATGTGTTCTGATTCACCTTTATACTCTTGTGATACTTTGTCAAGCTGTTTATTTGTATAAACATTGTATCAATAAAAAAAAAGGGAAGACACCAACAACCAAGGAGGAAATAAAAAATCATGATCTAATGACATACGGTCAGCACCTGATGGTCAAAAGAAAAACACACCAACAACCAAGGAGGAAATAAAAAATCATGATCTTATGACATACGGTCAGCACCTGATGGTCAAAAGAAAAACACACCAACAACCAAGGAGGAAATAAAAAATCATGATCTTATGACATACGGTCAGCACCTCAAAAGATAAAGACAAACAACAGCCCATTATTAAAACACTTCACTGAAAACTAAACACTTAGCAAAACAGGAACCCATTTGATATGTAATTCAAAGTTAAAATTTGACAATTAAGTCACATTTGACATACCTCAATCAAAGATGAAATGTTTTATAATATATAGATCTAGGAAATCTAGAACTTTTTCCAGGTTTATAAACATGATTAACTCATTGTCCGATATATGAATAAGAAGATGTGATATGAGGGCCAATGAGATATAACACTCCATCCAAATTACAATGTATAAAAAGTAAACAATTACAGACCAAAGTATGGCCTTCATGTTTATCTTACTGTTCCATAAGAGAAAAAAAACATTAGCATAGTCCTAGTCTCAATGAAGGTTCATAAAACTAACATATCAATCAAAGTAACTGTAATGAAGAATACAACGTATTTCTCTAAAAAATATGTACCACCTTAAACCATTTAAAATATAAGATTTCGTTGAGCACTATTGATAGCACCATACCTTTAAGGATAAAAGTCTTGACATCACAGATGTAATTTTGACTGGTGCAAAAAACATGGACAATTGCAATCAATGCATAACTTTTTGAATATATACATAATATATGATGAAAGCACTTTTGACAAAAAAGGGTAAATTTAGTAAAATTGGTCTTTTAGACAAAACTGAAAGAACTAATATAACAAACTAAATTTATAAATGTAAAAGCCCATCTAAGTTCTACCTTAAGAAACCTTTACACATTTTACTTAGTCCCTTTCTTTGTTGTATACTTATTTAGCATGTATATAAGATATCATAATTATCAAAAAATCATTTGAATATATTTTCCAGCTAAGCCATATTTCCGCCGAAATCATCAAAGTTAACGTCTCCACAAGAAGTACTTACCTGGATGTATCATGGGAGGAGACAAAAGAGGGAGTCAACTATACCCTAGGTTACGGTATCCCTGACAACATAACATACCAGGAAATAGACTATACCCTGACCCCAGATAATATTGCCTCATATCAGATAGATAATTTAAGTCCAGGTGTTACTTATACTTTGCAGCTGAAGAAAGATGGCACAGAAGTTTTCAAGTCTACAGGAACCACAAGTAAGTTCTTTTTAACTCTGAAATATATATCAATGTTATCATTAAGAATAATATTAATTAAGGTTTATATGGCATGTTTGGATTGTAAAACATTTGTAAAAAAATATTTGTAAAATTTGATGAAAACAATCAATTTGCATAAGGTATGTAGTTACTTTTTAATACTGACTCACTTAGATCTGAATTATAATTACATTTTAAAAAAAATATGTACAATAATGTGATCATCTTTGATCAGTAGCACATTCAGAGTTTTAGACAAAACAGGTTAAAAAAGAGTAGATTTTTTTTAAGAGATTGTTTCTTAAGTTCATACAAAAGGATGAAAATACGATGTACAACAAAGCTCAGTAAAGTATAAGTCTAATATATCGAAATTGATTTAAAAAAAGAAGATGTGGCATGATTGCCAATGAGACAACTCTTCACAAGAGACCAAAATGACACAAAAATTAACAACTAAAGGTCACTGTACGGCCTTCAACAATAAGCTATGCCAATACCACATAGTAAGCTATATAAGGCCTCGATTTGACAATGTAAAACAATTCAAACAAGAAAACTAATGGCCTTATTTATGTAAAAAAATGAACGAAAAACAAATATATACCACATAAACAAACGATAACTACTGAATTACAGGCTCCTGAACAGTTTTTCTTCTATTATATTTTAGAACCTCTCCCACCAGCCTCTCTTATTGTCTCAGATGCTGGTACAGATTACTTGTACCTTACTTGGCAGGGAAACAGTCAGAGTACTCAGGATTCCTACAGAGTTACGGTTACTGAAACCAATAATAACTCAGAACTGTATAAATCTGACCCACTAACAGTAGAGGTTCATAATTTGACAAGTTTATATCCAGGAGCCTTGTACAGTATAGCTGTAGATAGTATCAGTAATGGTGTATATAGTAATGGGACAGCCAGGATCATAGATAATACAAGTAAGGGTTAATTATTGTACAGTATAGCTGTAGATAGTATAAGGAATGATGTTTATAGTAATGGGACAGCCAGGATCATAGATAATACAAGTAAGGATTAATTAGGAGTCAAATGGTCTGAGAAAATATTACCTTCTCATGACTGGTATTTTTTCTCACAAATACACATCTTGAACATGATACATGTTCATCAATTCAATAGTCTAATGCATTAAGGATCATTGACCATTCAAGTATGATAAGTCATAAACAAAGTGGTATATCTTGATAAGAATAAGTTCAGTAGGACACACTTTTTGTTACATTGAAAGCATGAGCATGAAAGCCTTTTTACCAAACTTAACTTTATGGTAAACAAGTTTGTATCATGAATCAATACACCACATTAGTTTTCAGTAAACTTTTTTAAAAATGTTCTAATGAGACAACTCTTCACCAGAGACCAAATGATGCAGATGTTATCAACAATAGGGCATTGTATGGCCTTCAACAATGAGCAAATCTCATACTGTATAGTAAGTGATAAAATGCCTTCAAATGGAAATTGTAAAATAAGAAAACTAAAGACGATGTATGTACAAAACAATTAACAAAAAGCAAACATGATAAACAGCAACAAACACATATTATATACATGTTTTGATTTTATAGGACCATTGCCACCAACAATACATTGGATTATGGCTATAGATAATTACACATTGATGTTAGCATGGAAAGAAGACTTTAATAGCCAACAGGTAAGTTATAAACTTCTGGTATAGTCATATATTTGTAGCATTCAGCAAAGTTCTGTGATTTTCTTATTCCTGAAGCCAACAATTTGATGTAGATGTTAAACAGAGCTACTTCTTCATTTTCTTAGAAACATATTTTTTGCCTTTTTTTTCAATTGCTGAGTTAATACTTTGTTACATATGTGTGATTGAAGATAACAAATCTAGCAAGACAGTATGAAATATTAGGATTTGATGCATGTTATATTGAGTCCCAGATTAAAATATACATGATATTATCAGCTGAGACCTAATTAGTAGCAGTAGCTTTTGTAATGATAGAATTTACAAAGGTATATAATAAACTAAAAAATAATAATCATGAACAGTGATGTATTGATTATTCTTCACATAAGGTAGATATAGACCTGGGTAGAAATTATTATTAAAATATTTGATGTCATATTGATTGGTTTTTATGCATCACATCACTGTATAATCATTAATAAAAAACATATTGAATCTACAAGGGTGTTTGATGTCTATAAAATCATGAAATTCTGTAAGACATAAAAACACTGTATATTTAGATAGAAAAAATGTTATTTAAATTACAAAGATATTTGATGTCTATAAAATCATGAAATTCTGTAAGATATATACGAAACACTGTATATTTAGATAAAAAAATGTTATTTAAATTACAAAGATGTTGATGTCTATAAAATCATTAAGAGACAAACAACTAGATTTCTGACTTTAAGACAGGTATTGTCCAGGTTCTGTTATATCAGATCTGACAAAAGCTAACAGACATAGCCAGTTGTACTTTTCATCTATTTAAATGCATTTTCCAGGACTAGCACTATATAAAATTTTCAATTAATATAAGATTTCATGATTAAATGACATTATTTTCTGTAATCCATTCCTTTTGAGCTCACTAACTAAACAAAAATTGTCTGTATCCTGCCTCCTGTCACAAGTTAAGCATTTATCATGTTTATCCTGATCTATTCGGAATACAAAAGAGAAGGAGATGTGGTATGATTTCTAATGAGACAAGTATCCACAAGAGTTAAAATATAGTGGTTGTACAATGTAAGCAAGTAAAGAACACTGTTAGACCTTCAATCTTAAGAAAAACCCAAAACACAGTTTGCTTACAAAGACCTAAGCAAAAATGAGAAACAATTAAAGCAAGAATGTGTATACACTAACTACCTAATTTACAGCAAAACCATTACCAAAATAAACATGATGTACAAGCACCGACAACAACCACTGTCCTTGGGTCTCTTTGGACAAATGTTGGATAGGCATAAGAATAGTGGGGGAGGGAAATGTAAAATGTTTGTGATTGCTCAGTGTTTTAAGATATTTTATTATTTCAGGACCATGTATATTTATCAGCTATTTATAACAACACGTTTAGCTATGAGGGTGAGATGAATCTGACCTGTACCATGTTGCTGTCCACATGTGTGACCGAGGTCCGTGGGGTCATTCCTGGCACACCTATAGAGATCAGAGCATACTCTGTACAGAATAACAGAAGAAGTGACCCAGATATAGCTTTCCATTCTACAAGTAAGTGTCATCATCATCATTCTACCAATGTATATTATGTCTAAAATCGTTCTGATCTACAGTTACTTTACTAGTTACTTTATCAAATACAATGTCACTACTGTGCTTTGATATACCGGTACTGTGGATTCATTATTACTGTGAATTCATTAATATTCATTGGATACTAATTTTCATGGATTTCATGGGTATTGTGGAAACACGACTTCTAATGTTCAATGAATTACAAATTTCCTAAAGGAATGTATGCAGACTTTGCCAAAACAACAAAATTCAATATCCAAGAATATGCAAATTTTCATCAATCCATGAAAATTAGTACCCTTGGAAATAAATGAATCCACAATGTATGTAGTCAAATTATATATATTTCTCCACCTCAAATAATTATTTATATATTATACATATTAATATATTTAAATTTATACATTACAGAGCCAGAGACAGTAACCAGTTTACTAGAGACCAGTAGTACCACATCTACACTGGAGTTGTCAGTAACTCCACCATTTACTTCAGTATTTGTGAATTACTCTGTTAGTATTGATGATGGGTACTTCTACTTCAGAAACTATACTTATCCAGCTAGTCACACAACATTTACTATAGGGAACCTGTCAGCAGGGATAGAGTATAATGTCTCTGTTGGTACTGTATCTGAATGGGAAGAAAGCAGGAACCAGTTCAGTAGGATTTTCTATACAAGTAGGTTCATGCATAAGCTAATATTAATTTTTGCACATTACTAAAGATGGGGAACTGTATCAACAGATTGTTTATCACCTCAATATAAGGTTGACATCTAGGGATATTATTTGAAGGAACAGACAATCAATGAGCAAAACTGATTCAGCATAGTTATCTATGAAAGGCTTCAAAATGACAAATGTAAATCAATTAAAACCAGAAAACTTGTGTCCTGAATACATAACACAGAATTCAGAAATTATCTATTAGGTTTAATTGATTGCTTAGATGAGAATTAGATTTATTCAAATCAAAACAGTTCAGTAACATTTTCCCAATTTTAGTTATTCAAGATTCAGATTTTTTTTGGGTTGTAAGAGAGATTCATAACACATACAGTGTTAAAGTTATGCAAATATATAATATATATATCAAATTTTAATTTGAGAAGTCATTCTTGTATTGACATCTCCATGCTTTGTTTTAACTATAGTATGACATTTGATATTTGAATTCTATTTTCTATTTAGATCCTAACATGCCAGGAGATATAGATATTTTGACCAAAGATATCCTAACTACCTCACTGAAGATATCATGGGGACCTGTGGAGAGTGGACAGCTAGATTATTATGAAGTTGTCATTTCCCCCAAAGAACCTCAGACTCAATCACCTATGTAAGTAAATTTAGAAATGCTTTCCAGAAGGTTTAAAACATGTTAAAAGAAAATGATTAATACAAAAATAGTTTTCATTACTGATTTGTTACAAAAAGGAGAATAACAAAAATACCAAACTCTAACTAAAAAAAATTAACAGAAAAAATCCCCTAGCAAGTTTTCTTTCTATCACCCACTATAGAATTAATGATTTTGGCAACTGTTATTTGAACATATGTTTTATTTTAGAATCTAAATGTAAACACTGTAATTATTTCTAACTATTTGCACATTATTAAGTGTTACATTGTTTACACATTAAGCTGTGACCTTTGATGACCTGTTAATTCATCATTCATTTGTTACAACAGCTGAAGGCCAGAATTTTACACACATGCATTTTCTAGCTGTTAATTTCTTCAAAATAGTGTGAATTTATTGCACAGTAAGGAATGGACAGAAACTTTTATATATATATATTATTTCAGCCTCCAGTACAATACTGATGAGAGAAATGTAAAGTTTGATTCTCTAGTACCAGGAAGAAAGTACTCTATCACAGTCACAGCAGTCAAAGGACAGAAGAAAAATAGTACAAACACAGTGGAACAATATACAAGTAAGCTTGCAATATATTTAAAATGGATTTTATTGACTGTGGGAAAAAAGAAAATATTAATGGGGACATTAAAAACTCACAAGTCAAAGAGAAACAATGTCATGGCAAAAAAAGCAAGCTGACAAAAAGACAAAAAAGTACACTTAAAATACCATAAAAAGCTAATGACTAGTGATCTTGAAGAGATAGCAAATCTTACTTTACTAGTGGCACCGGTCATGTTGCTAATGGTAAGTTGTACATGGTAATAAGTATTCATTCTGTAATATCAATCATGGAAAAGAGGACAGGATGGTCCTTACAACAATTGGAACATATCTGTTGTGATTTGTGGAAATAAGAAAAATAATTAAAATATTCATGAAATAAATAGTTTTTCATGTTTAAAAATGTAGCATAAAACCATTTTCTTTTCACAGAACCCAATCCTCCCTCTAAAATCATACACACTGTAATTGGAGGTCGTGAGATCCATTTAGACTGGTTCAAGCCGACTGTAGGAGAAGTAGAGAATTACACTATCAGTATTGTCTCCCTTGGTATAAATGGCACCACCAACACCACCCTACCCATAGCTCCTGTCACCTTAGCTGGGACATCTTACTCCTTCACCCAGCTCCACCCCGGAGAGACCTATGAGATATCCATTGTTTGTAACAGTGGTGGAGAAACCAGTGATCCACTCAAGATAACAGCTACTACAAGTAAGTTTAACATTAGACATCATACTCCTTCACCCAGCTCCACCCAGGAGAGACCTTTGAGATATCTATTGTTTGTAACAGTGGTGGTGAAACCAGTGTTCACCTCAAGATAACAGCTACTACAAGTAAGTTTAACATTAGACATCATACTCCTTCACCCAGCTCCACCCAGGAGAGACCTATGAGATATCTATTGTTTTTAACAGTGGTGGTGAAACCAGTGTTCCCCTCAAGATAACAGCTACTACAAGTAAGTTTAACATTAGACATCATACTCCTTCACCCAGCTCTACCCAGGAGAGACCTATGAGATATCTATTGTTTGTAACAGTGGTGGAAAAACCAGTGTTCCCCTCAAGATAACAGCCACTACAAGTAGGTTTAACATTAGTATATAATGAGATGTTTCTCTTCATACTTTAAATATTAAGCAGGTGTGTGAGATAATAAGGTGTTTACATGGATCATTATATGTTATACTTTTCCCAAATTAGAATAATTAGATCAAGGGATAAATGCAATAAAATTAACAAAGATATCCTACCTATTTAACAAAATGGTAACATTAACTTCTACACAATACTTCATTCAGAAATTGAAAGAATACATCATTCAACTTGATACCTTGATTTCACAATATAAGGTTCATTATTAATAGAGCAATTTTTAGAAAATCGATATATCATAATCAAATCTTATAAATATCTGCTTATGAGTTGCATGAATATGAAGCTTTTTGAGTAGAGTGGAAAGGAAACAAATTAATATACATATTGGAATACGAATGTCTGTTTTATTGTATTCACCTAACATACAAATGTAGAGAGAGATGTTTTTAATTCAAACCCAGATAAAGCTGATATTGTATTGACTGATTTTGTTGAATTTAACCTTTGAATTTCATGTGTATTACAGATGCAACATCAGTATCAGAATTATTTGTTGACCATGTAACTGAAGACTATATAAATATATCTTGGTCACGTCCAGAGAACTTGACCTTCCAGGCATTTAAACTGACCATTACTCCACCAGATAGTATAACACCAGTGTCAATACAAGAGTATGTCCATCTTAGTCATATTGTATTACTGTAAAAGCAGAGATTTTCAGGGAGGATTTAATTTTGTTTATTTTGTAGAAAGAATATATCCACCAAATTAAAAAACCCACGAAAATTTAACCTTCACATAATATCACTTCCATTTATTGGAAAATATGAAATTAAATCCCCATGAAATCTTATATAGAGACAAAACCACTAAATTTTAACACCACGAAAATTAATCTTCTCAACAGTTTATCGTAGAAATGTATCAGTTGTAAAGAAATGAAGAAAAGGGAAATCATATACCACTGAAATAATGTTCTACAAATATGTAATGATTTTATAGGGATATGTGTATGTAGTACATTACCTATAATATCACAATTCTATGCTTGAGTCATAAGTCGTCTATTAGGCCGCTCATCAATCTGGGGACGTCCAATCTGGATAACAACTTGGGTAATGACTGCCTAATAGTCCATGGGGAATCCCGGAGTTCCTTGATATGACGTAGAAGTGTAAATGTATAAGGATAAAAGCCAAGAACATTTAGTTCTAAATAAACTGTTGATATAATACCATATTCTTAACAAATACATAAAACTACTATCATGAAGATAGAAATATTAACTTATAATGAACAGAAGCCAACAGAAATTGTTTGAGATCAATTTTATCATATATTATATTCTATATGTTTGCCTATTTGAGCCACTTTACTCTAAGATAGACATATAATAATTTCAATGCATCATATAATATTTTTTTTTTTTATTACAGATCAGCTGGGATATTATTTCACAGTTTTACAGGATTACACCCAGGAACAGTATATAACTTGTCTATCTACCTTATATCAGGGACTAGTGTTATTGATAAATCTGAAAGAACAGCCATCACAAGTAGGTCTTATTTACTTTTATACAGTGTCTCATGTGTCTATGCTAAAATACCAATATAATCAGAATTTATCATATTAAATGGGTCCAATATATAAGTGTAATGCAATATACACTGTACTGTCAGACTGTGGGTTCAGTTATTTTTCATGCCAAGACATCCTGAGTTTTTCAAATGAAATCTTATAGGGGCCTTTATAGCTGACTATGCAGTATGGGCTTTGCTCATTGTTGAAGGCCAAGTGACCTATAGTTGTTATAATGTTTGTGTCATTTTGGTCTTTAGTGGATAGTTGTCTCATTGGCAATCATACCACATCTTCTTTTTTATATTAATATGAAAATAAGAAGATGAGGTATTATCTCCAATGAGACAACTATCCACCAAAGCTCAAATAAAGTGGATTTAGAGAAATCTATAAGATAGAATTTGAAATTAATTGTGAGATGAAGGAGATAGAGTTGATAATATGCTATAAGAAAAGAAAAGGAAAAAGTGATGTCAAGGAACTTGTTTTCTTGCTACAAGTAAAAAAAAATAATTCCCTAGCTGTCCAGTATAAATTTTTAATTAAAGAGTTATCTCCCCTTAAATGACTCAGTTTTAAAAAAAATATTCTAAAACACAACTGTTTAGATATTAAATTTAAATAATACAATAAACCAGCAAGTTTTCTTCACATAAATTAACAGTCTTACCAATAAAATTGGCCATCTGACTACAAATTTACAGATTTGGACAGAAAACTAGACTGATTGTGAACTGCTATAGTTCAATCCAAGATGGGGGTATATCATGAATATACCTAAAAAACAAATAAATAACAGACATGAACCATCATCAACAACTGAACTTATAACTTAACCTTGTGAGAAACCAACTTTCAAGCTGTAGTACTAACGGATTAAATATGTTATATTATGTATGCATACTATAATTACAGATCCTTTACCAGTGGATGATATCAACATTACAACACATGATACCAGCAGCTTGCTCATTGATTGGTCCATCACAAAACCATTACAACAGCATCATTTTGAAGTATGTATAACACAATCCTAATGGAAAAAAATAACAGGATTCTAAAACATTAATTTAACAGTAAGCATTTTGATATTATAGCAAGTATGTGTTGCCGTATACCTTTGCAGGGGGTCTCATTGGGGGGTTCCAATCACGGATCCCGCTTACTGTTTTGTCAGATTCCTGTATCGCGCTTACACTATGTACGTAAGCAATTCTCCTTTTTTTGTCATTTCCCGCGTCCCGCTAGACCTCATTTCCCGTTTTCACGATATTTTGACTTTCCCGAGTCACGCTTACCAAAAATCAGCAATCCCGCGTCATGCTTAGACCCCAATGAGACCCACTTTGCATGTACACTTTTAAATTGGCAGAATTTATTTTGGCGATTTTGTTCTATCCGCGAAAATAAGCAAAAATTTCCCCGCGAAAATAACCCCCTATACAGTATACCAAAGTTTACATGTTTAGGGAGTATTTAATGACTGTTTTGTGGCTGTCTTTTTTATTGGTGAGAGAAGGTGAGGCCTTCCCTGATAGATATACATGTATCACTTTTTAAGGGTATTTGTTTCAATGGTATAGGAGACTATTTATCTTTTCAGATTGTGTATGAAGAGAATAATGATTCAGAAAACATCACATTACCTATGGTGCTAGCTCTTCATGACAAAACAAGTTACCAGTCACATATTATGAGACTAACAGCTGGATCCCTGTATACAATTCATATAAGAGCTGTACAAGAGTTTAATGACCTAAAGAGTTATAGTTCCTGGATTACTATGAACAAAACCACAAGTAAGTTGATTCTTCAATAAAATACTGTAAACCTTCATTTTGCTGCATCAAATTTTGACATTTTTTGCCTTCTATCATTTTTATGCCACTATGCAAATAATTTAACAAATGATGCCATTCTGATGGATTGATAGTTCTTCATCAAGTTTAATTATACTCATTTATTTTTTAATGAAAAAAAACCAAGCATATAAGTGTATAATATTTTTTTTAATTCTAGAGCCCAATTCAGTGTCTGAATTAAAGGCATCAGTTTCTGGCCAAGATGTAATGTTGTCATGGAAACCAAACATCAATAGTACCCAGGACAGTTTCTATATCTGGTATCGGCCAATATTAAATCTCTCATCCTTCTGGAGACAGACATTTACACGTGACCTCCAGACAACCTTGAAAGGAATGTTTGCAGGGGAGAGATATGAGTTTATTGTGTTTGCAGTTAGTATAGGAGAAATGAGTTTACCCAGAAATGTCTTTGCTGAAGTTTGTAAGTATCATAATGTTGTATGGTGAAATTCAATGAATTAACTTAGATTCTTCAAAAAATTATTTATATTTTATGTTTTTACAAATGCCTTTATGATTGTGTGATTTTAGATAATCATGTACACAAGGAAATTTTCTTTTACACAACAGAAAAATCAAGGGTTGCTTCCCTTTGTATAGTTGAGTTATGTTCTATACAGTACAATAAAGAATCAAAATAAGTATTCACAAGACAAACCTAATAGATAGATGTACTTTAATTAAGTAGACTACACAGTAATCATTATTGCACATGATATAACAAATATATTGTTTAATACTTACAGTACCTCTGTCACCACAAGATATAACTACATCAGACATCTTGATAGATTCTCTTACATTGACTTGGTCCTACAACAAATCATCAACTTTTATTGAGGAGTTTGAATTGACTTACACTGGTTACCATAGTAACAGTGAGGGTATGATAACTGTAGATGGTGGGAATTCTACATCTTCTGTTACCCTAAGTAGTCTGAAATCTGGAGAGAGCTATGAGATCAGTATAACAAGTCAAACAGGAAACCTTACATCAGAAGCCACTTCTATGAATGTCACTATCAGTAAGTCTATTTAATAAGTAAGGTACACAAATCATTTTAATACTTCTTACAAATAGATTATTTCAATAATAAAGTTTAAATTATAAAATGTTTTTGAACTGCTGTTGAACTTTTCAATTATCATACAATTTTGAGTAACTAATAGAATACTTTGATAGTGTACAGCTAACTAAAAAATATTTTTAATGAAATTTGCATTTGCTAGTTTTATATATTTACGGTATCCAAATATTCAAGACAATTACCATATAACGATTATCTTTCTTCTTGCAGACTGAATTTATTTAAAAAAATAATACACTCTAGGAAATATGTAAAATTTGAGAATTTACCTTTTGCACTATATATAACTGTAACAATGGTCATGTTTAGTCACAATTTGTTGTGTTTGTTTCAGAGCCTGAATGTTTGACAGTATTAACAGAGAATACGGCCTTGACCACAAGTGATATCATTACTATCCAGTATACACCTGTTGTAAACCAGTTTGATCATTATCAATTTACTCTTATTAATGATACACAAAGATCGCCTGTAATGAAGAGCAGAGGTGATAAAAACAGATTGGTTACATTTGACAGACTGACAGGTGGTAGTTTGTATGTTGTTGGGGTGCTGGCAGTCAGTGACACACAGATCAGTGATATTAGGAGTATCTCTATATTTACAGGTAGGCAGCTGGGCATGTACCAAAAGGACTGTTCAGAAATTTATAGAGTCAAATAAAAAATAAACACATCATTATAGTTTCTCATCTTAAGCTTTATAGTGAGGTATACCGTATAGTGGGTTATTCTCGTGGGTTGAAATTGATATTAAAGTGCTAATGCAAAGGTATTGACAAATATTTAGTATACCTTATTTAAAGAAAATCCATAAATTTTACACCTTTGAAAATAGCCTGCTATACAGTATTCATGCTAAGATATATTTTGTTTATGTACAAAAATTATGAAAAAGACAGTGTTCTCTAAAAGGCCTGTTGTCTACGCTTTTTGGTTGGGTTGTTGTCTCTTTGATCTATTCCCCATTTCCATTTTTAATTTTATTGTATTTATAATAGAATTTAATTATAAATAAAGTGCTATAATATGGATGGGAACAGTTATTTGAATATACAGGAGTGAACATTGACTGACATTCAAGCTGAAGTTTTACATCAAACTTTGATAATTTTATTATTAATTATAAAAATTCACATATTTTTTTGTAAAACTAATTCTATATTTTGATTATATTTACCCTGTGTTATTTTAGAAATAATCGGTGTGATAGTTTTATACTCAGTTTTGTATATTTTACTTTTCAGCCCCTAACAGGCCTCATGTAGAACAGATCAGCACTGCTACAGAGATCACACTGATTATTAACAAGCCACCAGGTCGAGTAGACAGCTACCTCATTGTTTGTGCTCTAAACTCTGTTCCATGTGGAAGTAATACAATAGATGCCAGTCAAGATAAGATAACTCTACCTTTTGTAAAGCTGACGCCATATCAGAAATATAAATTCCAGATCATAACATTTGCTGGTCTGAAAAATGTGTCTTTCTTCATGAATATAGAAACAGCACAAGCAGGTAGGAACATATTCATGCATTATGTGAAATTTTGAAAATGTTGATGTTTTATGTGAATTTTTGAAAATATTGATGTTTTATGTGAATTTAGGAACAAAGGTTTTCTATGTTAATTTAGGAACACCTTGGTGTTATATGTGAATTTCGGAACAAATTGACGTTTTATGTGAATTTAGGAACACATTGATGTTATATGTAAATATAAGAACACATTGGGGTTTTATTTGAATTAGGGAACACTTTGATGTTATATGTTAATGTATGAATAAAGGAACACATTGATGTTTTATGCGAATTTAGGAACACATTGATGTTCTATGTAAATATTAGAACACAAAGATGTTATATGTAAATATAAGAACACATGGATGTTTTAAAAATTTCAGAACACATTTGATTTGTATATGAATTTAGGTACACATTGATGGTTAATGTGAATTTAAGAAAATCTTGATGTTATATTAAAATTTAGGAATAAGATATAGTATGAGTTTCGGAAGAGATGTTTCTAAAAATATGCCAGTCATTTCATAATAAGTTTGAAGAAGAAAGTTAAACTGTTGTAATTCTTAAAAGATTCTACATTTGCAGACTGTCACTATAAATGTCTTTTTCAACTACTGTAAATTCAGAAATTCTTGCGTGCATTTATTATGGCGATTTTGTCATTTTAGACTGATCCTGTTTAATTCATAAAAAATATTTCTAAATGTGAGTTTAAATTATTGTGTTTACAAATCTGTCGCATTTTTTGCATTTATAAAAACCTTGCAGTTATTTCTGAATTTACAGTACTATTTTTTTGATAATCTGTTTTTACTCTAATCTTGATGTCTTCAGCACCATCTGTAGTACAGAATTTACATGCTAAGGAAACACAGCCAAGAGAAGTAGTCCTTACATGGAATGCTCCCAGGGTCACTAATGGAATTATTACAGCTTATATTGTGGAATATCGGGGAAGGAGAAATAATATGGTAAATTGTTATATAATGGCTGATAAGGGAAAGAAATTAAGAACTTTTTTTATATGTGATGTCCTGACATTAGTAAAATTGTCATTTCTGTAAAGAAGGTCAATCAGATTGGTACAATATTTTCATTTTCTTAAAACTTTATTATAAGAAATTCTCAGACAGCAAAATTTTTTTTCCAATCATAACAAATGAATGCATATATTTTTTTAATTCTGGTATGTCGACTGAAGATAAAATGTATATGAGGTCTGCATTTCTGTCGTGTATTAACATTTGCTTAAAAAATGAAACATTTTATTTTTAAGCATTATAGGTTATCACTAAATACAGAATTTTCCGAGTAGAATACTTCTTATTCATGCTGTAAAAATAATTAAAACAATTGTATATTATAGGAGCCTGTGATTGACTCTAATGTAAGAACTATCATGGTAGACTCCACATCAGCCTTCAGTGATCCTATTGAATACACACTCAAAGATTTAACAGCAGGACTTAAATATGTATTTATGGTATGTATAGAAATTAAGATAGTCAACATTTAAAAGGCATTTTCTGGATTTACCATCATCAGTTCTATCATAAAGAACAATCGAAGCTAGATATTTGAAAAGCCATGGACTTAGAAAATACTGATACTGAAAATGACCTGTATTACCAAAAAAGACCAAAAATAATTGTCCAAAAGGGGAAAATAATGTGAAACACAAAATGGATAGCAAGCTAGGGTTGTGATGATAGATAAACTAAATCTATGGGGTATTCATTTATGACACAAAATCGGTATATACACAGCAAGAAAACGCACACAAAGCAAACAACCAGCACTGTTATTGCTGTTGTTTATCTCAAAGTCTCAGTGAGGCTTCTAAACAGAGCCTAAAAACTCACCTCAGTGCAAGTTTAAGACAGCATCTAGCACAGGCTAGAGCGGAATTCTTTGCAAAATTTAATTTGGAAAGACCTTGTTAGATTGTATGTATGAATTCATGTCACAAATACAGACTCACATTTGACAAGGTAAAATAATGTACTTTGTTTGCTGTCCTTTGCTCAACATGACCATTTTATTATTTACTTTATTCCAGGTTTATGCTAAGACTATTATAAATGGTCCATCAGTGTCCAGTCTTCTAACAACAAGAACATACAGTAAGTTAACAATTCTTTTCTTCTTTTTTTCCTTTCTTCCATTTCTTCATGTAATAATAAACTATTAAGAACTTGTATGGTTGCATGTTTTACTGAATGAATTGCTTTAATGATTAAAATAACTATATATGATTAAATGAGTTCTGCTTAAAGTTTCTATACTTCTACTTATATTGGTGCATGAACCTTCCATTTTAAGACAAACTGATATGTTGATGTTAGAGTACTACTACTAGTTGTATTAACATGATATCAGCATGACTCCTTTAATGTTTATTTTAAATTTGACTAATATTTCCTTAGACCCCAAACTTAAGGATGGAGTTAGTTCAGACATGGCTGCCCCTACAACTCCAGAGGATAAGACCTCTTCTGTAACACCGTCAACTATTACTGCCAGATTTACTAATGCATTCTCTGACGACTATGGGGAGATAATCCAGTATACCATTATAGTAGCTACCAATACAGATGAGGACTATCTAAATACCAACACTCTACCTGGTTGGAAGGCATACCAGAATGACCCATCCATCAAAGCTTATCAAGCTGTGTCTAATTGTTCTGACTTCTTTGTACTGGAGTCTACGTGTAACGATCGTTTACGTGTTCAGAAGAGGAGTGTTGGTGAAGAGGAGTATAAAACGTTCGTAATCGGCAGTGAAACAAACTGTAAAGATCCTCATTATTGTAATGGACCATTAAAACAGAATACAGAATATTATGTCAAGCTTCGGGCCTACACAACTGGGGGATATGCTGATACAGTCTATTCTCTTCCTTTCAGAACAGGTAAACATCAACTAATGCAAAATATATTGAAAAGCTGCACTCAATGTATTGACTCTCAAGAATTTTGTTTAGAATTTACGCATGATCTTTAATGCTGTGTTATGATTGCATACCAGTTATAAAATAATATTTTGAACTTCATGATTTAAAAATTACATATTTTTTTTTCCTACTCATTTATATCATTTACACAAATATTTACACAGACTCACCTGCTGGCATGAACTACTGTAATTAATGGCATCCTTCCTAATCTAAATACAGATATTAATACATTTTTAACATACTATTGTCCACTGCTAAAGGTTCAAAGTGTATACACCTGACAGTTGATGTAGAGATATATACCTATATAATTAGTCTCTTTCAGACTTTTCTACCTGTGCAGTGGATGACAAATAAAGAGAGAAATCAACGATGAAAACTTCTTCACATACATTTTATATCTCATCTCATTTCAACCATTGATCACTTCATAATTCATCCATTATTTCATGAATTCCCAAATCTCTCATGTCATGAGTCAAGAAAACTGTCCATAATGAAATTAAGGGTTATAATTTCTTTGTTGAACAATATCCACAGGCAAAATAACACATTTTATGTTATATTATAAATTTATGTATAAGGGGAAATAATCCAGTTTTTCTGTTTTTGATTATTTCCTCTTAATAATGTTTTGCGATCTTTTCATTTTGAATAATCTCCTAAACTTGATTGCAAATTATTTCCTAGAAACAGTCTTCCACATTAAAATATTGAATCAAATATCATGTGAGCTTAATTTAAAGGGAGGTAATTCGTTTTACAGGTTCTGTAACAGAAGAAAGTAGTTATGGTGGCATCATTGGTGGCATTGTAGCAGCAGTTGTTATCATTGCTCTTATTCTGTTTGCTGTATTGTTCCTAAGGAGAAATATCAGGTCAAAGAGTAACATGTATAGACAAGGTCATGACCACAGGATGACCCCAAGGTCATCAATGAGAAGTCACAAGAAAAAGTAAGTTTGGGATATAACTTTCATGTTATAAGAATAATATATGATGAAAGAAAATAAAAAGAATCAAGAGAAGAACTTTTAAACAATCTTTTAGACTTAGATTACCAATTGGAGGCAAGTAAGAGGCTTTTACGTTCAATACGTAATTTGTTGCTCAACAATATTGTAGTTTAAAAACTTGTTAGTTTTCTAGTTGGGGGGATATTTTGATGTTTTAAGTTTAATTTTTATTTCCCATTCTAAATACATAATTATATAATCACAATAAAGTTTTAATGAATTTGAATTGTTTGAAGATAAACCATACTGTAGAATTCCACAGTTATAACATATTTCCTGTGAATTGTTAATTCAGAAGTTAAGATGACTTTTTGTTGTTACAGACATGAAATCAACATTGCCAACTTCAGAGACCATGTGATGACAATGTCAGCTGACTCTGATTTCAAGTATGCTGAGGAATTCGAGGTAAAATTCATGTATATATCAACCTCTCATTTATTTAATAATCTATTTGCTAAGTAACTTAAGAAGTAGTTTAAGCCTTTCCATTTTTGAACCCTACAAAAATTCTTTTAGTGTTTTAATTAATCCTTTTTTGTGTCCAGATTTGCAAACATTATATCATGCAGAAAAATATGGTTTACTGTGAATCTGACAGCCTCTTGTTAGCAGATGCTATATATAAAGATAAATCAGAATGAAACTATATAAGTTTATCTTAAAATCTACAAATATTATAATATAAACTATTATATTTTCAGGATTTGAAGGAAATTGGAAGGGAGCAATCATGCTCAGCAGCAGAACTTCCAGTAAACCGTGGCAAGAATAGATTTACTAATATTCTACCCTATGACCACTCTAGAGTCAAGTTACTACCCACAGATGACGAGGAAGGATCTGATTATATCAATGCTAACTATATGCCTGTAAGTTATAATGACATGTTGTTTAAACACAACAATTCTAACTATATGCCTGTAAGTTCACATTTATACTCTTCAGTTATTTCAATGCGTCTTTTTGTATGTAATGTCTAACTATCTGACCTGATTGATGTATCTAATTTGTTTAAATATTGGAATACACATTCCTAATAAAAATAAAAATGCTTTAAAATTGACCCTATCTCTCATGCTTTTTTTGCTTTCCCCATCAATAGAATCCTAGTGTTTCTTATGAAAGTTCTTAAAATATCCTTTAAAAGCAGCAAAGATAGTATTAAAAGTTTTATTACATAATTATGCAACTTCAAGTTTTGGACTGAATCATTTTAAAGTTATCTCCCTTATCACATATTTATGCAACTTCAAGTTTTGGACTGAATCATTTTGGAGTTATCTCTCTTATCACATTATTTTGCAAACAAACCAGAAGGTAAACAAACATGTTGAAATATAAACATCCTTGCAAATGCATTTGTGTTTCTTATTATGTGGTATCTAGTGAACGAAAGCAGCTTTTTTTATAATGATATTTTACAACCAGAGAAAGAAAAAGATAATTTCCTCAAATTTTCTTTTACTTGATGATATTTTGCTAAGGGGGTAGGATTGGCAACATTTAGGAACAATTACAACACAAGATCATGAATAGATTTTTTCTAATGATAAATATTTCAGAAGGAATATAATTTCATTGAAAGATAGTAATATATTCATGATGATCATTTTCTATTTACAGGGTTTTAATTCCAAGCGAGAGTATATAGTTACACAAGGCCCACTACCCTCTACAAGAGATGACTTCTGGAGAATGATCTGGGAACAGAATTCTAGGAACGTTGTGATGTTAACTAAATGTGTAGAAAAGGGAAGGGTAGGTACCTTATATGCAGAAATTGTTAAAGAATAGAATAAGATGTCATTTAGATGTCTTTTACTAAGCTTTCTCTAATTCTTTAAAAACTAACTGTAACAGTCATTTGACAATTGTATTTTTAGGCTGTGTCCTCAACAGTTAGTTCATATGATCATCCTATATCATTTTCAAGCTATGTGTTAAGGTAGTTTATCATTAGGTGTTGGTTGAAACTTAGTAGAATGAATATATGCAAAATAGGGGTTTCGTCGTAGATTTTATAGTTCACTAAACATTAAGATGATATTGTGTGACAGTGAGTGTTTCATCATTTCTTTGGAAACATTTTCTTGTTTTCTTTATTTCTTAACACATTTATATAATGTTAACAACTAAGCTAGTATATTTTGCAACAAGTCAAGCAATGGTTTCATTAGGAACATTGTCCTCGAGTTAAGTAGTTAGGTGTATATTAAAATTATATATAATTAGTTTCTTTGTACATTTGAATATATGATTTGAGACTTGGAATTAAAAAAAATCCATCACAGTTTTGTTTCAATCGAGATTTGTTATAACACTTAAACCAAAACGTTTGTGTATGTGAGAGCAAAACTTTATTTAAATTCAGGAAAAATGTGACCAGTATTGGCCATCAGGATCAGATGCCATGTTCTATGGTGATATACAAGTAGCTGTACTTAATGAGACAAAGTTTCCATCATGGACAGTTACAGAATTCAGGATAGCACTGGTGAGTTAATTATGATGATCAAGATTCCTATATTTAGCATTTTGACACTTGCAGAGTTAAGGATAGCGCTGGTGTGTATGTATCGAATATAATGTTCAGGATTGCTTTATCAGATGTTTATTTATTGTCATGTTTCGGATTTGGCAAATTACTCTTCTTATGAATTTCGGACTCAGACAGTAACATAGTTCATAATTTCTGAAGTAAGTACTAAGACAAAGTACAGAGTCTAGGATTACTCTAGTAGGTAAGAGTTTATTTCATTGTTCATGATTTCATTTCTAGATGACTGTTAATTAAATTATCCAAGATTGCATTCCTTAATTAATATATGTGCAATAAATTGTCTTAATTTCTCTTAGCTACTGTGGATAGTTAAGGATTGCCCGGTTGATATACTAATGAATGCTATTTTGATTAGACATTTCAGTGATCTTTTTGCTCTTTTGCAGGGAGATTTGACCAGACAGGTCCGACATTTCCATTTCACAGCTTGGCCAGATTTTGGTGTTCCTGATAAGCCACAAACTTTAATAAGATTTGTCAGAATAGTCAGGGAAAAACTAATCAGGGAATGTGGACCTATTGTTGTTCACTGCAGGTAAAACACTAGCACTTATATATTATTACAGTTGTATAGAAAAAACTTTAAAATTTTAAAATGAGATCTTTGATAGATATAAGAATATGTGGTGCAACTTTTATAAAGGATCTGAAAGTTCATTCCAACTGTGGGGGACCCTAACCAGTATAGTGTCAAGAACATTAATAAAAATATTATAGTAGACTTTAATGTCTTTCAAATGTAAAAATATTATTCATCTTCTTATCCATCTTTGAGTCATTTCAATAGATACTACGTCAGTGGCGTAGCTGGGTCATATTTACGTGTACGCCCGAACCTTGGCGAGGGGTCTGAGGGGTGACAAACCGCTCAATGCCAACCCACCTGCTGGTAGTGGGTTCGAGGGGACGGAGTCCCCCGAAAGCGATCGAGTTATAGAGAATGACATACTATTCATGTCAGTAAAAAATCATTGATAGTAACATACTTTTGAATCTAAATGGTTTATTTTTATGTTTAATTTTGAGAACTTATTCATTGTGTTGAATTGGAAGCTAACGGACATTGGTTTTAGAGAAAACGTTCAAACCAATATTACTTTCAAACTGTTTAAAATCGTGAGTGAGCTTACAATCGACAAAAGCACATTGTAATGAACACGAAAAAAATTATATTTAATAGATGCAAAATAAAAAAATTCTGGAACACGATTTCTTTCCACAAAAAGTGAATCAATTTACCAGTCTTTTCCAGAAATTAAAAAAAAAATCAAAAATTTTCATTATTATTTTTTCTTGATCTGGAATTAAACGTGTGCCGATATATCCCAATTTATGCAGGTTTATAAATTGAGCATGTAAAACAATTAATTGCGCAAAGAAAAGTCCGGCTATCAGTAAAGAACAGAAAAATGAACGAAAACATATGCTTTCAAATTTTGCTTTAGACATTAATCATAGAAAAAACGTCTTCCAAATTTTCATAAAATTCGATGTAGGTTCGACAAGTAGTTATTGTAATTGAGAAATAATTTTAAAAAAATCAGCCCTGTGACTACTTATTGATTGCAGAAAGAAATACCTTTTCTCCGTAAAATGTGGGAAAATTAAAGAAATAATTGCATTATTATTTTGCACTAGACATGCTAGATACTCTTTTGATCTTAAACAGCTTTTTTTCACAGATTCAAAAAACTTTGTTCACATTCGGAACCTAAATATTGACGGCGCTGACGAAGCTATATGTCTCGCTTTTGCGACATAAGTCACATGCTGGACAACAATGCAAACCGCATATTGAATGTCAGCAGATAATGAATTGTTTTAGATATAAAGGAAAGTACGCAGAATTCACAGCAGAATTATACTTTTACAGAAAATTGGAACAAATATATGTAATGAACTATTTGATTAAAGTAAATTTAGTCCTTTTATTATTGAAAATTACAATCCATCGAAGAAAGAAGCACAAGGCTGATGTGCTTTTGACCAGTTTTTCTAATTATATTTAGATAAAAAAAAATATTTTCAAAATTCAAGTGTACGCCTGGGCGTTTTGACGTAAACGTAGCTACGCGCATGTACGTTTTGACAAAGTATGAACAAATTCTATCATTTTTATTTTAGACTCTCATACCACCTTAAATTTGCATTGTCAAAAGTCGAATTACAGAGCTTTTGTTTAATTTCTTCAAATATTTTGAACAATTGGATATTAGTCCATGATTAGTCTTAATTTTTTAAGAAATGGATAAACATATCGTATTTGCTAATTTAAAAAAGATGATGTCGCATGACGATGTTTCCGTATCTTTTGCTTTTTCAGTAAACACTTCACCTGTTGATAAATACTGTGAACGTTTTGTGTATATCTAAATATTTTTACTTATGTTGAAAGACGTGCATAAGTATCAAATCATAAAAATACAAATTGTTAAGACTGTAGTAAATCTTGTTAGATTTCCGCTGCTTTTTTAGCTAAATAGGTGCAATTGGGGTTCTCAGTGCTATTTTGGTACTGTTACATTATAGGGGAGAGAAGATATGATTGACTGCACATATTTAGAAACAATATTCTAAAAATAATTCTTTTTATTTCCCTTCTATCAGTGCTGGTGTGGGAAGATCTGGAACTTTTATTGGCCTAGACAGACTTCTACAGGACATTTTAGACCGTGATATTATTGATATATTTAATGTGGTGGCAGAGATGAGGAGAGAGAGGGTCTGGATGGTACAAACAGAGGTAGGTTATGATTCAATGTTATATAATTATACATGAGCATTAATAATCTCATACACCTGCATTTTAAAAAATACCAGTTAAAATTCCACTTTCGTATATGACACTCTTCAAACACTCACAAGAGAACAAGTATACACATGTTGGAAGACACAAATATATCCTATGTCAGCTGCTTGGCAAAGTCATGATTTGTTTGGGCTGCTGCAATCATTCTCCTGAGTCAAAATACTGTAAAGTTATGTCCGTGCCATGTGATTAGGGACTTTCCGTTTTGAATTTTCCTTGGAGTTCAGTTTTTTGATGATTATACTTTTCATATTTCATTTTTCATTAATAGAAATTTAAAAAAAAAAAAAAAAATTATATCTCCTCTCCATACTTTGATAGTTGATAGTATATATAGATGATCAGAAATAGAAGATGGCAACAAATAATTTGTCATACTTTCAGCAACAATATGTATGTATACACCAGTGCCTTATGTGTGTGTTAGATGGTAAAGAAGAGGAGCATGTGTATGTTAACTCAGGAAATGTCAATCAGGCATTTGAAGGTAAGAAATTAAAAGAATTGGTGAACAAATTGAACAGGGACACTTATCTTTATTATTTATGAAATGTAACTTTGTCTTATTGTGTCTAGATCTGTATGTTATATATGGAATGTTACCTTTGTCTTATAGTTACTTTACTGACTCATTCTATCTGTGCTAGCTTTTTTGAATTATACAGTAGAACTATGTCCATGAGTATTGACTAGATTGATTATGTATTGTTAGAATGTACAGTGGAACATTTGAAGTTTTATGAAAATGACTCTCGGATAAATAGGGCTGTTGGCTTTGTGGATAATAAACTGTTTCCAAGTCCATTTCCTGTATGCTTTATGAAACCAGATTATTTGTGTTCAGGAAAGCAAACCTTGTGCAATAAAAACTGACATTGGGCAAAATCTGGTCATCAAATTGTATTAAATCAGAACAAATATTGATTTAAAACAGTAGCACGCTAACTATTCTTGAATGAAAGTGATTTCCCCTTTTTGCTTTCAATCAAGACTTTTTGATATATACAGAGCTATTCAATAAATATTTTACAGTGTTTGAATTCTGTGTATATTGAAAGATTCTTCTGTTCATATTCCCATATTGTTTCAGCTAAAGCTGCCATTTGTGGTAACTGAATTTACTATGTTGATTATTTTGTTATCTGCTTTGAATGATAGGAAGAGAATGTGAAAGTTATAAAAACTATTTTATCAAATGTATTTTGTTTTACTTTTTTGTATGAAGCTTATATAGACAGCAAAATCGACATAATTTGATCACTTGTAGAGAGTTGTCTCTTTGGCAATCATTCCACATCTTCTTATTATATATATTCGCTTCATTTGTTTTATGCCAGAAAGAGTTTTTTCTGCATATTTGAAGTTCCAGTGCTAGTCTATTTAAAATTTTATTTGATGCACTTTTGTTCATGTTGTTTTTGTTTGTTTATGCATTGTCAGTTCTTCAATTCTGTTCTTTTGTGCTTTCAGCTTGTGAAAAAGGTTTGATTCAAAATTTTAATTTTACTTTTGTAACATTTTCTAAAGATTTGTCTTTAACCAGAATTTCAATAAGCTGTTCAAATTAATAGTTTTATTAATACTCAATACTGTTGTGTTTGGTTGAAATTAGATTAAAATGTGTTGAAAATTAAAAAAAAGATGTATTCCACAGCATTTGAATTTGTCTGGATATTTTTGTGTTAAAAGTACACTACTGTGAGATTTCTTTGTAAAAATATCTGAATATTTTAATCACATTCTATTGTTAAAGGAATATTAAGCATCTCAATGATCAAAATAAGTGTTTCTAACTGCTATATATTCAATAAAATGTCCAATAAATTGTTTGTTCAAGTTTTTAGGAATTTTTAAGATTTTTTTGCTAAAGGGTTAAAGTAAACATTTTGTCAAAATTTATGAAAATTAAACTAGCTGAATTTTAGTCAGGGTTTTTGGTACCACTTAAAATATAAAGAATTTAGAAAATAATGAATTCCTAATTTTTACCACAATTCATGATCAACTATGTATTTTAAAATACAACCAGAACATGCATGGAACATTAATTGTTCTTTTCTTGATATGCATGCATGATATAATTGCATCAAACATTTCTTGTACATTTACTTTTATTGACAATAATATAAATGTTTTATTGTAAAGATTAAAATCACTCTCTACTTTGTAAAATACTGTTGCATTTTACAACAGCCACTAACATCTGACTATAATGGAAAATCCATGTTGATGAAAATAATCTAACGTTGGATATGGAATAAAAGTTTATCTTTAGTCAGTAATAAGTATTATTGGTCTGTTGTTTAGTTTAGAATGACAGTTATTGGTCTTCTGTCTCTTTTGGCAGAAAACAGTATGATTCATTTTAGTTTTAATTGACAGTTAAAATGATATTTCTTCAGAATAAAGTGATATAAACAATGTAAGCGGCAGTGTATTGTGATAAGGGAAATGTCAAGTTTACCCTGTAGAAGACTTGTAGAACAATACAGAGAGATAAACTATTAAATTTTGAAATGAACTTAATGTTTAATATAATAAATACACTTAACCAACATCTAATGTTTAATATGATAAATGCACTTAGCCAACTTTTCTATCACTGAAGCTAATTTGATAAGTATAAATAATGGACAGAGAAACAGTAAGAGATATGTAACATTCAGCTTGAAATTCAATTAATATTGTATCATGTAGGCAGGTTTTAAAAAGATGTTTTATTTGCAAACTGAGTTTCTTTTACTGAAGATATTTGTATACATTGATATTAAATGCTAAGATTAACAACCAAATCCACACACTTCTTAACCAATTATCTCATTTGTCAGATTGAATATGAATTTTAACAAAAGCTATATGAAGAAATGTTAGTAAATATTAAAATCAAAATCCGTCACATGACAATTAAATCACTCTGTGCAAATCTTGTTTAAGCAGCTGACACGATAGATCTGGATCAAATAACAAGACCACTTGGTTAACTAATATATCTTTGATTGTAAAACTTAACATATCTTGTACCCGTCTTTTAACCAACCAAAACCTTTGAAATTTCATGATGCATGAATATATTCTTACTTAATTTTCACTTTTTAAATTGCCATATAACACATTGTTTTTATTCTTTGATCCAGTTTTGGGTTGGGTACTTTTTCCCATGGCACAGTGTCAGACACTGCTCCGTACTGTGCAGACAAATAAATAAATAATAACTTTAAAGATGATAGTTTTAAAGTTTGTTTGGACTCAGAACTGTGCTTATACTATCAACATAAACAAACAAAAATATTTTGTTTCACTCTCCTGATAACTTTCAATTTGAATTTTAGATATAAAACTCTTAAAAGACAATAACAGGCAAAACTTAAAGTTTAACAAGCTTAATAGCTTCACATCTGGTGACAATGTTTTTCTCAGAGTAACGACCTGCTTTATTACCCTCTCAGCTAGGTGATATTTATATAATGTTGTATTATATATGTTTTTCTCAGGGTAACAACCTGCTTTATTACCCTCTGAGCTAGGTGATATTTATATAATGTTGTATTATATATGTTTATAGCTTTATGTATCAATGACTTATCTATCATTAAAGTTTGATTGCTTGGTTTTTACTCTTTGTATTACTGTTCAAGTATTTATTTGTTTTCTTATTTCAGATGATGAAGGTATCAATGTTGAAGTGCCTTGAACAGAACAGTGATATTTATACAAGATGATTCCAGGGTGTGATGGAGCTGTTTTCAACAGTAGTGAATTTGTTGTATATGTTTATCACCTAACAAATAGCTCGTGTTCATAACACAATGTAACAGAAGACAAAGAGTTCCATTCTTTTTTTTTAAATACTGAAGGTTTGGAACAAGATCTTTATTATGCCAGAATTAATGATAAAATAGATTTTTTTAGTGGATTTTTCTAGTGCATTGCAATTATTCTACTGAAAACTATATCAGTTAGTCTCTATCTGCTTTTTAGAATTTATTTAGGCAACTTATAGAAGGGAAATCTTGTCTTTACTATTCAGACTGTATTTATAAAGGTGTAGAAATATTTCTTCATATTTACTCTCTGATAAGTAAATGAAAAATGAAAAATGAACATATTGAAATTAGTTTTATTACATAAATACATCAGTTTTCCTGAATTCTGAGTGGTTCATGACTTTGCTCAAAGGATGTTATAAAACAATCTCTAGTTTCAGTCCATCATCTAAGTGTGAATTCTGGCTAACGGCTCCTTGAAAGGTTGATATATAATATAGAAACAAACCTTCAGTTAGATGGCAAGCTACTTAATATTTTCTTCATTTGATTAAAATGTGTTAAAAAATATATTATTGAAAAGAATATAAATTGTAAATTCTTGGCTGTGATTGTTGGATATAATGAATGTTTTTATTTTTATCTATTGCAACGAAAACTGTTTTTGCACTAAGTTATGTGCAGTTTATAGTCCCTGTTAGATGGATAGTATTGTAAATAGATTAGAAGTTAAAATTGCTATAAAATTTGTTGTACTAAAAGATTTTGTTAAAAATTAAAAAGCATTATTAAACTTAGAGAGGAGATAAAACGAATTCTGTTCCCTATCACAATGCGATTATCATATTATGTTCAGTTCTTGTTGAACATTGACAGCCAGTTCCTGTTCAAAGCAAGTAATTTATGAACATGTTATAAAACTTGATAAAAAAACCTATCTCAATTGACTTGGTGCGCATATATATATATATATAGTGAATAGGCCTGTCATAACATCATTAGAATCTCGATCAAACTAAATTAAGAAAAACAGAATTTTGATGATCAATGCTTTTGAATGGGGATATATGTCTGGAACTCCCCTCTCTTCCCTTTATCCAGGGATGGTACCCCCTTTTAAACAATGGGTTCATCTGCCCTGGATTCTTAAATTAAGAATATACAGAATGTTTAGGAATTAGTTATAATAAGATGGGTTTTTAATTTAATTTACAGCTTGTGCCTTTTGTAAAGAAAATTTGAATGACTTTGTGTTCCATTGATGTTTAGGAACAAAATATCTTAAACTATATATTATAAACAGAGAAAAGATCTTTAAATATTATCTTAAAACTAATTTACGAATTATAATATTTTTGATATAAAAAAAGGGGGTTTGTATATTGAACATTTTTTTAGAGATCTGTACATTGTTTTAAGAAGGTGCTAAATTGATGATATTATTTCTATACTGATTATTATTTTAATCTTATACAGAACAGATATACATTTGTAAATATAGATTTGTAAATACATATTTTTGTTGATTTGCATTGTATTGTAGTCAAAGTAAAACAGCGTATTAAAGTGCCTTTTAACTTTTACGAATTCTTAATTTATAGTCAGAAGCGAGATAACATTACATTTGATTAGAAAAGAGTTGCATGTTCTGAAAGTCCTTCAATAAGTGCTTATTTTACTTTATAAGTTCTCCAGTCTCTTACTTTTTTTCAAAAGCAACCCTTTAATCGCTGACTTTCACATTCTTTGGTTTCAGCATTTCCCATTAAATGAAGGCTAATCTAGAAAAGTGCTTTGTACATACCAAATTAAGATAGTTGCTGTCATCATTTATTGTATACATAATACAACACACACATAGACTTACATACTTTATGTATGAATACTAGTCAGTTTCTTTTCATTACCATAGATGCAATATTGGTTGAGTTTTTTTGCTGTCAATACCACTCTAGTTTATTTTTGCCAAACATTTACATACTACATGTATTTATTTTACTATTTAGTCATTATTGTATTTTGTATGTGTATATTATTTCAGCACCAGTGCAATAACATCTTTGTGAGATTCAGATGTGTTACTTGCCTGTAATATCTGGTTGTTTTACTTTTGACAACAACAAAAAAAAAACATACATTATTTTGTAAAAATTATTTGAACAAGGACCCTTTATGAATTTCTACACCAGTGCAATAGCATATTTGTGAGATTCGGATGTGTAACTTGCCTGTAATATTTAGTTGTTTTACTTCTGACCAAAAAATATACAATTTTTTTTTAAGAATTAAAACAAGGACCCTTTATGAATTTAACATATACTAAGTTCTATGTAATAAAACATGGTCTATTATAGAAATGATTATGTGTCACACATTCCAATAAGAAGGTATAATGGCCCACCATTTTGTATTTGATAATCAAAAGTCTGGGTTATTTTTGGTTTATAATTTTGTAGTAAAATGTTTTTGTACTTTTTTTCAGAATTTAGTGCATTTTGGTTAATCATTCAAAAGTGACACCAAAACATCATTGGTTTAAAACTCCTTTAACCAAGGAATTTCAACCAATGACATAACATGATTTCCATTTTGGTGTACTGACAATGAAATTACCCATAGCTGATTAGTTTCTGAAAAGGTGTATTGTCATTGGAATTTACCCTTCATCTCTTTTTATGCATCTTTGAAGATGACCAGCTGGTGGTTGTCATTCAAAACAGAATTATTTTTTATTCAGTAGGGATTTTAAATGATAATTTTAAATAAATGATAAATGTATGTTTGTAAAATTTTCTGTTGTTTGTAACTATTTTTGGATTTTCTTATTCATCAAATTTATAATTTTTTAGATAAATACCTAGATTATTACTCATAGTATGATCACTTTAAATGAATTATGTATTTTCTCCACATTCCGTTAACTATAATAGAAAAGTATGATTTTCCCATCTGGTTGTGCAGAAGTTTGCTGGTATTTACAAATAGTTTTATAATGATCAAGGTTGAAATGTTTTATAATATATCAAATATGGTTGAATTTATTAAAATTAATTTTACAAGATGTAGCAAGCACTCTGTATGAATTGAAGCATTTATTATGTGCATTCTTAGTATTTGGATAAAATGTATACAGTTTTAATTATGTTGAGTATTTATAATATAAGTATCTTATGAAACTTGGCTATTTTTTTTTTTATCAAAGATCTGATTTAGGAACAAAAAATAGCTTTTACTCAGAGGAGACATCTAAAACAAGGTGTTAAACTTTACATTTGTTGAGAATCTGTGTCAATGATATAGGATACGTGATACAAATTGACCAATAAAATAATAGATTTTTAGAATTGTGGGTATAATATTGAGATTGAAAAGTTGAATGCTGTAAACAGTATTGTTTGAGGGCATTGTTTTATTTATTTTTGTGTCTTATACACACGTTTACTATTTTTACAAAGATGTTTATTTTAGTATGCATTTAGAATTGTATTTGTTTTGTAATCACCAAAACTGATCAAATTCATTTATCAGACATATATATGTATAAATATATATGTTATAATCTTGTAATTATACAAAATGTTGTTTGAAACATGAAATGGCATTTAATTTCAACATACAATTTAACTTTCCTGAATATAAGCTTGCCACAGTTAGATATAAAATTCCTATTTTAAAAATTGTTACAATTTAGCTGTATGAAATATAAGAGCAAAGAAAGGAAATATTTTGTAGGTTGTAGACTTTAACCATTTCAGCTTTGGAAGATAATGATCATTAAAAGTCATGTTTTTTTTTAATTAATTTAGTACTAAACAGTTAATGTTTCATAATTCTATGTCTTTGTTAAAATGTGCCTATATTTTAGATATATTTTGTAATTGTCTTTGTAAATAAATATATAAATGTGTGTTTTTCTGTAGTGATAAAATTGAGAATGAAAAAGGGGAATCTGTCAAAGAGACAACAACCGGACCAAAGAAAAAACAACAGCAGAAGGTCACCAACAGGTCTTCAATGTAGCAATAAATTCACGCACCAAGAGGCATCCTTCACCTGGCCCCTAAACAAATATATACCGGTTGAGTGATAATGAACGCCATACTCAACTCCAAATTGTACACAAGAAACTTAAATTGAAATAATACAAGACTCACAAAGGCCAGAGGCTCCTGACTTTGGACAGGTGCAAAAATGAGGTGGGGTTAAACATGTTTACAACTAAGTCCACTGAGTTATTTTTCTGCTACTAGCTTTCATTTATCAGACTTCAATCCCATAGTTTCTTTATTTAAACATTGGCAGTCATTCTTTTTTCAATATTATTTTTTTCTGTAAATATAAAATCCATTATAGGTGCCTGTCCTATATTTCTTTTGCCACCTTTGTGTGATTTGTGATGTTACTTCAATATGTTTGGATTTCCTTGTTAGACCCAACCTTGCATTCTTCCACCTGTTTCAACCATGTATTCTTTTATTAGTTCTTATTTATACAAAGTTCAGTATGATGTTGGTTTTTTTCATGCCCACCTATGAAATATAGGGACATTATGTATTTTGAGTTTTTTCTATCTGTACGTCGATCTTCTGTTGATTTTGGTTTTAGATACTTTACTCTGTAGTTATGGTGATTCAAATAGTAATAGTGGGACAAAACATACCGAAGGGACATTTAAACTGACAACGTAATGACCAAAAAGGAAATGAAAAGTATGGGGACAATCAGCAATCGTTACTTAATAAATATTAAATAGCAAAACGAAAAAGGGACAGGTAAACAACATTTCACAATACTATCCAATATTCAAATGTAACCAAATGACATTCAGCAATTAACAAGGATAGGTGTTAACGGTTCACATTATCAGACGTCATTTCAAATCAAGACTATTTTGAATCTTCTGCTATCATTGGTTCATAAGTTACACATACTTTTTTTTAGAATACTATGTTGTTATTCGGAATGTGATTCTAAATCATAATTAAAAAAAGATCGCCTCCATTTTCATAAAGATAAATTTTAAGTGTACATATTTTTTTTAATATTTAAAAGTCTAATATTAAAAGACTATCCAAATGTAAAAAAGTTTAACCTGAACTCTAGTTATGTATTATATATCAAATACATCTTAGATTTGGTTTCGTCACCACACTTAAGAAATATTCAAATACCGCTGGCATCTTAAACTTACTGATTGTATACTGTTAGTGTTACAAAAACAATGTATAGGCAATAATAGCCATTCCTCGTTCATAAAAAAATCACTATTCCTCCTTTTTATGTTGAAGGTGTTCCGAACTAATGGAAGGTCATTGCAAAAGCGTCTTTGAAATACTTCACTTTAACTGTATTATCTCACTAACATGTCAAGAAAGCAATAGTATTTAGGAACTAAGGCCATTATTCCAATGGACATGGATTATTAATTTGAAGGTCTTAACAGTGTAACATGGAATGTGTCGTAAAACAGTAGGTTTTATTGTTATTGCACTAAACGCTATTGAACAGCTGGGTTAGTATGTCCTTGATCAGAATCCAAGAACAGCAAAAGTACAAACGTCTTTTATCTGATACCTGATGACCCCTTGCTCAGTTGGTGTCCACACAATGAACCTCGTTGTTGTTCATTCAATCATCTTAACGTCTAATCATAGACCTAATGAAACAACCTTGTGAGAAACTGTATCATTTATGAAATGATTAGATATTACGTATCATAATAAAGCCAACACATTCACCTGTCATTGACATTTCTATTAGAACATTTAAGTACATTTGCACATGTTGTTGGCAAACACGAGAAAGGTTAAACATTGACTCGCCCAAGTCATTTTCTAACTATTTTCTTCTGAATCTTCAAATCTCTCTTTAAAAACGTCCCAGTGATTTTCCCGAAGAGAAATATGGTGAAGATTGTTCGAGCCTTATGTTGAGACCGTCCGTAACTTGATAATAGATGATTGAGTCCTTTCTTAACCTGATATTGAGACCATCCTAACTTAATACGCAATGATGAATCCCTTTATAAACACGAGGAAGGATTCAGGAGACAGTTCTAAACCTTATGTAGGATGACAGACACCGTTCTAAACTTGATGTAGAATGCTGGAGACTGTTCTGAACTTTAAATAAGATAGTGGGGAAACCGTTTTCAATAAAGGCGACAGTGGTATACGGCTGTTTAAAAGTTATAAATCGATTAAGAGAAAGCAAATCCGGGTCACAAACTAAAACATAGGGGAACACATCAAATATAAGAGGAAAACAACGGAACATAAGAAACACTGTTCTATTATAGACTATGACGAATGATTCAGTTCAATGATATCAAGCAAGCAAGAGATCGAGACGATTCAGATAGTGCACTCTTGTGTTGTCTAGACGATTCAATTTTATTCATACGATACAATGATATGAACGGTCTTCCACATGCTAGTATAATTAAGAGGAGGTACATTTTGCATTAAAAAAAACAAAGTTCATACATATACCATTATTTTAAAAAAAGGGCTGTTAGGCCTATTTTTGGCCACTTAAAATAAACTTTGTAAGACAAACCTCAGAGGATCAAAACCTGTTGGATAGTGCATCAGATTAAACAAATATACTAGTAGTTTAATCAAACAAAATGCAGATTTGCAACAATGTTTCAATCGTTAACGCATCACGAAGAACCATGAAACAACAATTTTTTTTTAAGGAAAGCGTTCTCATATCAAATTTAAGTATCGCAGCTAATATCATGTTTTGTCTTGTGGTCACATGTTCTTATTCATTCCAAAACATTCTTATGGTGATGTAAATCAAGAGAGGTCAAGGAATTTGATAACAAAGACAAGTTTACCAACCTTGTGAACATTTCAAGCAAAAGATGACAATAATCTCTCGATTTTAACTTAAAACTCAAGAATTAGAAAAAACTGAAATGGATATTTAGAAAAACAGTTATAGTTTTTGTAAATATGGCAAAGGTGGTATTAGGATAATTCTAGGTTAATATATACTTATTGATTAAACAGAAAATTATACTGACATATATCCTTTTTGCAATCTTCTAACAAGTTAATTGATAGTGACATATTTAGATTTTAATATCATAAAAGAGACAATATAAATTTTATTAATTTTGTTTATATGATGTTCTTCATAAAGATTGGAAAGCCCATAATAACCCCTCCGCTTATTCTTTGATAGAAATATCATGATTTTAAGTTTTATTTAGAATCGGTTAATTGAAACTGTAACGTGTTCTCTGATCCATTAAAAGTAAAATCACGAAATGATTATATGATTAACCTTAAACTGTATCCTGAACACTGTGGTATCTGAGAGGATTAGAAATAGATTATGACGAATTGGAAAGGGATTGTTGTATTCATCGTGAAATCCTCATCGATGTTATTTTCCTTGTCTTGTTTTTACGAGATTGTTAACCCTTATTTCTGACACGAAATCAAATCCTGGGGAATATAAGAATCCAATAATCTTGTGATCTGTTTAAACATTAACTGACTTTGATGTATCAATCCTCTCTAGGGTAATGGAACACTACACACTCACTCACCATGATGGATGACTTTAACATTATAACATTTGTACTACAGAAATACGTCTCCACTCAACTGATATACAACAGTTGTTATCTTATGTGTTTTAAAACGGAATAGTGCTATGCTGCTGTGTATTATAGTATAGCATTGATAGTTCCCAATTGAAAATTGACTGTTAACCAAACTTTTTTAAATAATAAGGCTTTTGTTACCTCAGGAATATATAATCCCAGCTGTATTTGAAAAAACGTTTATGAATTTTTGGTCCTCAATGCTCTTCAGCTTCGTACTTTGTTTGTTCTTTTTAACATTGTTTTTATTTTAGCGTCACTGTTGAGTCTTTTGTAGAGGAAACGCACGTCTGGCGTAAATATAAAATCTTAATCCTGGTATTTATGATGAGTTTATATATGTTTAACCAATCAATTGCGGTATGATATATTATACATAGTCCCTCTCTTCATGTTGTAGTATAACGACCCCTTGTTTCTATTACATTTTTACTTTTCATAATTGATCAATATAAGTTAAAGAAATATTGAAGCAATTAGTCAAATGTTGTGTATAACTGTGAGATATTTTCTTTAAGAAAGGGAAAACAAAATTTTACTAAAACACGAATCGAAGTTGGTCACATTGGTATATACAATTGCTGCTATGTTTATTACATGTATTAATTTTATATGTTGTTTGAATCAAGGAAATCTGTACAATAAAGTAAATTCTAATAGGACGACATATTATTGTCAACCAGTATAATCGCAGTATATCTAATCATAGCGCAAGCGCATTATTACACAAAACTGGCCTTTCTTAATTAATAACATTTACGGTACCAATTTTTCTGCACCAGATGCGTATTTCGACAAAACACGTCTCTTCAGTGATGCTCGTTGACAAAATATTTGAAATCCAAAGTTTATATAAAAGATGAAGAGCTATAATCATGATAATCCAAAAGGTCAAAAAAATATAGCCAAATCCGTGAAAGGAATCAGAGTTTTGCCTGAGGGAGATACATTCCTTAATTTATAATAATTTCTAATAATTTGTAACAGCAAATTTTAATAGCACAAACAATCCGTATATTCATGCCAGTACCGAAGTACTGGCTACTGGGCTGGTGATAAACTACCAGGTTTTCTCAATTTTCGACATTAAAACCAACCGGTTTAGGTAGGCCAAGATTCGTATACAATAGTGTTATCTCTATTCGAAAGCACAATAAATATATCAGTATTTTTCGTGGTAAAATTTCATAAAAGTAACATTCCGCAAAAAATGATTGTCTTTGCATGGCAACGAAATAAGGTGACGTATAATGTATTTTTCCGCAAACAAAACACTCAAATGTAAATACCTGGCGTTTTAAAGCTTCGTGTACGCCTCAGAATGCAATGAAATTACACAAAAGGACTTAAATAGGTGCAATGGATTTAAAAAATAATTATTATTAAATTATGTTATATTACTAATATTATATTGTGGGGGTAAACGGAACAGCCAAAAAACGTATTGTGTGAAAAGGACTTTACCCTGTTGACAACAAAATTTTCGACTTTGTCCTATTAGAATCGAATTAAGTCATTGCAGCCGTAGAATTGTTTTCATTTCACCATGGATTGGGCATTTATGATCGTAGTTTCCCCCTCGTTAACGCCCAGGGTATAATTAAGAAATAATTCATGGGGGCTTGAATATATCGTGATTTTACCACGGGTTGGCCCTTTATGACAAATATTTTACCCTGAGCGATAGCGAGGGGTAAAATATCGGCATAAAGGGACTACCCGTGGTAAAATCTAGATATATTCAAGCCCCCATGAATTATTTCGATTCTAATAAGACAAATACGGCAATTCTTTTAGATCGAATCGCTCTAGGTAGAGGCAAATATTTGCCGTTCCCATAAATTAACGCACTTTTAGATTGGCGTAAAAGAACGGAGCAAACAGATTAAGTAACATGCTCAAACTATTTACAATAACGAATTTAGATAGATTTGGATGTATTTTAATGATAATTTACTTATATATCTTCTACGTATGAAAAATGGGCTTACACCACAGTTTAGCATCGTTTGTTTACGTTTCCTTGTTGTGATGATTTTATGGTATCAGAAGCGTGTTTTTCCCGTAAAATGCTTAAATTATTACGTCATCATTCTATGACGTCGGGTTCTTCATTCATAAAACAACATATGACGTGGGAGTGCGATCGGAACAGCCAATGCAATATATTCATATTTTACCACAGGTGTGTACTCAAAGCGTTTGAAGGACGTCATGTTAGAATAATCTAATATAAATGCCCAACCCATGGTTAAATAAAAACAAATGTACGGATGGTTAAATAAAAACAAATGTACGGCTGCCATGAATTATTTCTTAAATAAAATATTGTATCGCAAGAGAAAATAATATGTAACTACGAGCAGCTAATCTCATTTTTGTGTTTGCTTATTAAATTTAGAGATGAAATACTTAAAATTTGGACGAGCTGGGCGAGGGAGAATTCAAAGCGTCTTAGTGATCGTCATTGTGAAGGATAAACTAGAACTCATGTTTGTTTTGTAGGTACTTAATCACATTCCCGAAGTCGAATCAGTTCAGGGACCCCCTCTGTCCCACTAACTATGAAATTATGCCATTTTTAACATTTGTATTTGTTTAGTAATGATGTCGAATATACACCATAGTCTGCCTCACATAATTATTAACACCTACATTGCAACAAAATACGAAATTAAAACTCTAGAGCAATCGAAATTAGCACCCATAGGTCTAGTGAAATGAATATTTTGTTTAATTTTTCACATTTTCATAAACAGATCTATAGATGCGGAAAAAGTTGTCTTATCAACCATAATAGTTAAACGGAAAATATTTAAATATGATAATGACGTCAGTTATTGAAATTTAAAACCAGAAAGGCAAGCGTTTATTGCTGTTTTATAGGTTTCTTATTGATAAATGCAAGTCTTTCATTTTCTGACCTGAAATTATTGCTAATAAATGACACGAAAGATCATGTTTCTATGTCATTGATCTCATTCTACGATTTTGCCTGGTTAAAAAGATGGGGGTTAAAAATGGATGAATTAACAAATTATCGACAAAATAAAACTTCTTGATGTCAACAGAATTTATTCAATAGTAGGAAAGTCACTATTTAAATCGAAAAGGGTTAGATATAGTATCAAAAAGTCGTATACGGTATCCATTACTTAGAACAAGGATTTGATTGTCATTTATCTAGTTCCTGCCTACTAGTAAGCTATGAGATAACATCGCAAAAGATATACCAGTAATACGTAATGTCTACATTCTGCTGGTTGATATTGTCTGACATTTGATTTTCACAGTTGTATGACTTTCCTCTTTTCGAAATAACCTTACAGGTCGTTATATTTGGTAATACAAAATAATGCACAAAACGACTTAGAAAAAAACCATCAAACACATCGAATTTATTCTTTGTATACGGCTGACACCACAACAGGTCGCATAATCTGAAAACGGCTGGTAAGAATAGATATCATGCCATTTTCTGTGTAAATGCTTTCGTCATAGATATATATGTTTCAGGCTGAACAATTCTTCATTCGTCTTACAACAGCAAAATCTGCAAAGGATCGTGTGGCTTGGTAGGCTCTCACCGCAGTATAGCCCTTTGCGCTAAGGTAACACAAGGCAAACATCAATCAATCGATCAATTAAAGGATCGTCGGGCATTTTATGGTACGAACTGTTTGAAAGAAAACAAACATTTGACGACGAAGATAAATGATCGCTTGATCAGATGAACAGTGGTGGAAATTAAAATGTTTAAATGGAAAATCAAAAATTCCATGTCTATTATTGAATAAAGTCAGTTCCCTTGATATGATAATGATCAATACAATAAACCCTGTCACCACTAATCCATTTAATGTAAAATAGAATGACCCGGCGGTCATCCATTATGTCTAGATACAGTAAGTGATTTTGTACGAAACCCGATGACCTCATGCAATATGTAACAAAAAGGTCCATGCCCATTCCCATAAGTAACGCATGATACTAAATTATCTATGACAATGCCACACACAGGTTATTCATCAACATCAATATACAAAGAGCGATTGCACCTATAAAAGAGAGTCGAAATATACTAGCGAGGAATTCGTACTCTTTTAAGTCGAAAATAAACTGACAGCACCGCGTTTAAAGAAGGCCGACAGACAAACAATGGTAAAACATAACATAGATAACTAAATAATGAGTAACGCGAACCAAACCAAAACTAAGGTATGATCTCAAGTGCTCATGGAGTGTAAGCAGATCCTTCTCCACATATGTTATTCATCTCAGTGCAAACCTAGTAGTAGGTATAATTGTGTACTTAAAATTTTGGATAAGGGAACGGGATTGTACTTACGACATTTTTAACATATCCGCTATGATATAAACATATCTTTATTACTAAAGCCAATATAGATTATAGGTACACACTTTAAAGATCTAAATATAAATTTACCTAAATATTTTATAACGGTCAACCAACTGGCAACTTTACCATTTGGTTCCCTTTTGAGAAGCTAACGTCTATTAAGCAAATCAAGAAATTAAATACAAGAAGGGGAATATCGTAGCAAATAGGAGATATACACTAAGTATGCAGGCGCTGCTTGAATGTAGTTACATAGAAATCGATGGAATATTCACCACTTAGAAGCTTAAATAATCTCTCTTGGCGTAAAGTATGGGTTTCAACCGACCCTCATTATCAATTTCTAGATGTAAGTCAAGATAACTGTATCTATTGTATCCTGTACCTCAATTATCATTGGGATTAATGCGTTCAACAGTTTTTGAGGGTTTGATTATTTACTGAGCGAATATCATCTACATAGCGGAAAGTAAAGTTAAAGGATACTTGTTTTTCATCCTTTTTCTTTAGAAATTCTTGGTTTAAGTCAGCCTTATCTATAAAAAGAAACAAGTAGACAAGACAAGAGCACATATGGTTCCTTCCCAATATTTTGCTGAAAGGAACGTCCTCCAATCGTAACAAATATGATGTCAATAAAAAAACTAAGCATATTGATAATGTCAAATACGGAGAATTGTTTTGTTTGAATCAGTGTAGTGCCTACGAAGTTACTACATTGGCCATTATTTTTCATGATACAATTTGTCTTTTCGTTTGGAATAGGGAATACGTGTGTAAAGTGTAAAAAACTCAATTGTTTTAATACTGTTGCATGATGAAAGAGTCGAAGATTGTGTGTACTCTAAAAGATCTTTGGAATTCTTTAGTACCCACATTTGATTCACGCCACCTCTAGAATAGGTAGTATCACAATAACTATTAAGTCCGGATTTTTATTGCTGATAAAATCGATATTGATAATTTAGAGATTGATTTCGTGGAGCACATCGGTGACCAACAATAGAAAGTTCATGGAATGGATACTTCTGTCGTTTATGTATCCAATACAGTGATGGAAGATTTAGCTCTTCATATTTTGTTGATTTTTGATTTTGTTGAAAAGTAGCATAAACCATGATATATTTATTAAGGTGGTACCCAACACTTTCACTAAAATTAATTTGGCTCGTTTAATTTTCATAAAATTTTGTCAATGTATTTACTTTGACCCTTAAACAAAACTATAAAAAATTCAAAAATTTTGAACCAACCGTTTTGTCAGAAAAATTACACTGGTATATAGCAGTTTGACAAACCCCAATTACGATCATTGAGAAGCTTAATATTCCCTTAACAACACAACGTAATTAAAACGTTTAGCTGACTTTACAGAGTTATCTCCCTGTAGTGTTAGGTACCACCTTAAGTATACTTATCTGAGACAAATGAAGATGGCCTATCGTCATTCAGTTCTTATAGACTAACGAAATGACTCGCATCATAATTTTCTATACAATGTTATCCAAGTAAAGAAACCCATTACACACTTATTGTCATTGTGTAATACTCTTTCTTTGAAGGGAATCAACAAAAACTAATTTTATAATAAGATTGTACAACGTTTGGCGAACTTTTTTTCCATTCATCAAGTCAGATCGGTTATGTTATATTAATAAATAAACCCATCAGAGAAACCACGATGGCATTTTTTTATTTACGCCAGACGCGCGTTTCGTCTTCAAAAGACTCATCAGTGATCAGCGAATTTAAAAATGTTAAAAAGGCCAATTAAAGTACGAAGTTGAAGTGCATTGTGGACCAAAAATTCCTAAAAGATTTGCCAAATACAGCTAATAGTTGACACAAGTCATATTTCTGATATTCCTGATTGGAGGGTTGACGTTATCATTATCACTTATTTCAAACGGGTTTTACAACTCTATGACTAACCATTTCGTTTATTTGAATCGTCCTGAACATATTTTGACGTATCGCTTTTCTGAAGTAAAGATATACTACTATGAATATGTTAGCAGATCAAGTTGTATGTCAATGTATTTTAGTTCGCTGGACACAATCTCGATTTTTTAGGTGATTCCCTTTGCACACTTTTTTGTAGTGGCTTCGGGGGTGCCTACTGTCTCGTTTACCCATATTTTCCTGTTTTTCATGTATTCTCTAATATTTTTAGCCGACTCATAATTTCTCCGGACGATTGATTATTTTTGTGTTCTCAGCTTGTAGTTTGCATGACCATAGTTTTTTAATGGACAATTTCACTTTAGACGTTTCATTTCTTGCCTTCCTCCAATTTTGCTATTGTCCCGTCATATAAGACAACTGTTGAGAGTGGAGTATTACATGAGTTAAAGTGGTGGAATCTGTTTCTCTAATGATTATCCTTCCTTTTCAAATATTTATAGAAAGTTGTGGTCTTTATACGTAACGTCATCAGGCATGGTCGCCTTTTTTCAGGTGTCAAAATCGGAAAAGCAGACATAATGATTAGATATTTCACTACTGAGTAAAAAGATCTTTCTCACAAAGCCCATTGTATGTGAAAAAGCACTAAAACAAGAGAAGATGAAATAACGTTTATTCCTTATGCTGATCCTATTACCTAGTGTTCATCATTTTTACTTTCATAATCGTTTCAAAATTAAAAAAATACAGAGATAACGAAAACGCAGTATTTGAAAAGTAAAATCACAAATATACTGAACTCAGATGAAAATCAAATCGGTAAGTCCCTAAACACATTGCAAAATCAAATGACAAAACACATAAAAAACGAATGGACAAGAACTGTCATAAAGCACAGTGTAACTCTTTCTGACATAGTGACCTTTAAAATAATTTAAAACAAGAATGTGTCCCTATTACCAGGAATGCCACATCCACACTATCATTTTCTATGTTCATTGAACCGTGAAAATAGGACCAACAGTCTTATTTGGCATTAAAATTAGAACGATCATATCATATGGAACATGTGTACTAAGTTTCAAATTGATTGAACTGTAACTTCATCAACACCTGCCTTGACCAAAAACTTTAACCTGAAACCGGACAGACGGACGAACGGACGCACGAACGAACAGATGGACTCAAAGACCAGAACACATAACGCCCATAAATGGGACATAAACAAATACAGAACTCGAAGGCAAATCCAAAAGGGAAAAATCATAACAACTGACATAATCAAACACTATTTATCAACGAAACAAATGAAATAAACAACTGCACTGTAAAACCTGGTACAATTAAAGATGAACATGAAATAAATGATTAGATGCACAGGAGACACAATATTACTGGGAATGATAAAAAATATCAGGTGAAAAAGGCTTTGATTGGGGTTGTATGTCGATCTTGTAGTTGAAATTTTACTACAATACAGAAAAAATCCTTTATTAATAGAGAAACCATTCAAACTAACTTGATCAATTTGTAATCAGTATATTTGATTCTTTATATTAATAGTCTATGATTGCTTATGTCTTTGAAAGTATATCTTACTAATGGTTTCTATGTTTCATTGTATTCAATAAATTTGTGGTTCATGTTATTAGTTGCTATCTCACTGATGTAAACACCCTCACCTACACACTTTTAATTATTTATAAATACTTTAAAACAAATTGGCATTCACTACATAATTTGAGTAAATAAAAACTTTAAAAATCTCAAGCTGTTATTATCATAATTTTATGCTATAGTTTTTACACTGTACCAATAAACTGATACACACGTGTCATTGTTACATCATCCCCACAAACGGGAAACACATTTACAATTTTGTCCCCAAAAATTACATCTACAAGAAAGTGAATCACAACAGGAATATTTTAGTTCAGATGACCATGGTATACATCTTCTATTCCAGCCAGAACATTGGTTGATGTATGATCGTAGTTGTTGATGGTACAAACTATTCCTGAAAAAGAGTGAACTCGTTAGTACCGTTATGATAATGATTTACACAATATAGAAAACTTTACAATACAAGTATATTCTATCTACCGAAGGTTATAAACTTAAGCATTGCAAAATATTTTCAATGAGAATGGACCTAATTGCATATATCATCTGATCTTTTTTAAGTCTTTTGAGGAATCTAGTACTTATGACAGCCATTTTGGTTGTCTCAGTTTAATCATTCACATTTTGACTATGTGCTATACAGAGGTCCGTGTGTAATGAGTAAGACAGATTTGTTTTTTAAGGATTTGTTTGGTTGCTGTTTGATCAAATTATCAGCAATCCTCGTTCGTGTTTCGACGGGTGCCACATGTGGATATACTTTGCATTCCGGAGCACCAGTTTCTGGTAGAGTTGGTGTTGCTCAATTTTTAGTTTTCTATGTATTTTTATATATACGGTTATGTAGTTTCATCCTCTTTTGTGGTTGGCTATGACATTGCCAAATTGTTTCGACATAAAAGTTTGTATCATATTTCACTCTTCTATATCAAAAGATATACAGCATGTGTAAACAACTTAGGGATATACTATGTTGATCTGAATAGGAATTAGTTTTCCAAGGGTTAAATATTGATGGTCCGTAATCTAGCCAAATACTCCAATGTGGACGTGAAAGCTGTTCTCAGTTTTTGAAAATGTATTCAGGATGTTGTGTTAGATACGTTATAGTACATGCGATGCACTAATGGCAGCTACGAATGTCAATCCAACAAAATATCCAGACGATTATGTAATAGTTTTATTAAACACAGCACATTACGTAACTCTGAATCGATTTTGTTGTTATTTACGTTTCCTGGATAAATGTACTGGTTATATGTCATTTTTCAGCAAAAGGAATCGAAATTTATCTCTCAATAATGATTAAAAAATTGAACGTATAATGAAAAGTCTTCAGAACAAATAAGATTAATATTAATCCCTTTAGACCATTAACTTCAAGTAATAGTGTTTTATGTTGCTTATTTTGTCAATGAAAATGTTGCAAATAAACTCATCATAGATACCAGGACTAAATTTAGTATTTAGCAAGCACATTGAATAAGATGACGATACGCACATTTCGATTATTTTGGTGATTGTTTTTATGTGATATTTAGTTACTGTAAAATTTGGAGTATGTTCTGTAAGACCTCTTTTTGGCCCCAAAATATAGCAGTTTTACAAAGTTGTGAAAATTAATATTTTATCTATTTACTGGAAAGCAGAATGCTTTTGCTACATAAATATGGGCGGCTTTTGCCCATACAATACATATACATCGGATACTAGCATCATTAAGTCATGTTAAATTACTTAAAGTTTCATAATTTTAGCATACAAGATAAATTTTAGACGGTTTCCGTCTTAAATTAAATTGGACGCATTCGTGTTCATTCATTACATTCAAATGTAAGTTGTATTTGATGATTATACATTACATATATAAAGGTTGAGGATGAACACGGATGCGGCCACTTTCATTTTTGACAAAAAAACATCTGAAAAGTGATGTTATTTGACATAACTGATAGATTGTTTCATATTTACGCTTGAATCGGAGCGTTTTTGATGACTGAATCAATTAAAATGTTTCACACAAACTAATTGAATCCATTGAAATAGACACTGAAGTGTTTAAAAAGTGTCAAACATCTTTCGTTAGATGAACCTGAAATTTGAGGCCAAAATCGGCCCTAACCGGACCTACTCCTTTGTTAACTCGGTATTATAAAGTGTTGTTACACTTATCTCTGTTAATTTATTGTCTGTTGTAAACATTCTTCCAAAAGCTATTTTCCCTCATCTAGATATATGTTTATTGACGATTGTTTATTATACGTGCTCCTACTACTACAACTTCTTCGGATGACCAGCATACATATAAGCTGATTAACTTGATTAATTTCTAAGATTAAATTCTAACAGAAAGTCGCTTAATTTGCCACAAGTCATTACACGTGACTAATGAATCAATTGGAACATTTCAAAGCATTTTTATCCGTCAAGTTCAATATCTCAAAAAATTAGCGATTCTATGTCCACTAATAAAGTATTACAGGAGATTATTAGTAGTTATATCCAAGCAACTCTACCACGCTTCTTCTGCTCAATTAGACTGTCAGCACCTTAAGTACGTCAGAAAATATGAAAACGTACGCCTCAAAAAACAAAGCTATGATTTAAATATACATTACGTCTCTGAGTAATGATTAATTTGATTATTACAAGTGTTGATAACTTGTATTTCATTTGATCTCTGAAAGGGAGTTGTCTCATATCGTATGGTAATCATAGCACATCTTCTTATTCTTATATTTACTGTAATGCTATACAAATCTCGGCTTAATATGTATTATGTGTAATTCAATTCAAATGATAGAATGTCCTACAGGTGTTAAACAACTCGTGATTGAGTTATTCTTTAGATAATAATCATTATATAATAGTGTTGTCAACGAGTACGGGTGAACGCGGTTAGGAAATTTTACACTCAGTTTCTTAAATCTTTTTCTGACCTCTAGGCAAAAGCCTACGACTATTAACAAGTATCATGTATAGTTTTTCGTTAATCGTCACAGTAAAAGTGTTCACCGTTCAAGTTGAAAATACAAAACTAGATACATAAGGGGCATTATTACCATGCTGAATGGTTTTCATCTTTCATCTACATAAGAAAAAAATAGGAATATGACTGTTATACTGATTCGAAACAACTGCGTGTGGACGTGTATTAACAGAGGGTATCATCAGCACAGTAGTCACTTTTTATAAGTTACAATGCCCGTTTTGCGAAACCTTTTCAACTTTTGATCTTCAGTGCTGTACAACTTTGTACTTTTTTCACTTTCGATCTTTTATATCTGGGCGTCACTGGTGAGTCTTGTGTGGGCAAGGCGCGTTTTTGGCGTATTGAATTTTAAACCTGATGCTTTTTGTTATCTATTAATCATGTTTTTCTGTGTCTAATATGTTCTCCTATTTATTTGTATTGTAGTCCTGTAATATTATGTTGTCATTTCAATGTTATATTTGACTTTGCCATTAAAGTGCGAGGTTTGGCATGCCTTAAAACCAGGTTCAACCCACCACTTTTATTCCCCTTTAAAAGTGTCCTGTACCAAGTCAGGAAGATGGTCATTGTTATAATATTGTTCGTTTCTCTTTGTGTTGCATTTTAACGTTGAGTCGTTTGCGTTTTCTCTTATTTTTGAGATATTGAGATAAGACGTGGTGCGGTACTTGTCTGTCCCGGGTTCATGTGTTTGGTTTTCATGTTACATTTGTTATTCTCGTGGTGTTTTGTCTGATGATTGGTCTGTTTCTGTGTGTGTTGCGTTTCGGTGTTGTGTCGTTGTTCTCCTCTTATATTTAATGCGTTTCGCTCGGTTTTGGTTTGTTGCCCCGATTTTGTTTTTTGTCCATGGATTTATGAGTTTTGAACAGCGGTATACTACTGTTGCCTTTATTTAACTGTTCACAAAATTATGTATTATTCGAAATACTAAGGATTTTCTTATCCCAGGCATAAATTACGTTAGCCGTATTTGGCACATTTGTTTGTAATTTTGGGTCCTCAATGCTCTTCAATTGTATACTTTTTTGGCTTTACAACTTCTTTTAGCCTGAGAGTCACTGATGACTCTTTAATTTGATAAAAAAAAATACTTGATTAGGGACTTTCCGTTTTGAATTTTCCATAGAGTTCGATATTCTTATTATTTTACTTTTTTCTTAAATCTCCCGACTAAACAGATAAACAGGACCAGTTTGGATTGATTAAATATTTTGTTCCTCAGTATACAATTCAGATATGTTCCTCAGTTATACAACTCAGATGAACGACAGATGTTAGTGTGATGTGTTTAAACCATATAATTATCAGCTGTCAAGTATAAGAAGACGTGTATTGCAGACCATGCGACATTCGTTACTCCAGAGAAAATGTTCTAATCTTAATAAATAATCATCATTATTGTAAACAGAAAGTTAATTATATACACCTCAATAGCGAAATATGATTGATATCTGTTTTAATTCCCTGATGTATTTAATAATCACAAATGTACTTTATTGAAAATGTTAATCCAATTGAAATATCTATGAATTGAATGCACCTTATTCCTAATAAACCTATACTTGCCAGAGTTATTGTTGTTAAAAAACCATTTTACACTAAACATCGATTGACACATGTCCATCTTTTCGTGTCAGGTATACAATTGTTTGCTAGATTCGATTTAACATCAGGTAAAACTTGTAATTTCAATAATGAACATAGTATTTTTTGCACAGAATAATTTTGTGTACTTAATCACATCACTATTATATAATTGATACTATTTCCTGAATATCCATGGGGGACTATAATTGTATATTAAATATATTTTTTCAAAAGATCAAAACTGTGTATATCATATTTATTTGTAATTGCTAATTTGTACGTTTCAATATCCAATTTTTCTAAAAGACCACTCCTATTATTAAATGAAATAAATAGTATATTTCCTGAATATTTGATCTTTCCTTAACCGATTGTTATTACAGAGATAATGTTTGTCAATTACAGAACAAAATAGACAAAAACAGTACTTATTGGTCTTCTAATTACGGCATACAAACAGACAAAACAATACTTATTGGTCTTCTAATTACGGCATACAAACCACCCATATGACACTCTATGACTGCAAATCTACGCTATAATAAGGAAATGATAGAGGATATTTTCATGTAAATAATTAAAAATAGACGACAACGAGATTAAATCGGAACCAGATAGTAAAACATGAATGATTAAAGGCAACGAGGTTGAACCATTAACGATATGATATTTACAAGACAACATCGATGATGAAACCTAGACGTAGATATAATTTTTATCAAAATAAATATTACAATACAGTTTATAATAAGAAGAATGGAAGTAGTTTTCCTAATAAGAAAACAAGAAATATAAAAAAAAAAGATGTGGTATGATTGCAAATGAGAACAGCTCTCCAAAATGACACAGAAATTAGATATAGGTTTTATCAAAATAAATATGACAATATAGTCTATAATAATAAAAATGGAAGTACTTTTCCTGTTATGAAAACTAGACATATGAAAAAAAGAAGATGTGGTATGATTGCCAATGAGAACATCTCTCCAAAATGACACAGAAATTAAAAACTACAGGTTACCGTACGGCCGTCAACAATGAGCAAAGCCCATACCGCAAAATCAGCTATCAGATGACCAGAAATGACAATGTAAAACAATTCAAACGAGAAAACTAACCGCTTAATCATTGGAAACTCCAGTTTAAATATACCAATTAAGATGAAATAAAACCTACATAGCATTTCTAAATAAGAGAAAGATAAAATAATTTTTGTTAAGTTTGTATCATTCCAAAAGTCTAACCTGTTAGTGTTTTATGCTGGTAATTTCTTTTCATATTACATATTACTTAACCATTCAAATCGCATGCGACATAAACCATGATACAATTTATTTGATATCACATGATTAAATCAGGTTACCTTATCAATACAATTGCACATCTCCATATAAATCATGTCATCCCAAATAGTTCTTGACGATTCTTGGTAATATCTATTAAGTTAAACTTATGATTCATTCATTGCAATAATATCTATCTATATTAAATCTATCAGTATACTTATTTCTCTATTGCTCGTTCGATATTTGATTAGAATTATCTTCGTTATGATGTTTTATCATATATTTAGTACTTAATACAGACATATTGTATATCAAGTAAAGGTTCTTTTTTCCAGTCTGTATAAATTACCCTGTATTGCATACCCCGTTTCGCGTAGCTAAACCTGTATCGCATTACCAGGCGTGATGTCATATATTGAACAACGTTTACGTTTGAACTTTGACGTCCAGTTGCAGTATTTTTTTTTTACATCAAACGAAATGAACCATATTTAGATTGAATATGTTTGGCTCATAAATTTATGACACTGATTCAGATGGAAAAAAAAATACTTTGGAAAATGATAAAAATACTAATTTTCTCTCCACTGATATCCACTATTTGTCGTGCTTAAATGCACATATACCATTACAAACGAAACTGGGTCCACCAAAAAAGAAAAAGAAAAGAGGAGTCTCATCATCCCAATTGGTAAAGAAAGCGAGTAATCATATTTTTGAGATTTCATGACGGAAATTATATTTATTTCGTTGAAAAGGAGAGGGAACATTACCTGCATATTTCTTAAAAACAACAACTGACTATCAAAAATGTATTTTGGGCCAGAAAATTTATTTTTCATGCGTAATACCAAGACAAGTTTATTGATTTTCAGCTACATTCGGGTGTGCAAATTTATTACTAAAATCTTCCAAGCCCCCATCGCAGAATCAAATGATTATCTCCTTATATATCATCAATCTGATTTTGTAAAAACATATTGGTCGATTGGTGGTACAGTATGCGATACTGATTTTGTCATTCGGCCCTCGGGATTGATATTGGTTTATCGTGGTGATACAGTATGCGATACTGATTTTGTCATTCGGCCCTCGGGATTGATATTGGTTTATCGTGGTGATACAGTATGCGATACTGATTTTGTCATTCGGCCATCGGGATTGATATTGGTTTATCGTGGTGATACAGTATGCGATACAGATTTTGTCATTCGGCCCTCGGGATTGATATTGGTTTATCGTGGTGATACAGTATGCGATACTGATTTTGTCATTCGGTCCTCAGGATTGATATTGGTTGATTGTAGTGATACAGTATGCGATACTGATTTTGTCATTCGGCCCTCGGGATTGATATTGGTTTATCGTGGTGATACAGTTTGCGATACTTATTTTGTCATTCGGCCCTCGGAATTGATATTGGTTTATCGTGGTGATACAGTATGCGATACTGATTTTGTCATTCGGCCCTCGGGATTGATATTGGTTTATCATGGTGATACAGTATGCGATACTGATTTTGTCATTTGGCCCTCATGATTGATATTGGTTTATCGTGGTGATACATTATGCGATACTGATATTGTCATTCCGCCCTCGGGATTGATATTGGTTTATCGTGGTGATACAGTTTGCGATACTGTTTTTGTCATTTGGCCCTCGGGATTGATATTGGTTTATCGTGGGGATACAAGATGCGATACTGATTTTGCCTTGTATGATTCTATATGTACTTTCATACCACGATCTTTTAGATTTATGTAGAATTGTTTCACATATTGACATCCCGTGGCCTTTTATTACTTTCCATATGGTATGTGTAATATTGAATGACTGCCATAGGGACAACTATAATCCACAAATGATTTGAAAATAAATACAGATCATTGTATGCTATCATTATTATTTTTGTCAGGGTAATAGTTTATTTTTTATAAGAAAGCATTATAGGAGAAGCCTCGATACCCCCTTGTTTGCTGATGATAACATTGAAGGTAACACAGTAATATATTTGTTCTTTCTTTGAGCAATGTCACAGATACAGATACAAGAACAAGAGTTTTTGTTTATCTTTTAAAGCACACGAGTTTAACTCCAGTTAGCGGAAGCGTTTTGTGTTGCTTATTTTTTTGTAAAATATATTTTGTTGTATTGCTGTCTCCTGTCTTTTGTGGGTTAATGGTTCATAATTGGAACTACAATATATTCACCCCTTTCGAATTGAAGGTATTTACAGTTTATGCCGAGGAAAAGTGAACATATTTCGTATTTTGTTGTCGGTTCTTACTTAATTTAACAAGATCCTCGGTTTAATTGAATCCAATTTTAAATACTATTTCTGCATGCGAAGTAATTATGTTAACCCTTCCTTAAATTCTGGTTGTGATCAATCCATCTAAATTAATTGGCAGTGGTAAGAGACAAGTTGAAAAATTGCTAAAAACGAAAGAAGACATGTAACCATTTTAAACGTTTCAGGTCGATGTAACAAAATATTGTATAAGATGGTAGAATTTGATATTTCCGATTGGTTATTTTCTTAGGAAAACAATTCATGACGACAATATACGTTGGGTATGGCGAAAAAATGATACTATGCCGAATACATAAATAAGTAGAAATATAGATATTTTGAGTTAATGTATAGGAAGATAGTTTCAAGTTGCAAACTTCTGTATCTATTATGTTGTTACTTCGCTCATTAACATATGTGTTGAGTTTAGTTTATCTTATTGAGAGTACATATTTATAAGTTGTTTCACAATACTACACATTAGCCAGCGAATTGTACTAATTTCACAATAGAGAGCCGTGCCTTTCTAAAGTCATTTCTCATGAACCAATTTCAAATTATCCGCCGAATGTTGCTAGGCCAGGTCAGTTTGACGTAGACTCTTCGAGTTCAACTATCCATTTTTTTTGTTTTCTGCATATCTTAAAATCAGCACAAACTTACAAACTGATGATATAACCGACAGAAATATTCACAACTACTTTCAAAGTTCCCTATATACAAATAAGTAACAGCCATAACTAAGTTACTCAGCTCGTCAATGTAATTGTTTTCATTGTTAGAGAGAAAAAGTTTACGATACTATAACCAAACTAATCCATTTAGAAATTCATTGACTGAAAATGTTAACGCCAAATTCACGAGAAGTAATAAATTCAGTTAGGAAGATGTCGAGGAAAAATCAAAGACTATTAATTTCTAGACGACGTTAAAATGCTATTCATCTGAAAAAATGTCAATGCTTAAAGCAAGATAAAACAAAACATAACATGATTATTGCATTACATCAGAAATTTAAAGTTATGTTCACCCATTTATCCATATTGTACTAAATCTAAGACATTCCCACAAAACTAAATCAAAAACATCCAGTATCATGATGGAAAAATTGCCATCGTTATGTAACATACCAAACATCAGCCATCGTTATGTAACACGTCAAACATCAGCCATCGTAATGTAACATACCAAACATCCTATTCTGTATTACGACTAGATTAGTATTACTTTAACGATATCCATACATTAGAGGCAACAGTAGTTTACAGATGTTTAATTCTCGTCAACGTAAACATGCAAAAAACTGAGATGATTGTATAGACTTAAATGGCGTGACACCCAATACGTAATGCACGTAGGCATCAACTTCTATGCGAATACACATTCACCCAAAATCTCACTATCGAGAATATGATACATACGACAAAAATATGTACTTCCTGTGACCTCTAAGACCTACGACCGCATAAATATTCAAATTGTGAGTTGAACAACAAATCGCTTGCGATTTGAAACACACAATCGTATCAGTTAACCAATGTGAGATCATGAACATTAAACATTTGCATTGACTATTACAGTCGCGGTTATACAAACTCTGTTGGATCAGATACCCTTGATAAGTTCTGATCACCCTTCTTCTACAGTAATAAAAACTAGCCTTCAGAAATGTTGTGATGAGGTATGTATAACAAGTGGAGTAATTTTCCAACAGATTCTTAAAACTTCTAGGGATCTTTTCGCAAAATCTTAAATCATAGTCTTTGCAGTTTTGTGTTTTTAATACGTTAACTATTGATTATAGTACGGTTTACACTACTATTCCCTTTGGTTAATTTACATATCGACTACATTGTCTAATCAAACAGTTTTTTATTCATAAATGGGTACGGAAATATAATTCCTTGATTTATTGTGAAGAACCAAATTTATTCCAAATTCCCACCGAATATAGTTGCATTAAAATAATGCACTTTTCGATCAATTAAATATTTCTGGAGTATTGTGGATTGATAGACATTCGGTATTCCAATGGGTACGAATTGACCACTACTGGCCGATTCTTTTTTTAAACTCATTATTTTATCCGTCCAATTGTCCACTTCCTAGTTTTTAGCAGTAACAAACCGTATTATCCATCAAATAGTGTTTTCGTATTTCAGTTTATACGTTATGACGTAGTTATACGTAGCCATGACGTTGTCAGTTTGTTTTAGATTTATGAGTTTGATTGTCCCTTTAATATCTTTCGTCCCTCTTTTATGCTGGTGCATGTTCAGACTAGAACAGACTCCATAGACAGGATGTGACTTCGCATGCCTTGTGATGAATTTACAGCAGTAGACGACTCCCCTGTCGACATACCTTGATCTTCCATTTGGAGTTAGTGTAATTCCCATATTTTTGTGTGACCTTTAGATTGTGTCTTACACACATATTTACGAAATTTGAGTAACGGTAAACTACTATCGCTTCAATTCTATCAGAAGCACATCAATTAAATCAAAATAACTTTCAACAAACCGGCATTTGCAGTTTTATACAACATACTTCACGGGAACCAAGCAAAACACGGTCACATAGGTATCTTATCTTTAATTTCACCTTGTTAGACTTGTGCATAATGATCATTTTATTTAATTGAAGTGGATAATGATAAAACACTGTACATCACTGCTTGCAATTTAATCAAGACATCGAAGAATGGTAACTGTCTTCTGATTTAGACTTCTGAACTCACCGACAAAGGCCTGTATGTTACTTTCAGGCCCCCAGAGAGTATTGCCAGAATGTTTTATTACCCTTATAAAAAATCACCAGACAGATTAAATCCATTACGATATTGTATTAGCCGACATTAATGTACCCTCGACATTTTGGCATATAAGGCATTGTCGTGTACTCTTAACCATCTTGAGTTTGTAAATGTCATGTTGCTAAGTCGGGATCAATATACAAGAATATGTCACGAATTACTTATAAAAGATTTTACATGAATACACTTAAAAAAAAACCCGTATAAGAATGGTTTATGAAATAAAAGAAAAAAACATTAGTTGATCTTTAGCTGTTCGGGTTAACCAACATACCATTAATGTAATCTATCAAAATCCGTTTTAGTTTATGTTTTTCTATCCAGTTTCGAAAATTGAAAAGACAGTTTTCAATGACCACGAAAGACATTAAGTGTAGCAATTGTTCTTCAAAGTATGGAAATTCGCATGGGTGTTGATGTATGCATAGCAGCAGACGCTCACCCTGTCTTCACTTGATCTTCCGTTTGGAGTTCGTGTGATTCCCATTGTTTCTATGTGTTACCTTAGACCATTTCTTCCAACTTGATTTACAAGATTTGAAGCACGTCGATTAAATTAAAGTAAAAAGCTGCATTTTTTTGTTTATACAACAAACCTCAAAGGAACAAAGCAAAAAACTATCGCATTTGTTGAAGCTAAACTTCAAATTTACCTAAGACTTGTTCATTTTTATCATTTTATTTAATTGAAGTGGAAAATGGTGAATCACTGTACATCACTGCTGACAATTTAATCAAGACATCGAAGCATGATAGCTGTCTTCTGATTTAGAATTCTCGACTGAACTACAAGAATGTTTAATTACCCTAAAAAAATATCACCAGACATTTGAATCCATTACGATATAGTATAATCCGAAATTATTGTACCCTCGATATTTCGGCCCAAAAGACATTTTTGGTGTTATATTAATCATATTGTTTGAAAATGAGGGATGACAGATACCAAAGGGACAGTCAAACTCATAAATCGAAAATATACTGACAACACCATGGCTTAAAATGAAAAAGACAAACATACTAACAATAGTACACATGACAAAACATTGAAAACTAAAGAATAAGCAACACGAACCCCACAAAAAACTAGGGGTGATCTCAGGTGCTCCGGAAGGGTTAGCAGATCCTGCTCCACATGTGGCACCCGTCGTGTTTTTTTATGTGATAACAAATCCGGTAAACAGTATAATTCGGTAGATCACATTCATGAAAGCAAAGGGGATTGTAGTTACGACGTAAGGAACATATCCGATATCATTTATGAAACGGTTAATCCTTAACGGTCAATCATCAACTCGTGATGGCGTCCGTAAAATTTACGAAGGGATGATTTCAACTGCACCATTTGGAACTCTTGGTTTAATAGCTTCCTTTTCAGCAGCAACCCTCTATCAAAAACATCATGATAGAAAATGCAAGCACGGGAATATCGTATCTGTTGGGAGATATATATCCCGTATGCAGGTGCTGCTGGAATGTTGCTACGTAGAAATGGAAAGTTCACAATTGGAGAGCTGAAATCATCTCTTTTGTCGTTATGTCTTGTTTTCAACCGACCCTCATTGTCAATTTCTAGATATAAGTCAAGATATAATGCCGACTAAACTGTATCTCTAGCCTCTTTTATCCGTAGTTCGATGTAAATGTCATATTGCCTCGTCGGGATCAATATATAAACAAATGTCACGCATTAGTTATAAAAGAATTTAAATGAATACACCTGAAAAAACCCGTATAAAAATGCCTTTTGATAAAAAAAACCAAAAACAACATCAGTTGATCTTTAGCTGTTCGGGTTAACCAACATACCATCAATGTATTCAATTAAAATGCGTTTTAGTTTTACGTTTCTCTATCAAGTTTCGAAAATTGAAAAGACAGTTTTCCAAGATCACGAAAGACACGATTTGTTAACAATTGTTCTCCAAAGTACAATTTTGGAACCTTCAATTAATTTCAATGCAATGAAACTAAATGGATTTCAATTCCAAATTTAGAACAGTTTAGATATAAATCTTTTACGACGAAATGTTTATACTTAGAATGCTCGTTCGATTTAAGTGATAGTAAATGAATTTCTCCTTATTCATGCAAGACAAGAAAGCACGACGAATAGTAAGAAAGATTCATCTTGGTTAATATCATCCATCCCACTTTTATAGAGATAACAGAAATATTGGTCTTTTATACATGATAAATTTTGAAACGAGTATCCATTTCATATTTAACACAGATGTTCTGGACTATAATACTTGTTTGTTTATCAAACAACAGTATATACTCGTTTGGTTATTTACGGGATCGTGCACATATCTCGTTCTGCAAACCTCTAATGACACACATTACTAACTGCATTTCTATTTTTCTTACCTCCTAAACATTTATAGGAATATTATTTAATAAAAGCTTCCGTGTAAAAACCATGTATATTCCAAATTAGGTTAGTAGGGAGGTCGGGCTTATTTCAAAACACAATTAGTAGTGGAGTAACGAATTTGGCACTATTTATTATTTAAATGGATTGAAAGTTCTGTTTGATATTGCTATATAAAGGTTGTACAAAATTAAATTGTAATGTCGATATTATTTTTGTGTGCAGACCAATGGAAGTGGGTTCTTAAAATTTAACACTTTGATATAAGAATAAGAAGATGGGGCATGATTGCGAATGAGACAATGCTAGTCTAAATTCAGCAAATAAAGATAATTCATTACATAGTTTGCTAGTGACCTAATACAATTAATATGGGTTCAGTAAATTTCATTTGGGGTTCGAGCTTCGCTCTCACCTGATCCTGTTTATATCGGTTTTGGTCATTGATACACGATGTAAATATAACATAAAGGACTTTTTGTTTTAACACTGACTTTATCACTGTGAAATAGCAGGTGAGCCCGAAGGGCGAGTCTGATATTTCACAGTGCAAAAGTCAGTATCAAAATCAAAAAGTACGTTATTCTGTTTATAAATAAAAATAACTACAATAATAAAGCAAATAACAAATGAACTATTTTATCGCGGCGAATTCCGGCGAATCACACCTCATTTATCCTGGACCGGCATTTAAATTTGTTGAATTGTTCTTTGGTCCAAGTGTACATATTGACGATGAAACCAAATCCTCTTTATATTTGTCAGATGTCTCAAAATGTCGGAAATGTTTGTTTTTCCTTTTCTAGCGGCTCTGATGCGATAGCGGAACCTTTTTGGTCACTATTTATGTGTTGCGTTTAAATATGAATTGTTACACTTTATAGTGGCTAAACCGGTTAAACAAATACTTCTCAAGAAAAAGAAAAAGAAGACACATAGAATACAAACTCGAATCGGCATAGCATGGACGATAGTTAGTATGACCTCCTTGTGAATAGTAAATAATTTTGCAGATAACGAAATTAGTCTAAGTTTATTGGTGTTCTCGTACAATTTCTGTTCATATCTTTACGCAATCGTTCAAAAAATCTATAAATCTAACTTTTCTGAAAAGTTTCAAAGAATGACAAGTGTTTACCTTAAGTTAGAAGTATTTGACACAATTTTTTGTAATTTTTCGATCCTCAATGCTTTTCAATTTTGTTTTTGTTTGGCTTTATAAATATTTTGATATAAGCGTCACTGATGAGTCTTATGTAGACGAAACGCGCGTTTGGCGTACTAAATCATAATCCTTGTACCTTTGATAACTATTTACACCACTTGGTCGATGCCACCGCTGGTGGACGTTTTGTTACCGAGGGTATCACCAGCCAAGTAGTCAACACTACGGTGTTGACATAAATTTTTAAAATAATGTCATTTTAATAAATTCTCTGTTTACAAAACATTGCATTTTTGAAAAACTAAGGATTGTCTTATCCCAGACATAGATTACCGTGGCCGTATTTGGCACAAATTTTATGAATTTTTCGATCCTCAATGCTTTTCAATTTTGTTCATGTTTGGCTTTATAAATATTTTGATATAAGCGTCACTGATGAGTCTTACGTAGACGAAACGCCTTTTTGGCGTACTGAATTACAATCCTGGTACCTTTGATAACTATTTTATTGATTCACCAAAACACTTGTGCGTTTCTGCGAAAAAAATCAATTTGTATGAAAGGGAAAGTAGATCCTCACGCGCCGAGCATTCGCGCTAGTCAATTGCAAACTGACCCAATAATTTTATTATCAAGACCAGTTCTCTGACACTGAAATTATCAGCAAGTACACATCAAAGAAAAAATGCACATATTACCGATATCTAATAATATTTAACACTACATATAATTTTTTTTATATCTGTTATCTTACCTCTACTATAGTCAATTAATATCTTGTATTTTGTAAGGACGAAATGTTTAACTAATTTTGATCTTGTGAGATGTTTTCATTAAGTGTTATTTTGTGAGTAAAATTCACTATTATTAATATTAATCTTATAAATCAAGTACCAATGCTTACCATAAGATTAAACAAGTCAAAATAAGGCAGATCTTTTTCAATAATGATGCCTTTATGATAGCTGAGACTGTTTAGAGTAAAAGTATTTGGTCAAGTTCAACCTTCTCATTACCCGGACCATACGTATAGGGTTGGAACATATGAGCATAGTTACCATACGCTTATAGTGCAATCCTCATATTATTCCAACCTTATATACAATTCTAATACATGAACTTTGATAACTCTACACTACACTGTACTGTTTTTATGTGGTTAAAAAACAACCAAGAAATAACAATTTGACCACAATGCTGGGAACAGGACCATGATCACAATAACAGTTCAAACGACACTTGCCCTTTCCATAGATTATCCAGTTAAAATAATGCACACTACATTTTACTGTACTGTTATTAAGTTAAAGCCCTATTATTTACAAACAATTTCTATTCATAAACAGATGTCAGATTTTCTAAAAAAAATAAATATATTAGCCTTTCATTGTTTTGGATAGAATGATATTTTTATTTCATTTGACAGATGCTTTACAATAACCATATATGCAGGTACGGTAGATACAATGATACCTTTGAAACCAGTGGAAGTATGGTCAACGTTGTCTACAACTATGAAACATCAAGAAGAAATCAATTGTTAGGTGTTATGTGGATCTAATCTACAACTCATATATCTTTTCATTTAAGTGTCAGTCTGCCTAAGAATCAGGCAGTGGTGAAAACATGACCAAAAAACCCCACCCAATTTGAAATTGATTTCAGTTCATAAAATGTAGTAATGCATAAAAATAACATTTATTTCCATTATCTGTTCTGTTAATAGAAGATACAATTTGGTTGAAATGCACTAGAAATTAACGAATAAAAGGAGATAACTCTGTAATTTGCTATAATTTGCTATCATTCTAACCAATTTTCTAACCAAGTTATTTGATATTACCAGACACACACAAACGAAAGACCAATTATTTTTAACTCAGGACGATGGTTGGTGTTAAATAGCATGATTAGCTCGGTGGTTTTTTTCTGATCATGTTTTGATTTTTCCCTTAATTGCCTGATTCTTACAAAGACTGTCACTTAATGTGTTGCAAAAATGCTTTTGAAAAAAATATGCTATCGATCATTTATTGGAAAATTTTCTTAATTTGAAAGCAATATACAGAGGTTATAATTAGTTTGGGAAATACAAAACAACTGTATTTTGAAAGGACATGGCTAATTCAAAACGTCTAAAAATTTGACTGAACATTTCAAAGATCGAAAACATTTATCACAGTGACTGCAATATGGCAAATAAAGAATAACAGAATCATTTGGTGTATATAATATCTCAAGCAAACTGATTGACTAATAATTTAGATTCAGGACAGGTTGGAAAACATACAATTAAAAGTTTAGATGTCAATTCCTTAATTAATTATATTCATACATATGAATTAATGAATGGTTTATTAATCCACAATATTGACTATATAAGGACCGGTCAGGAATATGACCGGTTTTTACATTTCCTATGAAGTGATTGTGCTTTTGATTTTGCCATTTGATATCCGTCTTAAATCTCCTAGGAATTCGGTATGTTTGTTTTGTTACTTTTTATTAAAATGCAAACTACAACAGTATGCCAGCCAAATAAGCTGGCGATGCACTGGTAAATAGAAATGCATTTAATTTGATAATCCATAATAAAAGTTTTTGGACAAATGGATAATTTATTACAAAATGCAACAGTTATTGTACACAAATGACAACTTTCTATTGAATACGACAACAATCAACGATAAAGTGTGTTATGCATTTGTAGATAATTAAAATGTCGAGTTTTAATACACCAAACCACGCGCTTACAATTCAAAATGCCAGTGTATGTTATTGTCTGTTTGTAAAAAGCATATATTTGTAAATGGTGACACTCAAACTAAAGCACAATAACCAGATGTACATATGACAGAAACATTTCGAAACGTCCAGAACATGTCAGTCCGTACTTATTTATGTTGGCGTTTGTCTGAGTAGCACTGTTTTACTGTTGTACCGTTAATAAGTTTTCCTCGGTTTTAGTTTGTAGGCTGGAATTGCTTTCTCTCAATCGATTGATGACTTTGAACAGTGTTATACTATTGTTGCCTTTGTTTAATCAGTTTTTCAACAAAAAAAAAAAGAACGAATGTACTCCAACATTTTAAAAATATTCGAAAGAAAAAAAGAAAAATGAAATGAAGGCAAGTGTATTAGAAAAATGAAAAATAAAAGGAATCCTTCATTATGAATACATCAAGAAGTGCGCGAACTTAATGAGTACCAATGTTTAGAACTATAATAATAACCGTATAATTGTAAATATGTACCAGTTGCATACTTGCCTTTTTATTACTCGTAATTTTTCTATGGCTTCAGTATCAGATTCAGGATCTACAAAGTAAAAATATCTCCAATGAATACATTTGTAAGAGCACTGTAACAAGTATAAGAGGAGTGTCAGTGTTAATATATATCCTTCATGATTATTCCGGTGTATGGTGATATATTGTTATAGAACGTTTTGTCACACATATTAGTTAATTTAATTTTTTTTTATGAATGAACAAACAATTATTTAATTCCAAAATGTTGCTTTGGTTTCACTTTTGAAAGAGAGATAAATGATGATATATCTAATGGATAGCCCAACTCAGACAGAAGCTGACATCGAACTTGCATAAACGAAAAAACGACCAAAAGACCAACAACAGTCTTCAAAACACAACATAGTTAACTGAAAGATTGAAGAACACGGACTCAATCAAAAACCAGGGGTAAATTCAAGTGCTCAGGAAAAGTATAATTAAATTTAAAGCCTTATACATGAAACATAGTTGGTGGTGCACTAATGAACCATTCGTCTGCAATGATACTATGCTCCTCCATCAATTTAATGATACAAATTATATATGATTTGTTCATTTTTGGTTCCTGTAATTTTGTAATGTGTAAAGTTAAAAGTTCCTAAGGAATAATCTACAAATGTTTTTACTGTTCTATTAGAACCTTTTTTTTCTTTCTACAAAACGTGTGAATAGGACTTTATTAACTTTTTGGCGGGCTCTGACCTCATGAAGAGTAAAAAGAAATATGAAGTAATTCCGTCACACGTGTCATATGCATGACATCTAGTTAGTATCTAAACACTAAGTTAACCACAAAATCACACTCGGAGCTATGCTTGCTATGCCGTTTGGTTCAAAACATATTATTATTTCCTACTATATCATTATTCTGGTAATTTTGCTCATGTTTTACTCTGTAGATGAATGTATACGGACACTTTCCATAATCATCATTTAGTAAGGTCGATTAAAGCTTCGTGGTGTTATACCAATTATCTATTTACTCACATACCGTCTTTTAATTTTGAAATTACCCTCTATGGTATTTCTGGCTTTCACGGTTATGCGTGTATGCTGTTCGAAATGATTTCGTTTGTCCTTTGTTATACTATTGGTTCCTAGTATTGAGATAAAGGATGAACATCATATATACAAGCTCTGCTACTATCTAAACTTTTCATTGGATGAATGAACAAATTTTCCAGTAATGAAAATAACATATTACATGTCTCCCCATACTAAAACAATTCTTAGAGAAAGGTGTTGTATGATTGCAAATGAAACAACCATCCATCAGAAATATAATAACGTAAACGTTAAGAAATAAACGGTCTCATAAGGCATTCATTACCAATACCGCATAGTTGACTATATTTATGTTGATAATATGTTCTTTATTTTCAATTATATGTTCATTTGGTCGCTGGTGGAAAGTTGTCTCATTGACAATTTTACAAATTTCTTTTTTACAATATTGTAATTTCATATCTAACAGTAACACGATCCGTCAATTAGGTTATCATAAGACGAATTGAAATAATAATAACTTTACTTTATTCAATTTTTAATTTCGTTACTACCTTGGTTAATAAATATATTTCGCTTGTTCCATCTGCAAGATAACTTATTATTTTTGAAATACGGGATGGCATTGTGCACTTTTACAAAATAACAACTTGGTAATTGAATAAAAATAATATTAATATAAATCTTCACTATGCAAGACTGGTAAATATTTATGAAGAGACAAACGATAATAAAATTTTGCGTTTTATGTAATTCAAACAGACATAGTGGTTTATCGTAGCTATAAATACTAAATGAACATTTCACAGTTCGTTAATGACGGTATAATAATGACCGTTCCCGATGCTTTTCTCAATAAACATACAATAAATCTTTCCATACGGAAATTAATTTCTGTAAAGTCGTGATCACTAGTTACAGTTAAGGAAGCGTTGATAACTTATATGGGGTAAAAACTCGCATATTGTAGGTGGGATATACATACATGGGAAAACGATCATGTACTATGTAGTATTAGAACGATAGGAAGGGAAAATTAAGTTAACCTATATAAATGTTTATTTGTTTGATTAGACGCCTCAATGTATCATTCTGATAGACATGAACCTGTTTTACTACTGAGATATTTGACTGCGTAACCGTGCATAGAAATGAATCCAACATGGATCTGTTAAAGCATTTACATGTTGCACACACCAAGAATACTGTATCCGGTATTTTTCAATGCATGGCATTCTAGTGAAATTTAAAGTAGCTTAAACTAGAACTTTGGTTTCCATCTTGTAAAATATAAATTTTTGCTTAGTAGAATTATTTACTGTATGTGAATATAAATAGATCAGAAATCCCACACATAGTTTTCGCATCAAATACCTCCCACACCAATGATTTTTGTATAGTATACAAGTTAATCAAAAGAAAAACACAATCTGGAAACACGTTTCATGGTGACAAATCTATTCAAACATCTTTTTAGTTTTAATGTGTATAAAACCGTAACATGCACATTAATTTCTATCAAGATACTTCATGTAATTGAACAAAATTCTTTTATAGATTGCACAAAAAGAAAGTCAAACTAATAGGTTTGTTCATAAAGTTGGTGAATAAACCATTAGTGTTCATTACAATTTACATGGATAGTCCAAATGAGATATCAATGAACACATCCATATACGATGTTCAAGAAATGCCTAGTATTTCAAATTAACTGCATGAGGATATCGATTCACAAAATATCGGATATAATCTTTCACCTAATTGATCTAAACAAGACTCAGTTATTACAAATTACAGATACTACTGTGGTGGAGCATAGTTGATAACTCTTAGCAAAATATACATCGGAATTCGTAGTTATGAACTAGCCTCATTAGACTCTTTCATTATCCTCACATCTGACGGTACATTTTCAGGTGAATGAGTGACATATCCATTCATTAACTCCTTTAATTGATTTCTCATGGAATTATTTTTCCTCGTATCTGATTTCACAAATCATAGATCGCACCTAAAAGATGTCTATAATTTGATGGTAGACTATATTTATTATAACGGATGCTAATTCATACTCCTAATTGGAATATATAAGAGGTGTTCGTGGATAAGAATGAAATCATGAAATAGACGTCACTGAAACAAAACTCAAACAAAGCATAACGAAAATCAAATTAGACAGCGTTTTCATGTTGCATAACCTCTCCTTTATTGTTTTATCTTCTTTGAATTTTAGCAAATTTCAGAAATTTGACTTCAGATAGAATGATAAAATGTTTCTAAAAAGCAGAAATACCTATGATTTTATGCAAACCCTTCACATGTAGACTTTCATAATTAGATATTTATGACACATTATTATAATGAGAATTTATCTTAAATATTCAATTCTTACTTCTGATTGTAAATCTCACCTGCTTACGAATTAATGAAAGCACGACAACATTTATAACCCAAACCAGCAACACTATAACCAATCAAATGTTTCACTTTCAAATTATATAAAAAAAAATGTTTGAGACATACAGAGAGGATCTGTTAGGATTTTTCTTTTTATTGAAAGTTGAGTCCAGTAAATGCTTTATGACAAACATTTGCATGATCTACAGAAATCGTCTTTTACGTAAGAATTATTGAAAACATTAATGTAACATTTGACATGGTTAATATGGTAATGTAAAAACGTGAACCATACAGGAAGGTATGGTATTAAAGTTCCAGCAATTATACAAAACACCTTATAAATCATTTTCACTATTTTTCCAAACAATCTGCTTTAAGATGAAAGATCGGACTGGTTTGCCCTTATTCTCGCGTCACACTGTCCCGATTTGTATATATGATGGACGCCCGAATGCGAAAATGTTAAGTTCGTACGAAGTTGGTCCCAATCGCGTCAAAATACCAAAAGGTGATTGAAGCAAGTACGATGAATAACGAAGTCTTTACGATGGTGCCGAAATTATATACGATAGCAAAAAATGGACATCCGAAGGTTAACCGAACACGGGTATTTAAGCTTAAAATCTCAGCCGAAGCCTACACGATGGATCAAGAAGGCTTACGATGGATTACGAAGGCTACACGATGGATTACGATGATGGCGCGATGGCCATACGATGACTAAAAGACGTCGCATACAGATTACGATGCATTTAAATGATGTGCCGAAGGCATCACGCGTTTTAAATTGTTTGATTAATATTGAATATATATGTTATATTGTACATTTCATATCTGGTTGAATCATAAGACGGAAGACCGTGGGCTTGAAGGGTAAAACTTGACTCTGAGTCTCTGCATAAAATGCCAACAAATTCAGGGAGAGGGAGAGGAAGAGGAACAGGGAGGGATATGAGTATAGCAGGAAAGTTCAAGTGTTTACTGATCTATCTTAAGAGTAAGGTAATGGGTTCGTTGGTCCCTTTTATTCAAAAAGAGCTCTTTCCAGGATATCATAATAATATAGACAAAAGGAAGGATGTGAGGAAAGCAACAAATGCGGCAAAATATGACATATAGAAAACAAAATGGTTATGGAGTAAACATTCGTGTGTCAACAACTCAGACGATACATAAAAAATCAGAATGATGAGGGAAAAGTTGGTTTTCCTATATACGTGTACCTGCAGTGTTGGTGTACGAGGCGCGTTTATGATGTTCATTATGTTACTTTGAAAAATTGACAAAAAATTATATTTTACTTGTAAAAGTAAATCCTGAGCCTTCATGTTTCATTTGAATTAATAGAAACAACGCTGTCGCCTTTCTTTTTCTCATAGAATCATATAATATGAGCTCCATGTTTTGTGAACGTCCTTCTTAACTGTCGTATTAGACTGACCAGTGCATATCGCGCATTGAACTTTAAATGTATTTTAGCGCGAAAAATTAACTTACATTGAGCTTGATTTATTGCCCTCGTAGTTCCATCTTGTCGCCTCGTACTTTTATTCGATGGCATCACAACGGGATTACAGATCTTAACGAAGTCGTATTGCCATCATAAGACCTTCGGGTAGCTTCGTAATTCATTCGTGTAGACATCGTAATGTCGAAACTGCCCGATGGAATCACGAATGCAATACGATGTTCAAAGATGCATTCCCGGCGACATTACGATGATGAGGATGGTGATACGAACGCAATACGAACCCCCAACATCGGACGCACCTGCGGGAATTTTTCAACATGTTAAAAAATTTAGAACCCTGCCGGAAGTTGTCCCCGAAGGCTAGAAAATGTGGCCGATGGTTAAAGATGGCACTACGAATAGCCCGATCTGGATACGATCAGTCCCGATTTTGAAAATTTCCATAATCGTGTTGCCATCGGCGTAATAATCGGGACAGTGTGACGCAGGCATTAGCACAAGCCTGTAAAAGAGCGATCAAATATGTTACTATTCAAATTGAAGTGTTTTTCCAAAACAAGAATTCATATCAAGATGAACATGCATCCAGTATTTACTGTTTTAAACTGTCAACAAGTCCTCAATGAATCAATCATTCTATTGATGAAGAAATAATAAATGTCAAAATCTTACACACTTTTCGAAATGTGGAAACTAAACTCATTATAAATGCGAACAATAAAGTAAAACTTTTAATTCAGAAAGCGTAAAAGATAAATTTATTCGTACTTAATCAATTGCATTTGTTATAAACCCCGTCTACTTATTAATTTTCGAAAATTTTCTGGTGCTATCAGTTTTCCGTTCACAGGACAGGCAACATTTAATCATTTTACAAATAAATTGGAACGTAGTTCAGATTTATTGATGCAATTAACCATTGTTTCCGCAGATGACATAATAATGATACATGTGTTTGAATTAGCATTTAAGATCATAAGGGGTAGACTGTTTCAGAAGATATACCTAGCAGTTATACCATACACCTGTAAAATCGTTTTCGCTTTTTTCCAAATCAATCTTCTTCAGGCTGAAAGATCAGACCAGTAGGCTCGAAGCCAAAACCTGTTAAAAGGTGAGCAAGCATATTAATCTACGAATTTGAATATCTTTTCATAACGAAAAATCATATCAATATGTTATCATGCTAAACATGCATGCAGCATTTTATGTTTACTGCCAACCAGCCCTCGATGAATCAATCATTCTAATAATGAAGAAACAACTAATGTCAAAAACTTACACATTTTTCGAAATGCAGAAAATAAACTAATTATAAAAGCGTACGATAAAGCAAAACTCATTTTTTTTTTTTTTTTAAAGCATTAAGGATTAACCCATATGACTTTTTGTGCTTTACTATTTCAATTTGTTATAAATGGTAAACCTATTAATTTTCGAGATTTTTATGGAGCCTATCAGTTTTCCGTTTGCAAGGCAGGCAACATTTTATCATTTTAGAAATGAATTGCAATGCAGTTCAAATTTATTGATGCAATTAACCATTGTTTCCACAGATGACATAATAATGAAACATGTGTTTGCTTTATTCATCCTAAATAAACTAATCGTCCTTTAAACTACTTGACATGTTATAACTCTGACTGTTTATACAGAAGTCAGTGGTACAATTGGTTCAATGATATTATATATATATCGGTTTTAATATTGCCTGTGCCTGTAAGCAGTTCAATTAGAAAGCAACTCCAAATTATTACTCTAAGCTTAACAATGACAACCAAGCATTTTTTTCAATGATTGATTTTCAAGCATTTACAAACGATTAATGAGCAGCCACCACTATGCTGAAATTATACAAATGGTTTGAGCAAAATACTAATTGTTGAAACGATCATCTATGATAATAATATTGGTGCCGTGTTCATTACTCTTAAGTATTATTTAAACTGGTTCAACATAATTGTTGTTGATGTGAAAGTGCCTTTGGTATCACCAGGCCAGTCCAATAGGATAATGATGTCTTAATAAAACATGCTTTTAATAATTTGAAAATCATTTTACTTATATTGAATATCTAGTTTATTAGAAAAAACTCAGCCGCAGAAGACTGCGTAACAGGAGCATATTTATATACACAATATTAATTACAGACATAGTTTATAATACAAACAGAATACATTTTTAAATTATACATCTTCAGAAATAAGTTTGTGTTTATTACAGTTTTAAATTAGACAATAAAATTGAGAATGGAAATGGGGAATGTGTCAAAGAGACAACAACCCGACCAAATAAAAAAACAACAGCAGAAGGTCACCAACAGACAAGCATCTTTTCTACCTTTGAATAAAAATTGACAGATTAGACAGCACATTACTATTACTATATTTAAGCATGCCAAGTGCTTTTTTTCATTCAATCAAATCTCTGATTCAAATCTTTTTTATAGAAGTTAAGTTTTCTTGGGTCCCTTTAAGTAGTGTTAAACATTATTTTAGAATATATTATACCAGAATGTTAAACTCTTTTCTGTCTTATCTTGAATTAATTTTCTATTGTTTACCTATTGTGCTATATTTGAATTTCATTTTACTTAACTCTCATACTTTTCAAGTCGGCATGAATATTCGTATTATCAATCTTGCAATTCAATTGGATTTGATTTAAGTCTTTGTGGGTTGGTATGAGGTCGGTGAGCAGAATTAGTAAAGGAAACAAACGGAAAATAATGTATATATCAGATAATATATAATATGTTAATGGAATTGTGTTTACCAACATTAATATCAACCTGTTTGTGAATTCGGATATACAAAAAAGTACAATTTTGTAGTACTAAATTTTTGATTGAGCAAAAACTTTTAAAAACTATTATTGGAATTTTTTGAAGATAAAGAATTAAACAATAACTTTATTTATATTCATTTAAGAGTTTTCTGAAAGCAAAATTTGTAAAAAGGCAACTTTGCAACTGCACAATTTTCTTTAACATTAGGAGTTTGTATTGAATTGTTGACATTTTGACTTATTGTATGTTCACAATGAAGACGATGGACGTGTTTCTTCAGACGATTACTCTGACCACGCAACGCTTACAGTGCAAATGTTTCCCTCGTGTTTTTTAAGCTTCATATTGTTTATTCTTAATCGATTTGCGAGATTTAAACATTGGTAAACTACAAAGCGTCTAATCAGAAATATTTCGGTTTAGCCGTTTTCAGTAATATTGTAATGATGTAAATTATACCAATGGAATCTTAAAGGTTAAGATAATTTCTCCAAAATGTTAAATTTCACTTTTTACAGTTATTAATATAAACTTTTCAATCATTACTACTACTTCTATGCTTAATTTAAAACAAAATAAATCAAAACTACATCTTGTTTTTGTACAGTGTTTTTGCTACAAAAAGAGTATTATGCAGTTTCTAGTTTCGGCATTTTAAATTTTTGGCAAAAATTTAAATGTTTTAATTTTACATTAATAGTAAAAACTTAGACTTTTTTTATGAGTTACACTACTAGCTTTTCCCAATGATCGATTGAAAGATGGATTATATCGTATCATTAAAAGAAAGGTTTCTACATATTTGTGAAGCCGCTAATTATGATAATATTCGTTTTCAGATATTACTTGATTGTTCATATGCACCAAGTGATTCTAATAATTTTATAGATCTACTAAAAAATCTCTAATCGCATTTTTTACAGTTTCCATTCGAAAATACTTTCGATTCGTCTTCGCTATTCACTACTGTTACAGTTATGTCTAGTTGAAAAACTACTACATTTTGTTATATAACAGTGTCTTTGCTACATAACGAGAATCAGTTATTAAAAAACCTTGTTTCAGCAGAACAAAAATTCCTACAACAAATTTGATATTGATGCTGTTTATGCACTCAAACTGACCTTGTTGTTTTGTAGTCACTTAAGGGCATCCAATACAGTTTCAAGGGAGGTAACTATTGGCGCGACGTTAAGCGTTTGAATTCCCGCAAAACGTCACTTTTTGCGGGACGTAATTCGTGTAATTTTCCGTAATAAGAAACGTAATATGGATTTTTCGATGCCCCATTTTCTGTGTCTCCCGCATGCCAACTTCTACACCATTAATATTAGTGCATTTGATTCTGACATGATAACAGTCTAATAAAAATCACAAGAAATAAAACACATTTACTGTTTCTGTGAGATATTCAACACAATATCGTATAGTGAGCAATCTTAAGACGACTTACTCTTTTTATTATCATTTATCATCCATGATTTGGTTCGGGTCAGATTTTCTGTCATTTTATTACAGGACTGAAAACTAATGATATTTATAAAATAATACCAAAAATTTAGGTACACGAAGAAGTAAACTTCCTAACTGAACAATTCATTCAATTTATTTATGTTGGGTAAATAATGGTATGCCGCTAATATTAACAATGATACAACTTTGATAAAAGAACAAAGTTCCTATGAAGTTCCTCTACGTAGTACGTTTTTAATTTAACAAAAGACAATAGCAAACAATATTTTTATACACCCGTAAAAATTTGACGGGACGTATTATGGTATACAAATGTCCGGCGTCCGTCTGTCCTTCGTAAACATGGTACAGCATATTTATACATCACGTTGCGGAGGGTATAATGTTTTGACCCGTTCGTCTGTCTGTCCGGCAATCCTGTTTCTTGTCATCGCAACTACTCTTAAACCACACATCAGAATTTCATGTAACCTTGTTGGATAATAAGGACATACGTAGATGTGCATATCGACATGAAATTACAATTCATTATTTTTCTAGGAGTTACGTCCCTTTGAACTTTATTGCTTCAATATACTACTGCAACATGTTGACGTTGCAACTCCTCTGAAACCACACAACAGATTTCATAAAACCTGGACATACTATTCAGATTTGCATATTGACAGGAAATTATGATTCAAATTTTTTTCGTATACAATTTTGTTTATTACAGTTATTTCATTTCTCCAGTGACAAAGTGGGTTCGTGGGTATATGAGCGCGCTCACTACGGTTCTTTGATATCCTTATTTCATTGATCGTAACATGGTTGTTTTTTCATGATGGTCAAACAATCTGTATATTTTTTGGTGAACTTTTTGAGTTACAGGACTTTCTAACTATAAAGTGGGTATGTTTTTTTCGCAGTTCGCGCTGTATCTCAAAAACTATTTATGATTATTGCTTAAAACTTTACACACTTCTTAGTCATATTAATCTGAAGATCTTTATACTTTTTGATGATGATTCAAATTTTATTTTAAAGTTATTGAGTTAATGAAAAAAGAGGGGGTTTTCACATGCCGAGCCGTATCTCAGAAACAATTTATAATTAGCGCATACAATTTCACATACTTGTTTAGTTAAATTATTCTTCATATCTGTACTCTTTTCGTGATGATTCTTTAATTCCTTATTGAGTTTTCATTGACCTTCAATTTGGTGTCATAGAAAACATGTTGTGATATATGAACTTCCTTTTGAGCAAGAATTAGGAATGAGTCAGGATATACTTAGCATGACTATCTGTACAACCCCCATGTTGTTTTAAAAACATGTATTATGTGTTTTTCATAAGACGACGGGCGTATCATGCACTCGTAGCGCAGCTGTTTATATTTTTATTTATTTTTTAAACATATTATTAGAGAAACGACGGAATGACAGCAAATACAATGCATTTTCCAATATAATTAATATTTCCAAATAGCATAATTCTTTTAAGGAATAGTTGATATGCACTGATTTTCGAACGTGCCCATACGATATCAGTTTTATAGAAATTAGGCAAGAATTGTACACTTGAAAAATCTAATTCACCAGAAGGACCGAAGGACAGACAGAGGAATGAACGTGCGATCATTTATGTACCCCGCAATGCGTCTCGCTGTGGTGAAAAAATATCATATAGTTATTTACCAATAAAATTACGCAATGAGAGAAGTATTTGGATTTTTGCAACTTACCACCCTCTCGCCTACCACTCCCAAATAACAGCATTAAAAACTGAGGAGAAAGTATATAATAGTCATATTATAAAATTGACTTCCTTTTAAATCGGAATTTGGGTGGGTATAGTGTGGAAAGTTGGGAGAAGAACAAAAACAAACCTAAATCTCTCTGTGTGTGTGGGGGGGTATATGTTATATGTCCAGTCCTCTCGCTATTAATTCAATCGTTTTTGCCAAATAAAAAAAATAAATATGGTATGGTTTCTCTGTCTGCCTGTCTCTGACAAAAGCCTCCTTTAGCAAATTGAAGGTTCTCCTTTATAAGGTTTTGTTTTTGTTTTCTGACAACATAAAAAAGAAGATGTGGTAAAATTGCTAATGAGACAACTCTCCACAAGAGACAAATATGACACAGAAATTAACACCTATAGGTCTTCAACAATGTGCAAAGCCCATACCGCATAGTCAGCTATACAAACTGCGAACTTTCAATCTGTTTAGGAGCCTCCCAATTTTATTCAATTGTAATCATTAAACCTAACAAAAGTTTAATTTTATGAATAAATGCGAAATTCTAGAAAGTGATTAAAACGTGAATAAAGGGATTTTGATGGGGTGTTGTAAAGAAACAGCAGCCCACCAACCAAAACAAAACAAATCAACATATGGTCAACATATGGTATTTATAAATTTAAGTGTGTACAGTACATGTGCCTGTATGTCAAGTTCTAAATTGCCGAGTCTTTAATTTTAAAAGCCGTAAAGATTATCAACAGTCCGTATTAATATTTTTCTTGAGATCTATGTTTCTCACTTAGAGCACAAACAAAGATGTATTTAAGATTCACATGATTTTTTTTCCCGAAAACAATATTACAAATTTCTAGGTAGCTCTTTGTACAAGCAATATTTATACATTTCAAAAATGTCGCCGGTAATTTGCAGAGATAACGTCGAAATTGTCTGCCAGCGACGTCGTGCACTTTAGCGCTAACGTTGAGGTTACAAAGGGGGGGGGCGCAATTTTTAGAATAAATCACGTTTATCATAAAATCGAGCACGGTGAGATATATTTTTTATTTGAGATTTGGAGAAAGCATGACAAAATGCAGCTTATGCAGAAAAATGATAAAAATGACATTTTCAGAAACAGTTTATTTCCTTAATTTTTGGTTTAAAAAATTAACACTTTGAGCATCTGGTCCGCAATGTCAAACAAGGCTTGAACAATTGTATAGTCATCTGTGTTGGGATTTATTTTTTCCCTAATTGTCAATTATCACAGCTTCAGATTGAATCCGATCTTAATAATTTACGACGAAGAATATTTGATCCAAAAATGTTATAACAATGCCTAACTTTTTTACAAAGTAGCACAAATCCCCAATTTTCGGCCTCATTTTTCTCGAAAACAAGCACGGTGACCTATGTTTTATTTCGGGTTTTATTTTTTAACTCGCCAAGGCCTACAACATATATCAAAATTATAAAAATGACATTATATCGAGAAACTGTATCGGATGCCCTTAAACTAAACGTCATTAAAGCCTTCTAAAAAGAAAAAAAAAATTTTTTTACGCCTGTCACCAAATAACGTTCATTCTAGTCAACTCTTACATCTAATATATATCACTGAATTTGAATAGAAAGAGAGAACCGATTAACGAACGTCCTCTTTTTTTTCATTTTAAGCTTTTGACAAAAACGGACTTCTTTAAAAAATAAATGTATGTAACCATGAAAGAACCTCATTATTAATTGGTTCGTGTTATCTATTACAATAATTCAAGTTAGGTTTCTCTAGTGTATTTTTTTAATATCAGGCATTCAACTTTAACTCTACATTTAACTTATATGGTGTTTGAATCATATGCCAATTAGCGTCGCAATTTTCTTTAAGGTAATATAAGTGTTAGAATAAGGTATTTCGCCATTTGCCAAAAATCTCAATTTACTCTCATCCTCATGTTTTTATTCAAACGCATTGTAACGAACATTATTTGCCTTCAGAAATGAAAGTTGAGCGTTTGACTGTAACATAATGCCCTTAATATGTATTTGGTAATCAATACCCAAATGAGATCAAGTTTAATCGGTCGTTAGCTTTTTGCTATAACAAGTGTCAAATATCAGGGGATGATATTACATAAAGCCAAAAAAATCTTCTTCAAGAACTTACAAAACGAGGCTTGAATGAAGACAGTGAATTTGTTTGTAGTTCAATGGCAGTTTCGACAAATGTTCATATAAATTTACAGTTTCATTCAGTATACATGCGTGTCATAAGTGTCAATTAAACTGTCCAAAACATATTAGTTCCTTTTTATCATTAAATAAATCATAGCCTATGATTTAAAAATCTTCCAACTAGTAAAACCCTCAAATACACACTGAGCAACAGTCCCTTTTTTGTGACCTCATTTATGTTTCTTTGGGAGTGATTAACCTAAGGAAAACGTTTTTTTAATATTTCAATGTGACATCTTCCATGCTATTAAAATTTCATACCGACTAGTATCAACTCCACAAACATGACGATATCGATATGTGCATTGATACCATATATCCCGTAAATTCTTGGAATTGATGAGCGAGTGACAATGCTTGTAGTTAGTTTAAGAGCTAAGAAGTTCTCATGTTTTACAGGCAAGTCTTCCCAATAGCAACGAATACATCTATCCAATACCTTTTTCGGTCTGTTAATTTACAAACAATTGAAACTGATTGTACGGATAACTCATTGCGTGTCCTTTAACTAACCATAAGTGTTTCACTGATTCTATAAATCACTATTCAAATGTTCAACACAATATATTTGCTTTAAATAAGAGATGTCCTTAATTCCTGACGTTTCCTTCTTTTACAAAATTGAGTTGAGCGTGCATCTCTGTTATTTTCTAGACTTTATTCATTTTCAATATTCAACACTGTTTTATGTCATTGGTTTCAAGTTCTCTGTGCTACTTCTATATATCTGTGGTATAGGAATATTTCATTGTATTATTCTTGTCCGAATAATGATTGATGACTCATTCCGTCTTTGTCATGGAAATACTGCCCCGGATCTCCTTGATTACTTCAGAATCTATTAACCTATGACTTCCAACACAGTTAATGAGTGTAACAACGATTTTGTATGAGAGATAAATTTCTTTTACAATACATAGACTGGTACAGATATCCAATCTTATTGATAGGAAAATAAATGATATACATAGAATTGAATGGTCGTTAATTACTTGAAGGATTACTAATCTGTGTTAAAGGTTTGGTATGCAACAAACGCACTAAACCTAATGTCAATGTCGATCCTTTTTTGTTTGTGAAAGTGCCAATGACATAACAAACACACGAACCGACAATCTCAGGATAATTACAAATAATGACATCCTTTGTCTAGTGCATAAGCGTTAGAGGTAAAAGTCAGAATCGAATTATTTTGAGAATGCGTATTAATGTACTTTAAAACAAACAAGGGAATACAGAATTTACCTGCATAATATATCCGCTTTGCGCACAAAAATGACAAAACACTGTCCTCGCTTAACAAAATTATACGCCTGCTATATTTGATGAGTTTATATACAGTTTCTTACAACCTATGCCATCGGCAAAGTGAACAACATTTCCATTGGTTAATTTCAATAAATGTATTTATTTTTCATGGACATCAATGGCAATACATTATGTTATCAAAGATACTAGACGAAAAATTGTGAATGGCAGACTACCCTTGCGTGACGCTCGAATTACACAGGTTAAAAACGCTCACCCCTTAAAAAAAAAACCATTGAAAATCCGAAAATCGAAAGGTTTGATCAAATACAGGTAAGGTAATCATTTTCTTGGGGTAGAAAATTTTTATACTTCAAGAAAGTCAAACCTTTGCAAACAGGTGTACTAATTACTTTTAAAAATTATATACAAATGAATCTTAATCAGAGCAAACAAAATATTTGGATCAGCCAAAATCAAGAATTAAAATGTTGGTAAGACTTTACTCTTGGAGATATAAATATGATAATTTCACTTACATTAAAAGACCTGGTTTTACGAACCCGTATGCTAAATTAAATCACCTTCTAATTGTGTCTGGTAATAGATTATAAATACTTAGATTTGTGTTAGTTTTTGATAGATACTCAGCTCTATTCAGTATAGGAGTGTCAGCCTAAAATTTGCAGGTCGATCCAAAATAGGAGTATCAGTATCGTATGCTCAATTTCACTCAAGCCAGGAATGTCGATGGGAAGCTCAATCCGATTCAAAACAGGAGTATTAGCATAAACTGCTCAACTTATTCAATTTACGAGTGTCATCATAGTATGTTCAAATTCCTGTATGTATGATATCTGCTGGTTAAGTCGTTGCGCTGCGCGTTACTTAAAACAACATCATGACCTTCTATTGTCATAAAGAAAAAGTGATATGAAGGTGACCTTCAATACTTACACCTACAACATAACTATAGTCAATTCATCAACGAAATAGTGAAATAGTAAATGAATACAAATTATAAATGACACAACGGTCAATAAGATCAATTGAATTGTGATTTAATTAATCGTCTGAGACGGAACTATGCATTAAACGAACGGAACCAATTTAAATCATTTAATGAAGACATTCTACATATCGCCTTTCATTTTTCATTACGACACTATGCATCTTTACACTGTTGTCTTCAGACACACATGTTAGGTAAAATTGTACTTCGGAAGTAATTTTCAGAAATCTATTAACTATATAATGGGATGGAAAATTATTATGAACCATATAATTACATTTCTGAATGAAATTAAAATGATGATTTATCCTCTGTTTAATGGTACTGAGGGTGTAGGCTACTTTCATTCTTGATTTCAATTATAACCGTACAACTGCTTTCGACTATCTCATGAAATTTAATTAATGTGTCCGTTACGAGAGAACACATCGAAACATATAACATAAATTAGTAATGCAGTATTTTTGCAGTATGTTTGCAAAACGCGTCCCTTCGTCAGTTATTGCCGATTTGACGAACACTTTGTGTTCGATGTTGCTGTTTCTGTCGACATTCATAGTAAACTGACTATCTCCGAGTTTTCAATAATATTGGTTGTGCTAATGAACATTATGGAACTTAAAATTTCTCGAGGTTTAAAATGTGTTACGTCTGTCATCCTTTATCATTAAACACTGTCTACCTCTCTATGCTTTTTTGTTTAATCATCAATTATCTTTAAAAAGACAGTTTCATGGTATTTAATGTTGCTTATTTTAGACAAAGCTTGAAAGCTTGTCTTACAATTATAAATAAAATGATACATAGATAATACCAAATAAGGAAGCAGTCAAAACATAATTTAACGAAACCGGGAAGTTTTCAGATCAGAAGAGGGCGTAAATTCTAGACTCAATTAAGTTTACTAATTTCAATATGAACCTCCAAGATAATTTTGCAAATAAATTATGATATCTTAGATTAAAATAATATGTTATGATTGTCATATTAATGCGGTAAAAAATATCAAAGGCGTTATCTAAAAAAACATTGAGTTTCATATTCACATATTTCTGTGTGATCTCGGTTAAACAGAGAACAGATAAATACAAAATGGTTTATCCTGTCATTTATTGTTCAAGAACAGATTTATGTCAAAAAGACCTTAAAGAAATAATCCGTAAAATAATTCTTTATTCTTTAAAAATATTTCCATCAGCTGCGCTAATTGGCACTTCACATCAAATTGTTTCCTATGATAATAAATGCTTAGATATTTATATCAAATAAAAAATTCTCGTTGATACGTTGATGTTCTATTTTCTACAAATGACATTATTTTTATCTTTATAACAATTAATAAGTACGACTTATATAGATCAACGCTGACAAGACATATACTTCAATTCCACTTTACACTTATATCTCTGACGTCAATTTGACTTATATTTGTGACGTCAATTTCACTTCTATTTGTTACGTCAATTTCACTTATATTTGTGACGTCAATTTACAAGCTCGTCCTTTTCTCTATTCTGCTTTAAATAGATAGGCAACAATAGTACACCACTGTTCAATAGTTACAAATCGATTTAGAGAAACAAAATATCGGTCTCAAACTGAAACTTAAGACAGCACATCAATTATAAAAATGGAAATGCTGATATAAATTATATACATAAATAAACTCATCATAGATACTAGGACTAAATTAAGTATACACGTCAGACGCGCGTTTCGTCTACAAAAGACTCATCAGTGAAGCTCGAATCCCAAACAGTTAAAAATGCCAACAAAAGCCTACAAAGGAATGGACTATTTGATGACAACTTGTATATTCTTAATTTGGTACTTGAAAATTTTAAAGAACATGGTGTATTGAACCTGGAAAACTTTCGCTAAAACCAAAACATTACACGAGAGGACCACAGTAGAAATAAACACAAGGGCACTCACACAAAAACACTTCAGACAGAGAATTACAGAAATGAATGATATAACAGTATATAATAAAATGTAAACCACAGAATAACACATATTATTTTATTACAAACAATTTTTTTAAACTGAACATAATAATGTGATCTGAATAAATTTACAAGTGACGTAATATACAGTTATTTGGTCAATTTTCCACATTCGTTTATCAAAAATCAATATTTGACCTTATAAAAGCATAACGATTCTTTATGTTTTATATTCAGATAATGCAAGTGCCTATGCTAGATTATTCATATTTGAATGTTGAAAAATTCTTTTTGACATTTTCGCCTATATGTCTGTCCGTTTTGTTTTCATATTGTGTTACTAATAAAAGGGCATTTTATACGACTGTCCTCCTCATGAGATGTAAGCCTAGCTATAGAACAAGGTTTTAGTCCCTATTTTATACATAAGGAATGCCTGTACCAAATCAGGTATATGACAGGTTTTTCAATTCGTTTTGGATGTTTTTGCGCTCCTGATGTTGACAATTTCCATTGATATCGATATGTTTGTTATTTTAATCTGTTTAATCACGATTAAAAAAGTTGGGCTTTGCTATATTCGCTTTATCCAAGTGAAAAATTGTTTGTGTATATTTCACATCAATTTTGATATTTATTACTATTCCTTGCTTTATTGGTTCATCAATCCAATACAAACTATCTAAGATCGGTTTCGTTATTCCATTATGAAAACACTAATACACCTGATAAATGTTGAAAATGACAATATTCCCTGTAAGAGATACAAGTCATTTGATATAGAATGACAAGGTCCATTATATGCGATGTGTGGGATTTGGGTGCATCTGATAGGGAAGTAACGACATCAATAGATATAGGAAGAAACTAGAATATGCTATCCTCATATTGTCACTAATATGTGTCGGCTATCTTTGGATTATTACTTTTTCTATAATCATTTCTATTTTCATTTATATAAACATTATTATGATTACGATTCGGGCACTTGAAGATGTTCGCTTTTAATGTTTTTGAAATTTTGTCATATTTCGAAAACCTCTGCTTTAATCCATTTGAATGCCTAAAAAACAATTGAGAACTTTTTCCCGCAAAAATTTCAATGGCTTATATCTCAAAAACAAACACACGGCCGTATATGCTTATAGTTTTTTTTAACTGAGTATCGAACTTCCTTAAATGTGAGTGCAATAAAAAAAAACAATACTTGTTCTCAAGAATAAAACCCTGACGATAAGAAATTGAGCTTAATATATTAGTTCTAAGTCGCCAATCTGTCTACTTTAAAAATATATATATATATAATGCTTAATATGAAACATAATTTAAGTCATGATTTTATACTTGATCCTAAGTTCAACTAGCACATATTAGCAATATAATATCATCAATATGTTTTTTCAATAGACGTATTTACACTTGTATGCAAATTTGTCCGCCATTACATAACATCACACAGGTTCCCGTAAACTTTGACTTCATAATTCAAAACATTTGACGTCATAACTAAAAAGTGATTGTTGCTTGACGTCAAAAGGTTATTCGGAGGTGATATAAGGTCATTCGGAGGCAAAATACAGCTAAATACCAAAAGTGTAAATACATTTATATATACCGTGATGAATATTATAATGGAGAGTTCCGACCAAAAATGCTTAACCAATCGACAAATCAAGTTTCACGAGCTCGTTAACTATGTTAATGCGCTCTTTCAGTACTGCTCGAAACCAACGTCTTTAAAGCCAGGGATGAATGCATCCTTGAAAGGTTATCATGACAAAAGGACTAAAACTGAATATCAAGTTTATCTCAGGTGAATTTAAGAAAAATAAGTAAGATATGATTGATGTCAAAGGGGAAATCAAACTGCAAAGTAGAATAGGCGAAATCAAGGTCAAAAGAAAAACAGACAAACACTTTAGTTTGTTTAACACTTATAATCATTCTAATAATGGCCTTTTTAACACTTTTAGATTTGAGCGTCATTTGTGAGTCTTTTGTAGACGAAACGCATATAACATTTCAATCCTGTTATCTATGATGATTTTTTAGTAAGATTACAAACCAGTCCTATCAGTAATTATGAGTCTATGAATCTCATAAAGCACAACATTGTTAAGACAAGTTCACTCAAAGTCTCTAACGTATTAACATCGCAACTTCGACTCATGTTTCCAGATGTTTATGCCTCACGGTCTTTGTAGGCGGAAACATATTGCAATGATGGATCGACGATGACAACAGATCGGTTTGATTACAATATCTATGTCTTCAAGTCCACTTGTGGTAATTATTTCAGATTTTTATTCTAATTGTTAGAAGAATGTTCATAAATTCGAATTTTATAGTATCAATAAGTTAAACAGAATCTTCAGTGATAATGAACTGTAAACTTATCCATACGCGTAAATCTAATTCAAAGTATTCAAAGTCTACTTAATATCTGTAATATATCTTTATAGACAAAAATACGAGCGATGTTGTCATGAAGACGATTGTAACATTACTAGTAGAATAATTTAAAAAAAAAAAAAGAAACTCACCGAAAACCAAGGGTTTACTAAAGTAATTCAAAAGGGTAAATGTTCCCCTTTTCACTTATGACAATCATTGTGCAAGTCAGAAAAATCTGGTGCACTCCTTGATGAGTCACAAGCCATGAAAGAATATATGGATTTGAGACTTGCATTCTTTTAGTTAAATTTTATTTTATTTCTGTTTCTTTTTCTGTCAGTACTAGCGTTGTTTTTATTTCATTAACATGTAATTTTTCAATACTTTGTTTCTGCCTATTATATGGATATTTACCTCATTTCATTTTGTGAAACAAGTCATATTTTGAAATACCAAAATCGTTGAATGATTCATCGTTTGTGTAGTAGAGCTTTCAATTTAATTATGAACGCAAAAAGCATCAAAGTTAATTCGAGTTATTCAATTAATGGAGCAAAATCAACACAAATATTCTTGCTGCTCCTTAATTTGGAGGAGCAATTTCTTTAACAGCAAATGATGATAATAAAAGCATCGGAAGTATAATTGGTTGTATTTTCCACTGGATCCTTAATTGATTGAACAGTAAGTGATTATGAGATATCCTACAGCTGTTCTTATAAATAGCTAATAATTATTAACCACTTCATTCAATTTAAGTAGGGTATCATTGCGTCACAAAACTAACTTAGAGTGGAAACATACGCCTTCCCATTCTTTTGCTCCACATTACTAGTGCTTGTTGAGTTTTAAAGCTTTTGATCATATCAAACACAGCCATCGCTTCAGTTTCTAGTATTACTCAATTTGCTGCTAGGCTTCCTGTCCGTTATGCAATCATAAAAATATTAATGATACACGATGCTTTTATTTCTTATCTTTAGAATTAAATCATTTTCACCTATTCCTATGTATTATATTGTATGTGGTAAAATTGAAAATGGAAAAACATATTTTTTTCAATGTTATGTTCTTAATGATATGAGACATGAATTATATGTCAAAGTCCGACTTTTAAATGAAGATTTTGAGTTACTATGTTATTTGTAAAAGTTGCGTTATCTAATGTGTAATGAAAATTAATATGGTTCATTTTTTAGATAGTTCGCTTTATTCTATGTTTTACCGACAAAATGATATTGTCATCAGGATATTATATATGTTTTTTAGCTGGCATCCTTTAATGAATGTTAGATTAAAATATCCATCAAATCCTATATGTATTCTAAGATACAAATTGCGATTGAATTAATGGGTAATCAAACTAACTTGCAAATTTTACATGTTTGTACAAACTTGACATCGAAATTAATTATTTGTTTACAAATTGGAAGTATCAGAAAGACGAATTACAGTTTACTAAAAACAGCATTTACGTTTCGGCCAAGCAGGACCTTATATACCTTTTTGGATTAGACTTCTCTCAAAGTTATCGGTTTTCAGCTATCTTCAGCCCTTAACGATATGAACTACATGGTGCATACATGATGATGCGAAACAATGAATTTACTTAAAAGAAAGAAAGACACATTTAAATGACCCTGTTGTCAAATAAATAACCTGGTATAGGTTTCATATATAATGTAATCAGACGCGTATGACCTTTACAAACCAGAATGCTATGCTGTTTTCTTAACTTGCTTATATATATCCATTTATCTATGCTATTAATTTTATGACAAGAATTGTTATAAAAAATCCCATGATAGAAGACATTGCCTTTTCTTTGTCAATAATGTATCATATGTCAATGTTTGGGGAATACTATTTCCTTATATGTTGGTGGGTTAAATATCATGTTTAAACAATTACAAGAGTATTGCAGTTTTTGTGTTAAATACGCAATCACTATTTCAGTATTTATAGTGTTCTGAAATCGTGTTCTGAAATCGTGAGATTTCAGAAACAATGTAAAGACAATATACCTTCAAATATCTTAAAATCTGTACATATAACATAATTGCATGTTTGTATAACTGACTACAATAGTTATTACAAATTAAATGTGTGCTTATCTAGTTTTCAAGAATAAGTTGGGTAGAAAGTCAAGGTCTTCTAATCAAATCAAATGTTTTACATTTTGATTACCGTACCAATAGTCTTATAGTAATTACATACTTTTTGTACGATATATACTTGTTTACTTACGTTCCTATTTTAACTTTAAAGCTTGGCAAAAGATATGTGATGTGCTGTTCATTCATAGTGAAGATTTAAGATTGTTTAATTTGAAACTTGAAAATTGCAAAATAAATTCTATTCAGTGACTAATCTCTCTCTCTCTCTCTCTCTCTCTCTCAATCTATCACATATTATCTCTCACATAGCGTGACTAATTTTCCCTAGATTTTCCTCTCGACGGAGTTAACACTGTAGTCTATTATAAGAAAGAACTACAACATATGGAAATTCTACATGCCCTTACGACAAGCCACGATTATATGTAACAATAGAAACAAAATTGTCCCTTAATTACTAGTGCGACGGATGGAACAATGTTAATAAAAAGGTCAGACATAACCTACAACTAACCAGCACATCTGTACATGTCAATCTAAATGATAAAAATCAAGGCTGTTTAGATAGCCGCAAGATATATAAGATCAGCATTCAAACTACTATTGAATCTTTTAGCGACGACAATATAATATGTTAATTCATTTAATTATTTTCTAAAAAAAATTAGAGACATATTTCCGATTAAAAAAAGTAACCATACTTATACTTTGAACAATATTTATGTTTTGATTTTTTTTAGAAACGGTGTCAACATAAACTGGGTTATACAATAGTCATCATAATATAATACTGTTGAAACAAAGGAAGACAACACCGTGCTGCGTTGCCGGGTAGAGTATTGAAGTGAAAAGACGATGCACGAGGAATATTATTACAGATAAAAAAAACTAGTCATAAATGAACTAAAACTCTCATGCAGTAACTTGCAAATCGAAACCATGAGACCATTTATCTATTGTTAAAAGTAGTCAGTAGTTTTTTAAGCAGACCTGATGCTAAGGTTATTTGTTATTTAAAATATATTCATCTACTGCATTTTTTAAATTTTTTTTTAGATAATTTTATTAATTTTCTGACGCTTTATATGGCATTGATGATTTCAGTTTTTGCTAAAGTTGATATAAAATCTGGGTTCTACTTTGGCAGCTGAACGTTCGATTATTGCTTAAATGATAAAACTGATTCTGTCAGGTTTTCTACACCGTAAGTGACAACAAAACTAACGATACAAGATTATAAGAGGCATGACTATAAATTAATGATTTGTTAGATAGACATGTGAGCGTAACTATTTACACTGAAATTTTAAGGAGTGAATAAATGATTTATAGCAGAAAATTCGTTTCAGCTAATAATGTGATGACCACGATAATACGATGTATCGATAAAGCCGTGTAGTGTTGGTTGGTTGTTTTATTGTTTTAACGATGATTTAACAGGTAAATAAAAAGTATCCAACTTTAAATTATATCATGACAGAACAACAACGAGTTGCTTCAAAAGTTATGTATGAATGAAAGGGTGTACTCTGTATTTGTCCACAAGATAGTAACGCAATTACACATTTAACCAACAGTTTAAAAAACTAGATTGATGTGCAACTTTGAGCTTCTTCTTTGAAACATAATTTATAATTATAATAAGGGTACCTTTTTTTCATCAAAAACAAAGTAGTGTTGCCACAATGAAATAAAAGTTAGCTTAGTAATCATAGGTCACATTTAAGTTGACTGAAACATATCGCAAAGAACCCCTGTCGTATGACCCTTGTCATAAACTACTGTGTACTTACCTAAAAAAGTGAGAGTTTTTGAAAATCCAATCGACAAAACTAATAGCCAAATGTGTACAACAGCAGTCATATCTAATTAATAGTCCAATATCGTTATAAACTTCTCCAAAACAAAATATGTAGTTTTCCGTTATAAAACTTTATTGTCAATCCGATAATAATTATTTTCCAATACACAAGACATACTAAGGATTTTTTTTATATAAAATCGTTGTTATTCAGTTAATAATCTCCAGTTAAAAGCTATTTTCATGAATGAATTGTTATTCCATATTCTAGGAGAATCTCACGTTTCGTCAATATTTTCAATAAGTCACGGGCTTAATATGTAGGAGGATAAGGACCAATCTCCAATATTCATACGCCTCAAATGTACAAATAAACAGCAGAAAGAGTAAAAGAGAAAATGTCGCCCATACTGATTTAAATGATTAAATAGGATTGGTTCAAGTCATAAAATCAATTGATCACTTTATATCCATTGACAGTTGACCATTGATACAATAACAAGTAATGAATGCAGGTTTCTGTTAGCGTAAAAAGGAAAAACAGTTACAAGTGAACCAAGCCGGGGGTGCCTATCAAATTCACAAGTATGATTATTTTAAATCCATTTTTTAAAATTGTCTAAAGAATAAATGAAGACAATACTATGATGAACAGTCATTAACCTTAAAATATAATTGTCATACTTATATATTTAGTAATGATAAACAAATATCAAATTTACATATTCTTTATAGGACACAACATTTCTGTCCTTAATTGTCATCTGGTGCGATAGATTCTGTCGTTTTGACACTCGGCTTCTATTGTATGTCAGAAAGAACATTTTGCGTGTCTGCAAAGTAATGTTTGTATTCAAAAAGATGTACCATAGTAGATTATAGTCTGTATTTTGAGGGGAAGCACATATACATGCAAGTTATCATTAATTGCTTGTCAACTGATCGAACTTAAATTGCAGTGTGGTGATCAAACAAAACCTGTTCATGTGTTACCACGAGTACATCTGTAACAAACTAAACTTTTTTATTTATGTCCTTTCACCCAAAGTCAATGACATTAGCTATTCGTTTTGAAATTTCTTCGGCGTTCGTTTTAATTTCATAGATTCACTTAATAATTTATATATCGCCTATTGACTCTTTTTTACGTCCATCGTTTCCTTAACATATATAATTCATCTCGCATTCCAAAACAATTTAAATTGTACAGTGTATGTTTGTAGACTACACGGATAAAGTCTGTAATACTTTATCTCTTATTAATAAGAACAAAACAATCGTTGATTTGATTTATCACTTCTGATATATATCGTGAATAGGTTTTACTCTCGAATATCACAAAATTTGTTATTATTCAGGAGAAAAATTTGATACATATTTCGTTGTCACGTGAGTGTACTGAACATTGATTTTACGGTTTTTAGTTACAAAAGATTCAACCTCAAACGGTTTAACTCCGTGATATTGATTTTTTGTACATCAACATTTGATATAGACAAAAACACTATATATGAGATGGTATATAGATGTGTTTTTGGAAACCACAATTATACGAGTTGAACTGAAAGCGTACGTGTAACCTTCAAACAGAAAAGAGATATATTGTAACCTAGAAGCAAAACTGACGTTGGCCGAAACAAGAATGTGTCCATAGTACATTAATGTACAACTCGAAAACTATCGTTTAATATGTTCAACCGACCTTGAAATTGGGGTAACAAAACTCTAATTTGGCATTGATGTTAGAAAGATAAATCAAAGGGAACATGTGTATTGAGTTCTAGTTGATTGGACTTCGACTCAATCAAAACACTTAACTTAAAGCAGGACAGATGGACGAACGAACAAACGATCGGGAGCAAAGACCGAAATAAAATAATGCCCCACGGTTGTACACAATGAAATAAATTATTTGCTTAAACGTTTCTGTATATTCTTATAACCTACCAATTTGCTAATACCGAATTTCTTAAAGGAATGTTTATAAAAGAGTGGCGAGAGATATTACAGGGACAGTCAAACTCATAGATCGACAATTTACTGACAATGCCATTGCTAAAAAAAAGACAAACAGACAAATAGTAGTACACAAAAGACAACAAAGACAACAAAGAATACTAAAGAATAAGCAACAAAAACTAGGGGTGACCTCAGGTATTCCAGTAAGGTAAGCAGATACTGCGTCACTTTTGGACCTGTCGTGTAACTCATGTTATAACAGGTAAGTAGTCTAATTATGTAGGTCACAATCTAACAGGATAGCAAATAGGAAAGTTATAAAAAAATTCTGACATGATAAAAGTCTTTAAATAAACAAGCTAAATAGAGTTAAATTCTGAAAATATGTCTAAGATTGTCTCAGACACAGACATTAACATGAAGAACATTAAATAATTACTGTTTATTAGATTTTTTGTTTAATCAAAAAAATCATATCTGTTTTAAAACATCACAGGTCCGATACAAATATGCCTTTTTGGAAACTATTGCCCGTGTTTTAAAAATAATAACCGTATCATAAGATTTCGATTTTGGGAATCTCACGAGCTTTTTCCCTAGTTATATGGTCGTTCCCAGTGAAACATTGAATTTCGTTAAATATCCATGATTTCTACATCACTTGACTGCCCAATCTCTGGCGCAGATATCATATTTGTTCCGTTTAATACTACTTTATATTGTGTTAACATTCACTAGTTTTAATCAGATTGTAGTTTCACGATCAGGTAGATGGGTGGTAGACAGATTATTGTTATTTATGTATTATTGTCATTTTGTTTATTTTATTTTGTTTCATATATACTTCTCTTAAACTGAGTTTTATCATGCGTATTGTTGTGCGGTTTTTTTTCTAGATTGGCTAGAGGTATAGGGGGAGGGTTGAGATCTCGAAAAACCTATTTAACCCCGTCGCAATTTAGTGCCTGTCACAAGTCAGGAGCTTCTCGCCATTGTAAGTTTGGTATGATTTTTTATTTTAGTTTCTTGTGTATAATTCGGAGTTCAGTATGACGTTAATTATCTCTGAACTATAATTCATATTTGTTTAGGGGCCAGCTGAAGGACTCCTCCGGATGCAGGAGTTTCTCGCTGCATTAGATACCAATTGGTGGAGTTCAGTTGTTGTCTGCTAGATGGTCAGGTTGTTGTCTCGTTAACACATTCCCAATTTCCATTCTCAATTTAACATGCTTAGTATGTTAGATGTCCAACGTTTTCGAGAGAAGAGTGTACTTTTGACTTGTCTTTTGTTGTTTATCCTATCTCGACTTAATTTTTTTCAGCAGCGATGTAGAATGCGAGTGTAGAGGTTAAGGTGTATACAGTGTACCTCTAGAAACATGTGAGGACTGCTCTTGTACGATGTGTTAAAAAGACAATTACAACTAGTCATGTTTCTTTTGATATTGAACCGAAATTACAAATGTGCGGAAATTAATTGGTAGATATTTCCTTTTTCTACATACGTACCCTTCTAAATGTGCATAATAATAAGGATGTTTTAACATATTGAACACATAGCTATTTACATGATATAATTTTAACCTTAACGATCTCAAATACAAATTTGTACGTTTTATGATCATTTGATATTATGATTAAATCTATATATGGATTATATAGTACATACATGTGATGTAATTTTATCACAAATGCAGAAAAAAGAAAAACGGATTTCACTGCAAAACAGGTTCTATGGTTATAACAGTAAACGAAAAAGTCCAACAAGAACAAATCAAACATTACATCACGAACGTGGATAGAAAGCCAAACAAATTGAAAGTAACCAAATAAGTGGGTACGTTAGGAATAAACATCAAATAAACCTTATACAGATAACATTCATTCTGATAAAATGTATCTCTGAGTTCTTGCAGTAAGCGACGAGCGTGATGCCTTCCAAATACTAGTGTTAAATCAAAGGAAAGCTTTAAAAATGATTTTCCTGTGGTATCCAGCTGAAACAAGTGCAAGATATCAAAGAGGGACCAAAGATACCAAAGGGACAGTCAAACTCATAAATCTAAAACAAACTGACAACGCCATGGCTAAAAATGAAAAAGACAAGCAGACAAACAATAGTACACATGACACAACATAGAAAACTGCCTTATAAATCATAATTAAATGAAAACACGACTGTATTATCTTCAGATCAAGTACTTTTAGCTGTATGTTAAACAGTTTTATTGAGTTCTTCTGGAAATGAAAAGAAGTTCGAGTATTGCTCTGTGATACTTTTGTATGTTTTCTATTACAGTGAACAGACATTACAAGTTTTGGGAATAATGCAAATTTGGACTCAATAGACACCATAACCAGATTTAATAGAAACAATAAATGAATTATATGTTTGCACGCATTGAGCTCGCTCTTGGGACTAATTAAATGAAGCCCTTAAATTCAAATGTGCAATACAAAATCTCTTTATAGTCGTACTGCTAAATAACAATGAAAGTTTTAACGAGTCAAAATTTCTTTTAGATTTCTTAATTTGGAAACGTGTTTTAGCAACACGAATTTCATGACAAACTTCAGTATGACCAATGATGATTTATCGTATATATTGACTTCAGATATCTGTAAATGAAACATTTTATTGCAACGCATTCCACTTGAAACAACTGAATTACAAAATGTCAGACAACGTCCATTAACAATGAAAACACATTTGATGTAGTTGATTCAATGAGAAGTTCAAAACGTTCTTTATATCATTGTTTTACTTTCAATCACAAAATCATCTGAAGTTTTAATTACTTCATCAGGGATATAAAAATATTTGATTCAGGACTGAGTTCCTAATAGTGGATTCTAACAAACACTGTCATCAAATATTGTGTGACCCCGGGAGAGCAAAACAAGACTAAATTGTAATACCTTCTGAATATTCTAGATTAACGTGCTTCAAATATTTACTTATCATGAATGTATTTAGGCATATACATGTAACATTTTGAAATAATACTTGTCCTAAATCAATAACGCTCAAATCCAAGTATTTCACGGCCAAAATGAATGATTTCGAGAAAACCGGGGAGCTTTATGTAAAAGGGGACCTCAAAATGAATAATACTGATTTTTTCTGTTAATTAAGTGCTTTCAAATTGGAATTTGTTTGGTGTATTTTGTATGCGACTTTAATCATTAATGTCCAGTATTCCTACAAACTTTATGTATTGATTGTGTTTTTTAGGAGAAAACCATAAACAGATGTTTAAACAATGCTATCTATAAATTTGATAGGCCAGGTATTTTAATTAATCTCGTCTTTTCAATTGCTGTTTTATTTTTCTTTCTATAGGTTGATTCAGTTGATACTAATTGTTTGACTAAAACTAGGAAGATCCCTATGGATTCTGATGTGTTCTTTCTTATTTTCTTTTATTTTTTTGATAATTGAAAGCAATTTAGAACGTTTATGTTAGGCTAATTTACATTATCTTCTATGTCTATTACCGTGTTTTATAGCGGGTACACAGTGAGGCATAATTTACTGTGCTTAAATATTTGATAAAAGTAAGGATTCACGTAATTGATTCATCTTTACAATGATTTACATTTACAATGTGCGTGAGAATTGTTGGATAGCAGGGAAGAGTTAAATAATAATTGCACATAGTGACGACATACCGAAATATAACATTATTTTACGGAGACTACGAAATTTCAAGTTATAAGTTTTAATCACTATACTAAACGAAGAAGACAAACAAAAAATGGATCTGATGAAAAAGACAACAAAGAACACTGACCAAAATATCACTTTTCTACCTCAGGCATAGATAAACTTACGCCGTGTTCACACCAAACGCTGTGTACAGTAAACATGTTTACATTTGGTTTAATGTAATGCACACTAGTTTCACATTAAATTTGTTCACATCTATACACTTTGCTTAGCTACCTGTACATAGGATTTGTTCACACTTGTAAACTATATGTCATTTAAATGTTCATTACGTAGAACAGCATTCAAATTTTCCAACAACTTTTCTAGCAGTTAGGGAACGACCAATTGACCTTAAAAAAAGGGGTGGGGGTGATTTTACCACAATTTGATTTAAAAACATAGGGTCATACAGAAGATTAGAATGAACAAATGTTCTGAATCCAAAGTTTGCCCATACATTATAGTGCCAAATATTGAATTGGTACCATAGAAAAAATAAATAGATATAAACTTTCGCCTGAGAAAAAAATCTGACTCAGATGTCTCGATTACGCATCAAAAACGTAGGCTGCATCAGCTGGCTTACAGACCAGACTAGAATTGCGATGTTAAGGATCACTACAATTGATTCATCTTTACAATGATTTACATTTACAATGTGCGTGAGAATTGTTGGATAGCAGGGAAGAGTTAAATAATAATTGCACATAGTGACGACATATCGAAATATAACATTATTTAAAGGAGACTACGAAATTTCAAGTTATAAGTTTTAATCATTATACTAAACGACGAAGACAAACAAAAAATGGATCTGATGAAAAAGACAACAAATAACACTGACCAAAATATCACTTTTCTACCTCAGGCATAGATAAACTTAAGCCGTGTTCACACCAAAACGCTGTGTACAGTAAACATGTTTACATTTGGTTTAATGTAATGCACACTAGTTTCACATTAAATTTGTTCACATCTATACACTTTGCTTAGCTACCTGTACATAGGATTTGTTCACACTTGTAAACTATATGTCATTTAAATGTTCATTACGTAGAACAGCATTCAAATTTTCCAACAACTTTTCTAGCAGTTAGGGAACGACCAATTGACCTTAAAAAAAGGGGTGGGGGTGATTTTACCACAATTTGATTTAAAAACATAGGGTCATACAGAAGATTAGAATGAACAAATGTTCTGAATCCAAAGTTTGCCCATACATTATAGTGCCAAATATTGAATTGGTACCATAGAAAAAATAAATAGATATAAACTTTCGCCTGAGAAAAAAATCTGACTCAGATGTCTCGATTACGCATCAAAAACGTAGGCTGCATCAGCTGGCTTACAGACCAGACTAGAATTGCGATGTTAAGGATCACTACAATTGATTCATCTTTACAATGATTTACATTTACAATGTGCGTGAGAATTGTTGGATAGCAGGGAAGAGTTAAATAATAATTGCACATAGTGACGACATATCGAAATATAACATTATTTAAAGGAGACTACGAAATTTCAAGTTATAAGTTTTAATCATTATACTAAACGACGAAGACAAACAAAAAATGGATCTGATGAAAAAGACAACAAATAACACTGACCAAAATATCACTTTTCTACCTCAGGCATAGATAAACTTAAGCCGTGTTCACACCAAAACGCTGTGTACAGTAAACATGTTTACATTTGGTTTAATGTAATGCACACTAGTTTCACATTAAATTTGTTCACATCTATACACTTTGCTTAGCTACCTGTACATAGGATTTGTTCACACTTGTAAACTATATGTCATTTAAATGTTCATTACGTAGAACAGCATTCAAATTTTCCAACAACTTTTCTAGCAGTTAGGGAACGACCAATTGACCTTAAAAAAAGGGGTGGGGGTGATTTTACCACAATTTGATTTAAAAACATAGGGTCATACAGAAGATTAGAATGAACAAATGTTCTGAATCCAAAGTTTGCCCATACATTATAGTGCCAAATATTGAATTGGTACCATAGAAAAAATAAATAGATATAAACTTTCGCCTGAGAAAAAAATCTGACTCAGATGTCTCGATTACGCATCAAAAACGTAGGCTGCATCAGCTGGCTTACAGACCAGACTAGAATTGCGATGTTAAGGATCACTACAATTGATTCATCTTTACAATGATTTACATTTACAATGTGCGTGAGAATTGTTGGATAGCAGGGAAGAGTTAAATAATAATTGCACATAGTGACGACATATCGAAATATAACATTATTTTACGGAGACTACGAAATTTCAAGTTATAAGTTTTAATCATTATACTAAACGACGAAGACAAACAAAAAATGGATCTGATGAAAAAGACAACAAATAACACTGACCAAAATATCACTTTTCTACCTCAGGCATAGATAAACTTAAGCCGTGTTCACACCAAAACGCTGTGTACAGTAAACATGTTTACATTTGGTTTAATGTAATGCACACTAGTTTCACATTAAATTTGTTCACATCTATACACCTTGCTTAGCTACATGTACATAAGATTTGTTCACACTTGTAAACTATATGTCATTTAAATGTTCATTACGTAGAACAGCATTCAAATTTTCCAACAACTTTTCTAGCAGTTGGGGAACGACCATTTGACCTTAAAAAAAGGGGTGGGGTGATTTTACCACAATTTGATTTAAAAACATGGGGTCATACAGAAGATTAGAATGAACAAATGTTCTGAATCCAAAGTTTGCCCAAACATTATAGTGCCAAATATTGAATTGGTACCATAGAAAAAATAAATAGATATAAACTTTCGCCTGAGAAAAAAATCTGACTCAGATGTCTCGATTACGCATTGAAAACGTAGGCTGCTTCAGCTGGCTTACAGACCAGACTAGAATTGCGATGTTAAGAATCACTACATTTTAACTTTTCTGTTTGTTTCTTCTAAGGAGTATGTAGGCAGCAACCATTTGATTTTCGTGGGGGGGGGGGGGGGGGCTACAATCTATAAAAAAGTCCAAAACATTTTTTTTTCTTTCAATTTTACCATAAAATATAGTGGCAGCTCAGGGTGAAACAAACAATTTTTTTTTCTCAGGGTTGCTGCATTAGGAAAAGGATGCGGTTATGGTTTTTCTAACTGTATTTTAACGGACTTGAGATACTGCACAAACAAACAATTAGCCTCACCCTTTTTCAAAAATGCATTTATGAGTGAATCGCCGATTGAGTAAAGACCAGTGGCAAATATTTCTGTCAGTGTGTACGTCCAGTCGATTCGGGAAGACCTTTTCAATGCAATGATGATGGATGAGTCTTGTTTGTCTTGATACGGGGTAAATATAAGGCTAGGTAAAATATAATAAATAAATATATCAAGTTTAGACACATATTTCTTCAAAGAACTTTATTAATAAGTGTTATTAGTATCAATTTTATATAAAAATCGCTTCTCTTTTAAATATTATAAAACAATTGTCCTCCAACTTCATGTTTACTCCCGATATCGTCCATTTCAATGATCATAATTCAATAAATGCATTACTGATCGACATGCTAGATACAAGATATTAACAGATTTAATCAGCGTGAATTTTTGAATAGTTTATTTTTTTTTTTATTTTAATTACAATTGAACTTTTCCATATTAATTTGAGAGTTAAATTTCTTAATGATATTAATCATACCGGACCTACCGTCTGGGTATTCTGAAAAGGTACGCATACGGTCCAGACCCTACGCGTACGGTCCAAATACTCATAGGTCTGGAACAACTATACACGTTTGAGTATTAACAGTATATCAATATAAATGAGTGACTCGACATGTATGAGTATGAACAATATATCAATACAAATTTCCAAAAATTCTGCTATGCAATCGTCGATAAAGACTTGTAAATATCAACTGCATTTATATCTAGTTGTACTCTTTTAATTTTTCGGAAATGATTAAATAATAAACCAGAATGTGTCCCAAGTACACGGATGCCTCATCAAAACTATCATTTTTTTAATTTTCAGTGGACTGTGCAAATTGGATAAAATCTCTAATTTTACTAAGTTTCAAGTTGATTGGTCTTCAACTTTATCAGAAACTACCTCGACCAAAAACTTTAACCTGAAGCGGGTAAGGCAGATGGACAAACGGACGGACAAACAGACGGACGGACGACAGAACGGAGGGACGCAATGACCAGAAAACAGAATGTCCATCAATGGTACATACAAATGTGTTCCGACAGCTCCGTGAAAATATTGATTTTATAACAATATTTATCAAATTAATGCAAAAAACATTCCCTTCTGCCAATCATTAGTAGAGTCAAAACCTAAAGAAAATGCATGAATAATTAAAAACACCACAAAAAAGGATACAAATAAGAAAATAAGCCCACCAAATCTTTTCAAAACCATGTCATGCTAGCAAGGAACATATATGTACCTTTTCAATAGTTCAATGATTGCTCTCAACAATACGTCAGACTCTGTATAGGCTGTAATTAAAGACAACCGTCATTCGAACATTTACTTAGAAATTGTATCTGGTGGAATTTTGGATCCTGAATGCTCTTCAACTTTGTAGTTTATTTTGCCTTTTTAATTTTTTAGTTCGATCGTCGCTAATGCCGCTTTTTTAAACGAAACGTGTGTCTGGCGTACACAACTTTGGTATTTATGCTAAGGTTATTTATAATTCTGTTTATGTATTTAATGATATGTTTAAAATATCTTCTCTGTACTTAATTTATTTGGTGATAAGAAAACATATTTACTATCAAATTCTAAAACAAACACAAATTTACTGAATAAGTGAGATTATTTTAAGAACACTATGTTCAGAATGAAACCTCTAATTGATTGGATCTGTGGACTTACATCAGTCTTTACATTTTTAGCACTATATGTTTTATCAGTGATCATAATTCCGATTATATTATGAAGTTAATAAAGACTAAAGGAATAAATTAACAAACGAAAGAAAAAAAAATCTTTTTTTGTACTCTTATAGTATTTATACTAGATTAATGATACTTAAATTAAAGTTATTCTCATAAAGTTAAATATATGCCCACGCCATTTCTTAATTATCCACCCTGTAAGGTTTAGAATGATCCGTGTAATCTTTAACAATTTTCTCATAAGGCGTGCAAAGATATAATCAATTAATATTTGATTACACGTTTTTTGTAATAATTTGAAATAAGTAATTGTTCGTAGACTACCAAGAGATTTATTTCCCGCCAAAGTTATTTTAATGAATTAGTACGTCCTATTCTAATCTTTAACGGAGTAATCCTCTTTATCAAAGAACAGTATTAGGTAACATAACAAAGTATATATCTGAAACTGTATCTTTCTACTTATAACGGTATTAGGCTCAAGACTTCATATTATTGTTAATCAGTTCAACGTTTGATATTAGTAGAAGCCTTGCACGAAACAAAAATATGATTTTTTGCAAAAGTTATATACGAACAACTCTCCCACATGTTTTTTAAATCGTCTTTTCTAATCAGGTTTTTTTCTAATTTAAAGTTGACTAAAATGAAGGTTCCAATCAAGAACTCTTAGAAAACACTTTAATAAACACCGAAAAATTAAACAAAAATTAAGATTTAAAAACTTACCTTACTTTAAAAAGTTACCTGTGTATATATATGCGAATTATCGGCTTAGTCCATGAATGCAAATGGTAATATTAATTTAACTGTAAAATTAAATCTGATATTCTAAAAGGGATTCAAGAACAGTTGAATACGAAAACAAAAGGCGACTTAATAAAATATGTCTAAATTTTTATCAAATTCGATGCCGCTTCATGATAAGGGGAAAAGATTCAGCTGTTTGTCAACATGTTTTATTGCAAGTCTTAAATTAAAGATGTAATACGCCTGTCATTAGTACATACAGACGTTTGATGTATAAAGTAAAAACACAAAAATACCGAACTCCGAGGAAAATTCAAAAAGGAAAATCCAAATTCAAAAGGCAAAATCAAAAGTCCAAACACATCAAACGAATGGATAACAACTGTCATATTCCTGACGTGGTACAGGCATTTTCTAATGTAGAAAATGGTGGATTGAACCTGGTTTTATAGCTAGCTAAACCTCTCACTTGTATGACAGTCGCATCAAATTCCATGACATTGTCAACGATGTATGAACAAAAAAAACATACTTAAAGAGTAAAAATGTCAAAAATAGGGGTACATCAGTCAATATTGTGTTATCATCTTAATATCACTATAAAAACAACAAATGTAACGAAGAATCACAAAAAGGCATACATCAAATTTAACATACTCATTTTGCTTTTCTTGTACCAATTAATTTATGTATATAAAAAGTCTACCCGTAAAGGAAAGAAGGTTTTCATTGCTGGTGTAAAAATGCGCGTTTGAAATTCGTACAGGTAGACGTAAAAATAATTTTGTCGTTAAAAGTATGAACAAAACAAACATACTTGCATCACTATAAAAACAACAAATGTAACGAAGAAGCACAAAAAGGCATACATCAAATTTATTATACTCATTATGCTTTTCTTATACCACTTAATTTATCTATATAAAGTCTACCCGTAAAGAATATATGGTTTTCATTGCTGGTGTAAAATTGCGCGTTTGAAATTCGCACAGGTAGACATAAAAATAATTTTGTCGTTCAAAGTATGAAGGTATACATACATGCATAGTCACGTAAAGTTGATATAACAAACAACAGACTCAACAGTAAATGTAATAAACATCATATGTTTGTCCCATTCCCGGAACCCGGTTCAGTTTATGTACTACACTAAATGGAGATCGCGTCAATTCTTCAAAGTTAAATTTAAAAAACAAAGATGGTTGAGGTATATTGTCACAGTATAAATAGTTCAAATACCTCATACAAAATTGAGAATGGAAATGGGGAATGTGTCAAAGAGTCAACAACCCGACCAAATAAAAAAACAACAGCAGAAGGTCACCAACAGGTCTTAATCTTTTTATTGATGAGCTTGTATTTTTTTCGGATACAGAAAGATGCTTTGACAATCAATTGTCATTGCTTAATGGATAGATTAAATGGAAACTAGCACAATGCATTGCAGCTATAACCTTCTCCACATGAACTCTTGGGTTTACATTTGCAAACTATTAAAAAAAATTATAAGAAAAATGAAAGCTATGAGTTGTCAAGGTATTTTAACTTCTGGAATATAAAAAAGTATAACAAAATACCGAACTCCAATGCACATTAAATAAGGGAAGTCCATACAAACGGACAAATTTAAATGCTATTTGTTGACGGAATATGATGATTTTTTTTATATTCCTGACTAAGTACAGTTATTTCCGAAGAAAATGGTGGTCTATAACTAATGTTGCGGCCAGCTAAACCTCCAACACAAGACATTACAATAACAATATTGTCGTCGTTGCATGGTTATGATCCTTATTTCTTAAAAACACCATCCATCGTGCGAGAGTCAAAAAATCATATTTTCTGTTGAGTGGGAAATTAATTCAGGAAAATCAAGGAGTCGTGAATAATTGAGTTGATAATTAAAACAATAGCATTCGAGTTATTAACAATAAAGATATATTAATATGACAAGGATACATCGGTGCTGTCAAGTCATGTGAATTATCTTGTACTCTCCCTCATAGAATTGTAATTTGTTATACTGACATGCTATTATCTAAGTTTTTAATAAGTGTCATTCATCAATAGGACATATAAAAATGACGCAGATTTGCCAATCCTATATTTATGATACTGCACGTCGGAAGCTGGTAGGTTATTATTGGGAATGTATTATCATTACAAGATTATAAAATACCTTGTTAACAATTTTCTCTTTCATTCTGACGGGTGGATGAATGAAATTGAAACTAAAACTGTATCCAACAGGGTCATATTATAGACCTCGGTAAAAAGTTAACAAATTAATTCGTTCAAAGTGTGTTAATTTACGTTTTTTGAATGAGTTAAGCCTTCCAATTGATATTTTATCGTTTTCTATGTTGTGATGTTATGCTATTGTTTAAAAAAAAAAGGGAGAAGGTTTGGTACAAATTAAAACGTTTAATCAACTGCAAATGTCTGCATCTGTCCTAAGTCAGGAATCTAATGTACATTAGTTGTCGTTTGTTTATGAAATTTAAACGTGTTTCTCGTTTCTCGTTTTTCTAAATCGATAAGACCGTTGGTCTTCCCGTTTGAATGGGTCAACACTAGTGATTTTGGGGCCCTTTATAACGTTTTGTTATGTGTGAGCCAAGGCGCCGTGTTGAATGCCGTACATTGATCTATAATGGTTAACTTTTATAAATTGTTATTTGGATGGAGTCTTATTGACACTCACACTACATCTTCCTATATCTAACACATTAAAACATATGTTGTAATAAGTTTTTGATATCTGAAATCACCATCAGTTTTGGTAGGGTTCGCGTGTTTTCTTTGTTTTGTTTTGTCTAGTATTGTATGTCTGTTGGTATTTTCAATTTATTCGCCATAGCATGGTTAGTCTATTTCTGACTTGTGAGTGTGCATGTTCCTCTAGAAAAATGCGTCTATTTTGATCTTGTTTTCAATAGTTGAGATTCAACATTGTTCTTTGTAGATGGATCGTCGAATATGATATGATGCAGAACCGTGGTATCTAAAGACAAAATAAGAGAAGCGTTCAATAAAATCAAATACAATAATACATAAATAATGTTGATATCAAGAGGATAATCTCATTTGTTATGAGAGTTTCCAATCGTGATAAAGTACAGTTGTAATTAGCTGGATCTTACATGTAGGTCATTTTGTAGAAACACACGATTCAAAAGGAAAATTAGTCTTGGTCGTTTGTTTTACTTCTGTTATTTTTACATGTTTATAATTCATTTTGTATCAAAAATGTGATTCTTTTTTTTTTTTATAAAAGAGTAGCAGAAGATACCAGAAGGGGCAATCAATACTTCTTAATACTAGCAATGCGAAAATAAACTTCAATCAATCTGTATTTATTAAAATTAATTCTAATAATGAGTTTATTGTTTATATTTTTATTTTGAACTTTTTTTTTAATCTTTTTATTATTTTTTTGGTAGACGAAACACGCGTCTGAAGTACACCATTATAAGCCTGGAATCTCTCATGAAGTTTTTTTCACAACCACTGATTCGATGCCACTGCTATTGGAGCTTTCATTACCAATGATGTCAATTATGCAGCGCTTTGGTCTGCACATGCATTAGAATTAATATTGTATTATCAATTAAAGAATAGTTTACAAACTTTGAATTGGTCCAAATACTTATGATTTTCCATCCTAAGGAACAAATATATTGTGCGAAAAATCTTTCGGTATTTTTTTATTTGCGCTTTAACTTTTATGATTTGATCGTCACTGATGTATTTTCTAATATCAAAAACAGTTTGTAATTCTAATAATAACCATGAAAAGTAATAACAATATCCTGAAATGTCTTTGAAAAATTAAAGATAAATTAGGGAAAAAATAGATTATTAATTGAAAAAGAAGGAACTGAAATAAAATAAAATAAAATGTAACTTTAGAAAGATAATGGAAATCAGTAGATTATACCTTTTAAATATCTGTATTAATTTGGAGCTGACCAAACCGGTTCTACAGATAGAACTCTCAAGACATGTTCTAGAATAGATGTGTCTGAGTCAGTTGTTTGGGTAGAACTTCAAACTTTTTAGAGCGAATCTATTCTAGGTTTGAACCTCTCACATCTGTTCTAACCTATTTTTAAGTTTCGTAGATTTGCAATGCAAGGTCTCCAACCGATTCTGTTATTAAAACTGAAATTATTATTGTTTTTTTATAAATGTAATACAGACTTTATTATGCTTTACTAACTTTAATAGAATTGTGAAATATTAGAAAGTAATATTGATTTAAATATGCACTAACAAACACTTGATGATAGATAAAACAAAACCAATTGGAAATGATCCTTAAAAAAAATTGATATCAAATCATCAAATAATAGTTCTAAACTGTTTTGTATTGCGTTTTATACCTTATTTTCATAACTTTATTTTTACATCGATACTTTTTCGGTATATCGCTAGTCAGTGAATATAAAATTATACAAATGGACACCACAAGAAAGCACAGAGTATATATAAGATGTAATGAGAATGAATTGCATCCCCGATCATTGGCTTGCATTCTAACAAAACAATATAAAACAGATACGTTATGTATAAAAAATAGAGAGAAAAAAATATGTTAACATAAATTATATTAATGTACAAAGAAGTTTAATCTCCAAATGTAAACTGTTCGAAGCTCCATGTGACTTTATGATGCAATCATTACTGCAATTTAATGGCAAAATGAGATTCATATGAGTCAAAGTTTATTCTTTCGATATGAACATATTTCCAAAAATGCAATATCGTATGATTGCGGTATCATTTCTGTGTCTACACTTGTGTTTTATCTTTACTGAGTATATTTACTCAAGGAGTTGTAACTGCATTTAATTTGACGCAAATGTTAACATAACCTTAGTCCGTTTTTGTTTTAAAAAAATGTCATACTTATGTGTAAAATTAGTTGTAGGGTCTAATACAAAATTGCTTATAATGAAGTTTATACAAAAATTATCAAATTCAAGATTTGAGAGGTATAATTTTATTCAGCTAAATGTGTTTCTTTACATTTGTATTTGCTGTTTTAATCATAGGAGATAAATAAACTCACCATAGATACCAGGACTAAATTTTTTGTATACGCCAGACGCGCGTTTTGTCTACAAAAGACTCTTCAGTGACGCTCGATTCCAAATAAGTTAAAAGGTCAAATAAAGTACGAAGTTGGACAGCATTGAGGACCAAAATTCCTAAAAGTTTTGCAAAATTCAGCTAAGGTAATATATGCCTGAGGTAGAAAAGCCTTAGTATTTAAAAAATTCAATATTTTGTAAACAGTTAATTTATAAATGTAACCATATCAATGATAGTACATGTCAGCCCCAAAAGTGCTGACTACTGGGTTGATGATACCCTCGGGGAAATAAATCTCCACCAGCAGTGGTATCGACCCAGTGGTTGTAAATAAATTCATCATAGATACCAGGACTAAATTTTGGCTATACGCTAGACGCGCGTTTTGTCTACAAAGAACTCATCAGTGACGCTCGAATCTAAAAAATGTTAAAAGGCCAAATAAAGTACGTAGTTGAAGAGCATTGAGGACCAAAATTCCTTAACGTTTTGCAAAATTCAGCTAAGGTAATCTATGCCTGAGGTAGAAAAGCCTTAGTATTTCAAAAATTCAATATTTTGTAAACAGTTAATTTATAAATGTAACCTTATCAATGATAATTCATGTCAGCACAAAAAGTGCTGACTACTGGGCTGGTGATATCTTCGGGGAAATAAATCTCCACCAGCAGTGGCATCGACCCAGTGGTTGTAAATAAACTCATCATAGATACAAGGACAAAATTTTGGATATACACTAGACGCGCGTTTCGTCTTCAAAAGACTCACAAGTGACGCTAGAATCTAAAAAAAAGTTAAAAGGCCTAATAAAGTACGAAGTTGAAGAGCATTGAGTACCAAAATTCCTACAAGTTTTGCCAAATTCAGCTTAGGTAATCTATAAAACAGCTTCATTTGAATGTACCATTAAATAAGACTACACTTTCGATGTTGTTCGTGGGTTTAACTAAATGAAGTCATGACTGTTTCACCATGAAAGAAAAAAAGGCAAGCCTTGCGTATCCTGCTTGTCCGATATTGTTGAGAATATGTCACATTTGATAACGATAAATAAAAGTGTTAGCTGCAAGAGGGTACATACACACATTTATTGGTGATGAGTTCTCGACCCTAGGTTGTTGTTTGCTTGTTTGTAGTTAATGGGCGTTTTAACATTAGCAATTACACAACATCTCCTTATATTTGTATTAATAATTATATATAATTATCTGAGGTTCCTGTATATAACGAGCAGTGTATGCACGTAAAAGACAAAATCGATGTATCAAAGCACATAGCCAAGGCAGAACTTTTTAATAAAGATCTATGTTCGTTGAATAGCAATGACTTTTGTATTTAGCACATTCGTTTGTTTTAATGACCACATATGAACCAATGTGGTCAAGGCGGACAAACAACACAATTATGTTACGTAAATGTTATGTTATAAACAACAAACTTGCACGAAATAGAGAAATAGAAAAACAATATTTTTTACAATGAGAAATGAATGTTCCAAATTATAGTTGTTTCCGTTCGTGTGGTGTGTTTAAGCATTTGATTTTGGATTTGATGAATAATTTTTCGTTTTGAATTGTTTTTGCAGTTTCGATGGTTTTGTATTCTTTTGTGTCAGTAAAATCCGTATTAAAAGAAAATAACATTGCACATTGAGATATTAAGCTATGATAATATATAACATATGCTTCCCAATATCTTAAAGAAAATACGAAGTCACAACAGAAAAAAACACTAATTTATTGACAAAACTCGAACACACCAGTATATGTACATAAATTGTGACACAACACACAACAAAAAAATATATTTTGACCATCATGTATGACAATTTGCGGTTCAAACATAACAGTTCTGCAATAAACCATGAACATTTTCTGCTATATGATAGCTATGAATAACATCAACATTTGAACTAAGAGCATGATAATAATAATTACCATGTCAATAACATAACTGAAAGGGTAAAGTTCACCACGTTTAGATCTTTAATCTTGGTCCTTTAATACTTTGAGTATCTTCTTTGCACCTCTCTCAAGATATACGTATTTGTCATCAATCCCTCCTGATCTTTAATCAATTACATTATGGTAGGGAAAGGCGGGATCCAATATATATGGTGCTGAGCTGGAATACACGAGAGAAAATTAAGTGGGATTAACTTCCTCTTTATGTATACTTGTAGTTTAATGATGTCTTGAGATCGTGCTCAACACACAAAAAATCTATCGAAGTCAACGCGATAATTGTGAAAATCAACCTTTATTTGTTTTGATATTTCAACCTGAAGTTAACTTAGGTTTTTCGAATTTAATGTATTCAAAGTCTTATCAATACAGATTCTTTACTAACATTGTTAAATCGAATTGAAAATAATTCGATTCGCTACTCAAACGCCTGTGAACGTCAACAACGTAAATATCTAGATAGATATGCCGTGAATATTTGTATTGTTGTTATGCAGTCAGGAGCATTAAACTAAACTTATTAACAATAAAGTATGTATACGAGAAATGTGACCGATCGTTTTTAAATTCAAAGTAAAACAAATCTAAAAATTTCATAAGTCAGGAACATGTTGTTCAACGGTTGTCGTTTGTTGATATGATATATAAGTGTTTCTCCTTCTTCGATTTTTATAAAGATTATTCCGTCGATTTCCCTATTCGAATGGTCTTACACTAGCTAACGTGTGACCCTTTATAGCTTGCTGTTTTGTTTGGGCCAAGACTCCGTGTTGAAGGTTGCACTTTGATATAAAAAATGTATACCAATTGACACTTGAGTGAAGAGTTGTTTCATTGGCACTCCTAATACATCTTCTTATAACTAGATATATATTAAAGGGGATCAAGCAGTAAATGAATATGAGAAATCAAAAATGAATGTCGATGAAAACAATACAAAAGATACCAAAAGTAGAAGAAAAACATAACCAAAAAAATAAGAAAAAACAATCAATCACTTGAACTACGAAAACTACGCCTAGAAGAATAAAGATTGAAAACAAAACAAGGGATAAACTCTATAACTGCCATCCACGGATGAATAGTTGCATATAATTAATCCCACATGAAAAGAAATCACCTGCTACTGAAACGGCACCTAATGAAGACTTACTGAGCATTAAATTTCTTTGGATCAAAATATATACTCCATGACACCTTCAGAGTTTTAAGATCTGTGAGTTTCTCAAATACGTTGGTTGCTAGATCTTCTTCCCTGGTAGATAAAGGGGATCCAAGTTCCTCATAAGTCTTTATCACTAACAGTTCTGCTGCGTACGATTTTAGATCGTTCTAAAATTATATTTTATCAGCAATGCTCTGTTAATACTATTTTTACATGTTGTTGCACCATTTGATAAACCTAGTGGTTGCTTTCAAGTCAAAGGAAAAAATATAAAGAACATGCAGTCTCTTGAAGCAGCACCAACGCAGAGAGAATATCTTCTGAGACTAAATTATTTATTTGTGTGAAATAATATTAAAATGTTAAATTCAGTAACACATAATCAAATACTTTAATATGTTAGACTGTTAATGTATAATATATACATTCGACAATGAATACGGAAAGTGCAGATTTGAATTATTTGTCTGCAACTTCTCCTGTTTTATAAAGTTTTATGGTTATACATATGATTAAAAAAAAATGTATATTATTTGAAATATGATGTTGATTTATATTTCTTTTTTATTAAGATTAATTTATAAAAACACCAACAATTAAATAGCACGATACGCTTAAATCATTGTTTTATATTCAGAAAGGATTTACCTTCTTTGTCTTTATCAAGTCCTTAAGTAATCGTATCATAGATTTAACTTTTGTTGACTGTTGTTTGACAAAATTCACTTGCATGAAGGACAAACATTTCATGTAGTAATTTCGCAAATTTTCGTTCTTTTTCATTTCTGTGTAAATTGGTTTAAGGTTCTCCTTTGTTGCTGTTGAGAAAAATATGACGATGTCAGAATAAACTATTATAATGGTTTGCATCTAAATGTCATTGATATTGGGATAAGCATTAATTAATTTCACTCATATTTTTATTATACATTGATCACTTACGAATAAATCATTGAAGATACATGGATAAACTAACAGACCCATTATTGGAAGCATTACAATATCTATATATGAAGGTGGAACAAATATGGGATAGTTAAAGGGACAGTCAAATATTCAATATATTTTTAATGTATATAAGAGATCAAAGGTGCCGAGTGTGCAATAACTTTATTAGAGTATTTCATTAAAAAAAACTATTAAATCAAAAACAATATCAACGTGGATATCAACTAGAGTGATTTAATTCGAAATGACCGTTGTTAAATTATTTGAAGTTACTTATTATTTCTGTTTTCACAGATTAACAACCATATTGTATATAACCTACAGAAGTACATATACTTTTAGTTAATATATGACTGATTGTTTTAAACTTACGATTCTTTATTTCTAGATCTATTATTGGTAGAAGATCAACCTCTTGTAAAACTCCATCAATTGAAATATTGAACTGCATGGTAAATGGAGTTCTAGTAATAGACGTAATGTTGAATCCGGAGCGGTCTAAAGCTGATTGTAATGATTTAAGAACTTCCGGTAGTTTGACACCAAGTTCTTACCCTTCCGGAGCACCTGATATCACCCCTGGTTTTTGGTGGGGTTCGTGTTGTTTATTCTTTAGTTTTCTATGTTGTGTCATGTGTACTATTGTTTTTCTGTTTGTCTTTTTCATTTTTAGCCATGGCGTTGTCAGTTTGTTTTAGATTTACGAGTTTGACTGTCCCTTTGGTATCTTTCGTCCCTCTTTTACTGAACTAATACCTCCTAACGGAAAAAGAAGGTCTGCGTCGGCCATCTGTTTTACTGCAGAACCCTTTCCAAGGGATCCACCCTGTTATGAGTTATGATAAACTTGTTATGTTGATAGCCTGTAATTCAGTGGTTGTCGTTTGTTTATGAGTTACACATTAGTTTTTTTTCATTTTTATACGTAAATTAGGCAGTTAGGTTTTTCGTTTGAATTGTCATTGTCATTTCGTTGATTATGCGGTATGGGCTTTGCTCGTCGTTGTTGAAGACCTATAGTTGTTTATTTCTGTGTCACTTTGGTCTCTTGTGGATAGTTGTCTCATTGACAATTATATTTTGTCTGTTTCGGAGTTTAATTTGAGTTGCGTTTAAGATTCATTGGTGGACATGGGTTGTTTTCTGGATTTTTGGTCGGGATATTGTTTCTTTGACGAATTTAACATTTCCTTTCTCTTTCCAATTTGTTTTTATCTTGCTATTCATATCACCTCTTTTTACATTTATTTCATCTTTCGTGACATTCATGACATCTCTCTTAGTACGCATGACCTTTTTAATCGTTCATGCAACCTCTATAAGCATTCATACTAATGTTCTTTGTATAAATATCATATTTTTTTTACTTCAGCTTTTAAATGATTTCCTTAAGCATGTATGCCATCTCACGTACCAGTCATTCTATCTCTCTTAGCATTCACATCACGTTTGTCAGACAAAATAGCCTAGCACGTCGAGGTAGCATTACAAATTTGCGTTTCTTTTAATATGTGTCTGATTTTAACTGTCACGTTGGTTTGTAACGCTTATTTAAACCAGCTGTCATTTTAAGTGTATGAATAAATAACATATAAAGGCGTCTTAAGGGCAACATGTAGTTTTTAAAACAAGAAAAAGGTGACTATATTGTATAGAAACCATAATAAACACTCAATGCCTACCTTGGTAGTTTTGCCTACTTTGTAGGGTACCATATCACCTTTCATCAAATCAGCCACTTTGTCTATGGTCCTCCCACATTTTTGCAAGTATTCTTTATTTGGAGTGATAACTCTGGCTATAAATTTTGACAGAGATTCACCATGACGTCTCCCAACAAAGTCACCGTCATCTTCTTTATGAGATTCTTCTGCCTTCAAGTAAATCAGATACGCTATAGTATAAACATCAAGAGACGTCTCTTTCATAGTTGTACACCACCATAACATGCATATGTAGCATAAGTAAGTATGTACAGTAAAAGACATTTAGTAAGCCTACTTGACTTGAAATGGTATAATATATAAAAAATTAAAATCAAAATCAAAAAATTCTGAACTCAGAGTAAATTCAATTCGGAAAGTCCATAATCCATATAGTCCATAAAGAATCGTTTTTCGTTGTCATTTTGAAATGTTTTATTAAGTATGCAATTTCAAAACTTGATCAAATTAACTATATTGAACAGCCAATCAGTAGACAATGTTTAAGTCGTATAGATATAACGATGAATAAAGTATATATTTTAAACAAAATATTTAATACACCTTTTAGGCTAGACAGTCTATGACTGACAAATATCAACATAGTCGTACTTTTATCTCTGGTGGTCATGATACCGGTAGTTGTCATTTTATCAATTCTATCATACTTTCTTTTATCATGGAAGTCTTTCACCATTTATGATTCTTAGATACCAGAAACAAGGTATAATTTAAACATAATCTAAGTCAGCATATTTCGATACATGAATGTAGATCTAATTTTTTTTTAACTCAGAATATTAAGAAGTGGTCAATCAGAAATTTTATAATTCAAAAAGGAATCTACAGAAAATTGTATTTATGGTACAATATATACTTTATAATGGCCTGTCCATTTTTAAATATTCTGAAAGCATTTTGTGAGAGCTATCTTTATATATTTTAATTCTAAAGTCTATCATGAGCTATTATTTCTATTAAAGTATTGAACGTTTTGCGTATGTATGTTATTGCTTTGTTCAATGCACTTTAATAGATTAATATTATTAGAATATGATTTCGTATTTCAGCAAAAAGATGAACACTTTCAGTACTTTGTGATTTCGATTTTTGTCAAATTTTTCACATTATTTAATTAGTTATTTGTTGTTTTTTTGTGGTTAACATGTCAAAATATACTCTGTTATATTCTGTTATTTATTTAATATATATTTATCTGTCCAGAGTTTTCTTGCATTTGTTTGAACTGTATTGCTGTCATGTAATTTCTTCATTTTAGCGGTAAATTTAACATTGCCATAAAGCGCCAGGCTCAAACCACAATTTTTCTTAAACTGACCTGTAACAAGTCTAAAATATGGCAGTTTTTATCTAATAGTTCGTTTCTATGTAAGATGCATTGTCGTTTGTTTTGTGTTGCACTTTAGTGTTTCTGTTGTTTCGTTGTTTACCTCTTATAGTTGATGTGATTCTTACGATGTTAGTTTGGAACCCGGATTTGTCTTCTTTCAATCGATTTACGACTTTTGAACACCGATATACTACTGTTGTCTTTACTAATAGCTACATGTTTCCAATTATTTCTTTTCCGAATGTATGGATTTAACACGTAGATATAATTGATCAAGCTAACTAAAGGATTACATTAAAATGCATTGCTTTAGTTAAAGAAGGGGGCGAAAGATACCAGAGGAACAGTCAAACTTATAGATCAAAAATAAACTGACAACGCCACCATGGCTAAAAAAAGAAAAAAAAAACATACAAATAATTGTGCACAACACACAACATAGGAATCTAATGACTAAGCAACACGAACCCACGCTAAAAACGGGGGTCTCGTATGCTCCGGAATGGTAAGCAGGTCCTGCTCCACCTGTTACACCCGTCATGTTACTCATGTTATTACAAATCCGGTAGTAACATTTGTGAATAGGGAATGGGATTGTCGTTACGACATGAGGAACGAATCCGATAGCATCTGTCAAAACAGTTATTCAATAACAGTCAACCAACTCGTAATGGTGTCAGTAAAATTTTCGAAGGGATGATTTCAAATTTATTATTTTGAACTCTTGCTTTAATAGCTTCCTTGTGACCAGCAACCTTGCTTTAATAGCTTCCTTGTGAGCAGCAACTGTCTTTCAAGGAAATCATGATAGGAAATAAAAGCCCGGGAACATCGTATCATTGGAAGATATTTACTCTGTATGCAAACGCTGCCGGAATGTTGCTACATAGAAATGATGGTGCCTCATGGGAAGCAGGATCTGTATACTCTTCTAAAGGCTCTGAGACATAGCCACACTTTTTTGGTGGGGCTCCTGTTGCTCATGTCAAGTTTTCTACACTGTGTTTTCGTGTTCTGTTGTTTGTCTGTTGGTATTTAGTAATGGCGTAGACAGTCTGAGTTTAAATATCCGTTAGGTGTATTTCGCCTTTAATACTTGAATATAGTCTGATATTAATAAACGCACGAATAACACAAAACGGTTTTAGATGATTTGTAAATTGGAATGCTTTTGATTCTGTTTGAGGACAAGCATGTTAAACAAATTATTAATGTTAAAGGATAATGAGTTTTCAAATTGATGTTCTCCAATCTGACCGAAATTCTCATAATTGATATTTGAACATACTCATACGTTTATTTAAATGACTATCCACATAGGATGACACGCAAATTTGTGAAGCGTTCCATATTTTTTTATGTGCTGGTGGTTGTTCCACAGGGCAATAGTATGCGTCTAGTGTGTTGTTTTTCTTTTATGAAAAGCAGCTACCGCTGCTAACCTACATATGAAAGCAAAGAGAGAGCCGAGTGAGTAGGCCTCTCCTGCCAGTACATAGCCTCTACACTGTCAGGACTTCTACAGTGCCTCCCCGCGACAGCACATGGTAACTGGGGTCTAGCATCTCAGGCTTAACTGTAGAGGATCTTGGAGCAGCAAGGGTCCTAAAGATGCAGAGTGTAGGCCCACCGACGTGTGGAAACGCCCTTACTCTCATTAACCTTGCCCCAACTATGGGTATATAACCGGTTAGATGAAAATTGTTAACCCAGGAAGGTAATTTATCTAGGAGAAAGAAACTCCAAAAAAAACCGGGCAGATAATGGTTCGTCAGCCTTGGTAGGCAACGTATCTAAAGGAAGGAAACCTCGACAAAAAATCCCTGGCCCTCCAAGCAGGGAGTTTGGCATAGGGCCAACAACCCTATCCTATAAAAAGATTTAAGTTACGGAAACATCAACAAATGAATCAAACATAACCGCTGTGCGAATAGGCCTTCAAGTAAATAGTATGATTGCCAGTTGTGAAAGCCGCAAGGAAGCTACTGGCAGGAATGAAGTGCTGAGCGCTAAAGCAAAAACCAGAATAGGATACTGGAAAGTACGTACTATATATGAAACTGGAAAACTCGCACAGGTCACATCAGAAATGAGGCGATATAACTCGCACATTTTGGGAGTTAGTGAATGCAGATGGACATGCTCTGGTAGAATGAAAACTGACACAGGTGAAACAGTTCTTTATTCAGGCAGAGAAGACAACCATCATTTTGAAGGAGTAGCCATCATCCTCAAGAAAGGCACTGAGAAGGTACTTATTGAATGGAAACCTAATTATAGTAGATTGATATGGACAGAATAATAGGTAAACATGGATGTGGTACTATAAATGATAATGGAGAAAGACTAGTAGATATGTGTGCAGCGTACAACCTGGTTGTAGGAGGAACACTCTTTCCACATTAAGATATTCATAAGTTAACATGGTGTTCTCCAAATGGAAAGGATAAGAACCAGATTGACCACCTTATGATAAATGGTACTTATAGACGTTCATTACTAGATGTTAAAGTAAATAGGGTAGCAGATGTTGGTAGTGACCATCACCTTGTTACTGCAAATATTAAGATGAAATTGAGAAGGACGTAAAACACTTGTTCCTACACGTTATAATATTGAAAAACTACAAGATCATAAAGTAAAGAATGCATTCAGCCTTCAATTGAAGAATAAGTTTCAAGCTTTGACAGATAATCCTGACATGGTCCCATCAGAAGCAACATAAGTCAATACAAAATGGAATCAAATAAGAACAATATACGAAAAAAACTAGCCAGGACTGTCTTGGTTTTAAGCAGGGCAAAAAGATGAAGAAATGGATAACACCAGGTACTTGAAAGGTTATAGAAGAAAGACGCCATATGAACAAGAACATACTGGACACAAAAACAGAAAGGCTACAAGAAAGACACAAAGCAAGCTATAAAGTTTTAGACAAAAATGTTAAGCGAATGCTAGAGCAGACAAAAGAGCTTACATGGAACACCTTGCTAAACAAGCAGAAGAAGCAGCTGAAAAGGATGAACAGGGAAAATTTTACAAGATAACAAGAAAATATGTGGTAAATTTCGAAGAATTAATTAAATTGAGAAAGAAAATGGTGAATATGTCAAAGCGACAACCACGCGACCATAGAGCAAACAACAGCCGAAGGCAACCAATGGGTCTTCAATGTAGCGAGAATTCCCGCACCCGTAGGTGTCTTTCAGCTGGCCCCTAAAATATGCATAATAGTACAGTGATAATGTCTTCTGAAGACAAAAATGGGAGGCTATTGACAACAGAAGAAGAGCAGAAAGCCAGATGGGCAGAACACTTTAAAGAAGCACTCAACATACCAGCTTCAGATGAAGAAGCAATTATAATTGAGGCACTTCAAGATTTGGAAATAAATACCAACTTCCCAGAAAGACAAGAAATAATAACAGCAATAAAAGCATTAAAAAATGGAAAATCACCAGAGCAGAACAATCTAAATGCAGAACTTTTCAAAGTCGACTTGCAGCTAAAATCTCTATTTACTTCAATATGGAAAGAAAACAATATACCTGACGATTGGACAAATGGCATACTAATAAAGTTAGCCAAGAAAGGAGTTCTAAGTGATTGTAACAACTGGCGAGGTATAACTCTATTGCAATCCCAAGTAAGATCATGGCCAAAATTATTATCCAAAGAATAATAGATGCAGTTGATAAACAGCTTAGAGAGGAGCAAGCAGGATTCCGTAAAGGTAGAGGGTGCATAGATCAAATCTTTGCTTTACGTAACACCATTGAACAATGTACAGAATGGCAAAGGCAGGTTTACCTCAAATTTGTGGATTTTCAGAAGGCTTTTGACAGTATCAACAGAAAGACCTTGTGGCGAATACTCAGATCATATGGAATTCCAATAGAAATAATTGAGCTGATAAAAAGTTTCTACAAAAATTCCACTTGCAATGAAGGCAAAGCAACATCTGGTTTGAGGTAAAAGCAGGAGTTAGACAAGGCTGTGTGAAGTCTGCTCTTCTTTTCAATGTCGTCATTGACTGGGAAATGAGAAAAACAACGGAAGATGCTCCAAGAGGAATAAGATGGAACCTTTCAGCAACATTAGAAGATCTTGATTTTGCTCTTTTATCTCATACCCACCACCATTTACAAGAGAAGGCAAACCGCCTAAATACTTTTGCTAGTCAAGTTGGACTTAAAATCAGCCAAACCAAAACTGAAGTCATGACGCTTAACATCAATAACTCAACTCCTATCCTAGTAGGTGGAAAAGATCTCCCCATCACAGAAACATTTAATTACCTAGGAAGTACAATAAGAAACGATGGAGGTGCAGGAAATGACATAATGAACAGATTGAACAAAGCCAGGAATATATTTAGATTACTTAACAATGTAAGGAAATCATCCCAGTATAGTAAGAAGACCAAACTAAAACTGTACCAGAGTTGTGCACTATCTACTCTGTAATACGGATCAGAATGCTGGAGGATGACAGAAATCGATCTTAACAAACTGTCAGTTCTCCATACCAAAAGCTTAGGGAGAATCCTGCGCATTTTCTGGCCAAGCAAAATATCTTTTGAAGATCTTCTAAACCAGTGTCAGCAAGATAGCATGGGTACAATATTAGTGAGAAGGCGTTGGAAATGGATTTGGTATGTCATCAGAAGAGATAGTAATTCCATCACTAGAACTGCATTATATTGGACTCCAGAAGGAAGGCGTAAGCGAGGAAGACCAAATAACACATGGAGACGTACTTTAGAAGGAGAATTTAAGACTATGAACAAACCATGGGGAACAGTAGAAAAGATGTCCAAAGACAGACAGAAATGGAGAACCTTTGTTGCTGCTCTACATGCCGATGGCATACCTGGCAGTAAGTAAGTAAGTAAGTATCCACATTATTTATGGTGGCATAAACATTAATTGTATTTAAACTATTGTCCACTTCTTGCTAAATATGTTATATATATGCCTAAACTATCGTTAGACTAAATCGACCAATTGGTAATGCAACTTCAAAATACTAATGGATGTAGTGGCGTAATATGCAAGGTAATGGGTTCAACGCAAAAATGAAGACTTAAATACGTTGTAGAATGAATTAAAGCTGTTAAGTCGTGAGGATACAAAGCAGTAAAAAATGAATGTGACAATGAAGTCATATTCTACATTAATCTTTAAGAACCCATGTGTTGCAAACAACCTTTTCTACCTTCATGAAAAGTATGTCGTTATTTCCGCAGATAAAAGCACCACACAACATCGTTTCTAAATCATATTACTTAAACTACTTGATAACTGAAATAGGGAATAAAACACGTATATGTTTCCTCACTGTACTTTACAAAATTTGATCCTGGTATCTATAATGAGTTTTTTTATTATTTTATACCAAATTTACAACGTTACATTGTGGGTCTTTCAAGTGCTCCATGAAACCTCTTTCTAATGGATAAACATCATTTTTATCAGCAGTCGAAACTGTATTACTTTTTTACTGAAACTACCTATTATAGAGGCGGCGTGAATCAGGTGCAATGCAGTGATGACAGTTCCCTTTTGTTTTTTATTAAGCAATAAACTGTTTTTCGTTTTCATTGTTTCATTATTTTTCAAGTTTTACCTTTTATAGCCAATTATATATGTTTGTTTCCTTGTTAAAGACCAACCAGTCTAATTTGGTTAGATGTAAGCTGAAGGAAATCGTAACAGACCGTTGTGGTAGAGGTACATGTAATACTTTGTTCATTTTCTCTAGAGGTACATGTAATCATTTGTTCACGTTCCTGCAGGTACGCGTAACTATTTGTTTTTGCAGCTAACCGTAACAGTATTCCTGTCATCCCTTTCCACAATGATGAATTATCTGTGTGAATTCAGTATCTCTATTAACTTACACTACTTGCAACAGTAGAATAAGTTTCTCTGTCTGGAACTGCCGGGTATGCAAAGAAACGCGTGCGTGTAACTCTTGGGACGTGAAAGTGTTATATGAACGACCTGTTACTTATGCCTCTAGCGTACATGTAACAAAATGAATATGACTCGAACGGCACTTTATAGAACAGTAGTCTATAATTGCTAACTGCAACTTGATGTTAACGCTGGTGGATAGTTGTCTCATTGGCAATCATATCATAACGTTACCTGTTTCATGTCTTCTTTTCAATGAATGAACATGCTGATCAAATACTTAGTACAAACACAATCTATATCGAGTAAAGGTTAAATTAACGGCTTTATGAATTGTGATTCAAAATGAGTTAAATAACTAATTTGATAGTGAACAATACATCAACGATGCTTTTCTGTTTCTTATGAAAAACTTCGGCCAAATGTACAGTTAGTACAAACAATTGTCTATTTACGTCGCTTTTATTGTTTGATGTTTGAAACAACAACAACCAATTTTGTTTGTGTCCAAATCTTAATTTATGACCCTTTTATCCAAACTGTTTCGTTTGTTTTGGTATTTGAACAATATAGATTATCTATCTATAAATATACATGACAATTGATGCAGGCATACCAGGAAACGCGTACCCTGTCGAAACGCATGTTTTCGCATTTGTTTCGTGCTTATGTAATTCCTAATTTTTTGTGTGTTACATTGGTTTTTCTGCTTATTATATTTATGTGATTTGAACATCTCTGATTTTGTTTAGTTGATTTCATTTGGAGAGTATGTCTATAAAAGGCAACAAAACATAGAGTATGTCTATAAAAGGCAACAAAACAAACCATTTACATCCATAAAAGTGTATGGAGTACACTTTTTTCCTTGAAAGCCTTGACTTAAAAAACGCGTTCTGGTATATAATATATAATTGAAATTAACGCCATTGGCTTAACAGAAATGACAACGAATAAATTGTGTAACAGAACAGATAGAACCGGTTTTAATACTTGAATGAAAATTTTAACAAACTAAACAAATTCAGATAACTCCATTATAAAGCTATTTATAGACAATAGGTGTTTTAAACTTAGTATTAAAATAGAATAATAGTATACAAAGACATAACAAAACAAAGCCATGTATTGACAACTTCGAAATATGAACATAAACTGTAAGGGAAACAATATAAATAATATTTTGAACATCAATTATGACATTATTAAAAGGTCAAAGTTCACCACGTTTAGATCTGTAATCTTGGTCCTTTAAAACATTGAGTATTTTCTTTGCATCTCTTTCAAGGTAGACGTATTTGTCATCAATCCCTCCTGACTTTTGGCGAATCAGATTGTGATAAGGACAGGCAGGGTCCAATATATAGGGTGCAGACCTGAAATACATGCGAGAAGAAAAATTGTGTTTTACTTACTACGTAAACCGGTAGTTGAATAATGCATTCAAAAGACACTTGAGGAATAAATTCGACGAAATCCTTGTGAATTTATACAACATGTATATCAAGTCGGAAGTGCCGTAATTTTTTTGTACGAAGCAAGCTACCAGAATTATGTATTTGAGAAATTTGATCCATTGTTTAAAAAAACGGAGTTATGATGTTAATGTTCTAGATACATATTGGAGAGGATCAAACAGAAATATTATGGAGAACAAATATGAGTCGATTAAAAACTGAAAAAGGTAGAATAAAAAAGATGACAAAAGTAAAATACACACAATTACACCAATAACGAAACAGTTACCAGTAATTAAATAAACACGAACTCAACCAAAACGGGATGAACACTGTTAGCGGCAGCCAAGTATTAACCTTGCAATGTATAACATTTTTATATAAATAATCAAACACGTAACAGATATACCTTTAACTGACACGATAACTAATGATAACTTACGGAACATTATATTTCTTTGGATCAAAATATTTATTCCATGATACTTTGAGTGACCTCAGATCTGTCAGTTTCCCAAACACGTTTATAGCTAAATCTTCTTCCCTGATAGATGACGGAGATCCTAGATCCTCGTAAGCTTTAATCACTAAGAGTTCCGCTCCGTACGATTTAAGTTTATGCTAAAATTATACGTTGTAAGCAAAGCAATGTAAACAGAAATTTCCTTCTGTAAAATCATTTCGTAAACTTATCGGTTGCTTCCATGTTAAATGAATAAATGGAATAAAGAGTAGTAATGTAAAACAAACACCGACGAGAATGTATCCTGTGCCTGAATCATTTATTTGGTAAAATACTCTTGAAATATCTAGATCATTTTTTAAAATAGGAAAAGACTTTTCACTTTTTGCAAAACAACAAATATAATTTAGTAACACCTGAGCAAGTATATTTCTAAGTTCTTCTGTAATGAAATGTATATTTTGTTTCAACATTATATAATCAGTTGTTTGTGCATGCTTGTGTGTAAGGTGTTTTTTTGCAAATCTCCAAATTATTCTTGATTCATGCTAAATTAGTGTTTTGTCCATGGATTTATGAGTTTTGAACAGCGGTATACTACTGTTGCCTTTATTTATCATATGATAAAGACAATATGTATCATTTAATATGGTATGTTGAACTTTACAGCGTCTGGTTTCATTCACAGATTAATAGAATACAACAATAATCCTAACAGTTTTATATTTAAGAATTTACCTGTTTTCTTTTGATCCAGTATTTAAGCAATCGTATGACAGATTTGACTTTTGGTGGCTGTTGTTTTACAAAGTTCACTTGCAGAAAGGACAAACATTTCATATAGTAATCTCGCAGATTTTCGTTCGTTTTCATTTCTGTGTATATTGATTTCAGATTCTCCTTTGTGGCTTTTGAGGAAATAAATGATAATTTCAGAATAAAGTAATTTTACATCACAATAGCATTGATAGTAGAATGAACATGATTTGATTTATTATTTTTTTTTATTTCACATATATCTCTGCCAATCTGGCCTTGTAGATACATTGGATCACTACTATATCCATTTTTTAAAATGTATCATAATTAATATATTTCCGGAATACATTTTAGACAAAAGACCAAAAAAACCTAGACAAATATGCGATGTCCTTTTCATTCAATTGAAACATAATCCCCCAAGTTATTGGTGACGGTTATATTAACTGCATGTTGTATACCGAAAAGGCTCACTTAATGCACGATGTAAACATATCGTGAAAACAGAAAAACGTTTTTATATATCATAATTACTTTAAAACCCGATATTCGTCCAAGTCAAAGAGTTTCGTACAGGGACTATGTGTCTCCAAGTAATTGTATATAATTTATACAATTTATTCTAATTGTTTTGTTTTAGATCAAATGTATCACCAGCAATAGCAAATTATAAAACTAAAGAAGATAGTTCATCTGGATATTTATAATAAGTGATGAGTTCCCTACGATTAGTATATTTGAAAACGGCAAGTCAAATGGTCTAACAGACCATAAAAACTTTCGACGCTGCATTTTTAGATCGACAATTGGAAGAACTTCCAATGCAGTAATAACTAGATCTGCGTTTTGAAAAACTTACGATGGTATATTTTTAATTCTACTTTTGGAAGATATTTCAATGCTAGTACTAGATCTACTATTTTGGAGAACTTACGATGCTGTATTCCTAGATCTACTATTGGCAGGAGATCAACCTCTTGAAAAACTCCATCAACTGAAATCTGGAACTGTATGGTAAATGGAGTTTTCTTTATAGAAGTTATTATGTGTCCTGAACGGTCTAAAGCTGATTGTAATGTTTTGAGGATTTCTGGTAATTTTTCTCTAAGGTCTTTCACAGAACCAATACCTCCTAATGGAAAAAGAAGGTCTGCGTCGGCCATCTGTTTTACTGCAGTACCTTTTCCAAGGGATCCACCCTGTTGAAATATGCAGTAAACATCATTGTGTACATCATAGCAATGTGTAATAGTAGAATGGTAATTACTTATCGCATCAGTTCATTTTTTTCTATCATTGCATAACACATCCGTCATACGATCTTTTCTCTTAATTGCATATATTTTCAAATCTCTTAGCAATTATGTGCCATCTTTTAGTAAAATTCATAAAACCCTATTCAACCCACCAGTATTTCTAAAACAAACAGCAATTGTACCAAGTCAGGGATATGTCATTGTTATAAAAAAAGTCAGTTTCTATGTATGTTGGCGTTTGTTTTTATTGCAGCTTAGTGCTTCTTTTGTTCGGTTGGTTTTCTCTTATAGCTGATGTGTTTTCCTCGGTTTAAGCTTGTAACCCGGATTTATTTTCGCTTATTCGATTTATGACTATTAAACAGCGTACTATTACTGATGCCTTTATTAAGCATCCAAACTACATTTCATAACATTCGTGCTATCTCTGGTGACATTCATATGACATTTGTCCGCAGCCATGCCATCTGTTTTTGCATTCATGTCATATTTTTGCAGTACTTATACAAACAATTTCAACATCATTCAAATAATCTATGTTTTAACAATCATGTCATCTCTTTTATCATTATTTCGTAATTTCGTAGCATTCATATCATCATTCATAAAATCTTTCTCCACATTCTTTGACCTTATACGATAACTCTTTAATGTGTCCAAAGCGCTTTTCTGAATTAATCTTCATAAGGAAAACTTAAAACCGAACAGTTGAAGAGATATATAATAAAAAATGACCTAAAATAATAGCCAAATCGTTATAATGCCAACTTTGCCTTATAATTTCCAAATTTATAAACGGGCAAATTGTAGAAAGATTAGTTATAAATCATGTCAGTTCCGAAGTACTGACTACGGAGCTGATTATATCCTAGAGACTGATAGTCCACCAAAGCAGAGGTATCGAACCAGTGGTGTGAAAAAATGGAAACAACACATGCTACAGTAATGCGTCCGAAGCGCTTTTCTGGATTAACCTTCATCAGGCTGGCTAAGAGCAAAATATTTGAAAGCCAGCGATTTATTATTCAAAACAGTTATAATGTCGTGAAATCATTCATACTTGAATATAATCATATTCTTCCATTTTTCTGTTAATTTCTTTGTAACCAGTTTATTTCAACTATATATATATATATATATTTAATACAAATGTATGTATGGTATATATGTACAATGATGAGCCAGTGACCGATCGGAAAAAATAACATAAGCCAAAGACATCTTTAGGATGCAAGAAAAATGATACCACAAATACAGTTAAGTCTGTCTTACATCTTGACTTACATCTAGAATTCATAATGATGGTCGTTTGAAAACAAAACTTCACAACCAAAGAGATGATTTCGGCGTCCCAATTATGTGCATTTCGTTTTATGTAGCAATATTCCAGCAGCACCTGCATACGGAGTATATATCTCCCGATAGATTCGATAAGATCCCGACTTTAGTTTCTTATCATGATTTCGTCGATAGAGTGGTGCTGCTTACAAGAAAACTATTGAGAGTTCCAAATTGTGAAGTTGTAATCATTCGTTCGTAAAATTCCTGACCTTCTGAATAAGATTTGTTAAAGAGTTTGTACAAGTATGACCAACACTACAGGTGCCACATGTATAGCAGGATTTGCGTACTCTTATATGTGGTGTTAATGTATTACTGTTTGTCTGGTTTTTTTTTCTTTTTTATTCATGGCGTTGTCAGTTTAATATTTTCGATTTTGGAGTGTGCATGTCCGTCTGGTATCTTTCGCCCCTCTTTTAGGACAATTCTGTTACTCAAATACAATCAAATAAATATGTAACGCTATTTATAGTCCATACCTACCTTGATTGTTGCAGCTACTTTATGGGGTACCAGCTTACTTCTCATCAACTCAGCCACTTGGTTAATGGTCCTCCCACATTTGTCCAGGTACTCCGTATTTGGTTGTAAAACTCGTGTTATAAACTTTGACAGAGATTCTCCATGATGTCTCCCATCAAAGTCATCTTTGTCTACTTTATGAGAATCTGCCGTCTTTCAATGAATGATATCGTAATTAATTAATAATAATAGAGTATAAATATAAAAAGACATCTTTCGTAGTTCTCCTATATAAATGGTTTACTCAGTTATAAAGGCAGCAACAAAAGGCCAGACGTGTCAATATTCAGGAGTCAGTATCTTTTTTATATGCAGTTACGGAATCTGATTGAAAGTAATAAAGAAAAAGGCAATCGGATGTAAGCTGTTTTATATCATTTAATCTAATATTTAATTTCCTACTTTTTCGCGCGGTAAAGTGTTACAAAAGAAGATTTCCTATGCTATTATCAAATGAGAAACAATAAAATGTGAAGTCGAAATATTTACCTCAGGCCCATGGTAAAGATCTGCTGACGTAATTGTCAAACAAGAAAACACAAAGAACAAATATCCTGAAATCAAAGGACAAACTGTTAAATAATGTCTAATATAATCACTTGTTGCTTACTTCTTCAGTTAACATCGTTGTAAATACATTGGAACAACATACTCTACTGATTTTCTATGTGCTTCGGACGCAACAAATTTATAAGAATGTATTTATTTTCTAGCACTGGTTCGATACTGATATAGTAACTGGCGGATTAATAGTTCCTGACGTGCCCATTAGCTCATTATGACTGTAGAGTACCTTGGTTCTGCCATGATTTATAAGATACCTTCTGAAATTTCCCGTTTTAAAATTGATAAATTTTAAGAAACGTAGGTTTCAACTGCTTCCGGCAATGTGTACCTTAAATGAATGTCCTGTTTGGTCATAGTAATGTCAAGTTTTCTAATTATGAACTGTTTTAGTCTTTATATTGTAAGGAAGGGTTGTGCGTTGCTATTGAAAGTAAAACCCTGAAGCTGCAGTCGCACCTTAACGTATAATTTTCCAATTTCGTACGAAACAGGATGAAAACGGTTAAAACTTACATAATGCTGCTGTCCTTAAAGCAAATGAGTGCTGTTTATTGCGTATATTATTAGCTTCTGTTAAATCTAGTCACAAAAGATCTACAGTCACTTGAAATCAAATTATTGAAGACCATATATTGACCTCCAGGTATGTTTTTTTTTCTGTGCTTGTGCTAGTGGTGCTTTGACGTATATCAAAACAAATCATTCTTATTTATTACAGCCTAGGTGGTGGTCTAGTGCGCGTCGGTCATGGTGCAAGGCGATTTGGTGCCTTGATATTTCTCAGAAGCATGAGTTCGAATCCGAGCGAGGGAAGAACAAAATTTTGCGAAAAGCAAATTTAAAAATCTAGCAATGTTGGGCTGACAAATTATATATACAGAATGTATTTTCATTGCTGGTGATCCGAAAAAAATGTTGTAGAGTCGTCTCTGGTTCATACGTACTTATAAATATAGATATATACTATAAGTTAATCTAACTGGTCTGTTCTAGATGATACACTTTTTGTTGATATTACAAATGAAAGAAACACATAGTGCTTTAACGCCAAAAACCAATTCTCACCTTTACGCTTTCTATTATATTAAAACATGCTTAATACTCGAACCCATCGCGTAAATGATGTCGTATTCTGACACTTTCAGGACAATGAATTCTTATAATTAACAAGGAGAAAATTGAGAATGGAATTGGGGAATGCGCCAAAGAGACAACCATTCAAGTCAGTATTTCTGTATATTTTTTATCAATTTTTTTCTCTATTGTTTTACTGTTTATTTATTATAGTTTTCCAAATAATAAGCAAAACAATATAATTTGAAAAATATCATAACTTTTAGGCAAGAACTTAAATAATTGGTCGATTCATGAATTCCATCAAAATTACTCTTTTGAACCATGTTTGTTTGTTTTTTTTTTGCTTTTATCTAATACTATCATTCATAATTTGTATTATCTTTTATATTATTAATTTCTTTCTTATGTTTATATCGATTTTAAAAAAATGTCGGCAGTTTTCGGAGGTCATCTCGACGGTAAATAAGATGGCATCTTGACCAAAATATACGTGAAATGCAGATACATTTAAAACACTAAGAAACCTTATAAACCAACCATAGATGTGTGCCTACATGCATAAGTGCTATGTTCATTTCTTTTGTCGGGTTGTTGTCTCTTTGACACATTCCATATTTTCATTTCCAAAAGACATTTGTATGCTACATTTTAAAATATTAAGTGTAAAATCAGATCAATACTGCACTAAGATATACTGCACGTTTATTGTTCGACAAAATATCAGTAGCTATCTCTTTTGTAAAGTCGTCAGCTGTTGCAGTCACATTGACTTTTAATTTGTATCTTATCTACTCATTTTACTGTAGCATTTACAGTGAATGAATCCATATCTAGCTTATGTTATTCTTTTTATGACAGCTAGTTACCACAAGTTTTTTTTTATGCAGGGTGTAACTGGTATAATTTGTAATGCAGCAGCTTCATAAAATATTCAATGTAGCTGTGTATAGCTTACGTCTTTTTTTCTCAATGTTTCTCAAAATACGCAAATACACCAGAATTTGTAAAATAAAAATTATTTTGGTTGTTCTCTTCTAAATTAAGTTTGCACTTTCAATCTTCGATAATTCTAAACTTCAATAAAACATAAGGTAATATAACAAGTGGTTTTTCAACACGTACAATATATGAAGTGATACCAGTAAAAACCACATACTGTACTTATTCAAATTAAAGTTTAAAGGAACGTAATTGATCGTAATTGCATAATCGATTTTGAAACACATACACAAAAACATGCTTTTGTCTGTTCATTGATACACAGAACAATGTAGTTCAGACTTAAATAGAACAGAGGGGGGATAGGACCTTTATCGGGACTCCGGGATCGGGTGTTTTTAAGCTCGGGATTTCGGGCTTGACCCTCTCGGGATCTGGGAATTCTTTATTCGAATTTCGTGACCTCGGGATTTCGCCGTTATTTTAAGCCCGGCATTTCGAGATGTTGAATTTTTAAGCCCGCGATTTCGGGATCAGGACCCCTCCTACCCCCCTCAGAACAGCTAGAAACTTTTTTTATTGCAAAATATTTCAACATTGTTCTTTCGTGCGCTACTACAGGATTGATACCATAATTACACTATGGTTATCTCTAAAACCGTTGGTTTCCACTATTATGGGAGAGTTCATAATTCCATAAAATATACGGTAATACATGCTTGAATGAGGAGCTACATATCTGCTTATCTTGCCATGCTAATTGTACAAATATAATATGTATAAACGGAGATGTTGAATAAACATGGTAAACGAGTCTATTAAACTAATAAAAGTTATCTATTGCGATGACCTAAAAAACAACCAAGGGTTACACAACAAGATATAAACATAAACAAAATTAATGTAAGTATTTTCTTACCTGACATGACGTGTTACCGGTACAATATACCTACAGCTATAAATAGATTCATATTTTCTGAAAACTATTTTCAGTTTCACTTTCGTTATATATTTATCATGTATGATACTAAACCCCTAACGGGAAGGATTGTGCCTGATATTCATATGATGAAATCATAATCTTTAAATCAGTTTAATTGAAGTCTGGAGCTGGCATGTCAGTTAACTGCTAGTAGTATGTTGTTATTTATGTATGATTGTCATTTTCTTTATTTTCTTTGGTTACATCTACTGACATCAGACTCGGAGTTCTCTTGAATAGAATTTTAAATGTACGTATTGTTATGCGTTTACTTTTCTACATTGGCTAGATGTATAGGGAGAGGGTTGAGATCTCATAAATATGTTTAACCCCGCCGCATTTTTGCGCCTGTCCCAAGCCAGGAGCCTCTGGTCTTTGTTATTTTAATTTTAGTGTTTAGTGTACAATTTGGAAATTAGTATGGCGTTAATTATCACTGAACTAGTTTATAGCTGAAGGACGCCTCCGTGTGCGGGAATTTCTCGTTACATTGAAGATTCTGCTGTTGTTTTTTTCTATGGTCGGGTTGTTGTCTCTTTGATACATTCTCCATTTTATTATATTGATAAAAAAAAGCCTTTTGATTTTAAATGTTTGAAATAGATGATTCGTGACAAACTTTTATTCACTTATTTGGCAGTTTCTTTTTCAGTATCTTTTTTTTTGTCTGTTCTATAGAAGTGTTGTTTTTTAAGGTTATAATTTTTAAATATGTTGGTCTTGAGCATCATTGTAAGAATTAGGCTCTTGACATTATTTTTCTACAAGCGCATCGATTTAGTTATATTGATCTATATTGGCACCGTAACTGTTATAAAATACTTTAAGAATCTCTTTCAGAATATTTTTCTAGTCGCTATATATATTAATGTGTATATATATACGTTTGACTGTATAGCGTAATATCAGTATTTTATTATTATGACAAACCTCCGGCTCCTTCCTATATATATATTTTTAGTGGTACGTAACGAGTGTGCTACAAAACAGGGTTGCTTTTTCGTGCCCTGCTGGTTAGGACAGGGTCCCTTTTTCATGCCCTGCCGGTGAGAACATGGTCTTTCTTCAGAAAAAAAATATTTGTTTAGAACAGGATCGCTTATTTAACTGTTTAATATATCTTACAGTCTAGAACACAGGTACATTATAACATAAGCATCGTTTCTTTTATACAAGACAAATGCGTGATGCAAAAGGAGTCATTTAGAAGTTTTGAGATTAATTTGACATCATTAATCTATGAATGCTAATTTTCGCATGTCTCATAAACATGTACATTTAAAGTATAAATATTCAGCACGTTTTGAAATTAGAGACCTTAAAATTACATTTTACATCTTTAAACGTACCATTCTACCGTTAGACAATCCGTCTGTATAATATTTGACTTTTACAAGACCATACTATCAATCTTATTGTTTTAATGTAACTGTTTTATTGTGGTTATCATCATTATATTCCTACGCAATACCATAACAGTACGACTAGGCTGCACTCTGATTATACAGTACAAGGAGATGTCTTTAAAGACATTCAGTGAAATAATGAATCATCTGTCAAATGGAATCATCCCAATTTAAAGATCTACCAAACTCAAAAATAGGAATTAGTACCATCATATCGATCAACATTGAAAAGTATTGCCTGAGATTTAACTCGTATCTAGTTTGCATTGTTATATGCTATAACTGTAGAGACATGATTTGCCATCGTTCAAATTAGTTTGAATCAGAATGTTTTACAAGGTGAGAAAACAATCGACTGTTTGTACAATCACAATACAAATTCAGAAGTTAATACTCGACCAATCAGCGTTGCAAACTAAGACTGATGTATAAAAAACGCAAACTGATGTACGGACAACAAAAAACTGACTGTACGGACACTGAATGTACGGACAACACAAAACTGATGTACGGACAACAAAAAAACGTGTGTACGGACAACTCAAACTGATGTATTGACAATAAAGATTTGGTGTACGGACAACAAAAACAAATGTACGGACAACAACAACTAACGCGTGTGTACAACAGATATCAATAACCGAAAAGACAATTAAATATCCCATTGCACGCAACATCAATCATTTTTCTAGAGGGGTTTATGATGAGTCCATGTGGACAAGAATACAATTACGTATTGACAATCAATGAGGTGCGAAGAGGGCTGTTAAATGAAACTGCATAGAACCATGCTTACAACATATTGATTCCCCAATCACCAGTAATGATGCGTTCAAACAATGCCGATTATGGCATCCGTTTGAGATTTAGACTGCGCTAAGACACCAAAATTTTAACGAAGTCGTATACGTTCGTAAAATATTTCTACGGGTCGGGAATGGTTCGGAGGGTCGGTCAAGTTCCTCCGATAGTAAGGTGCGGCCCATACATTCGGGAAAATGCAGCTGATTTTGTCTGGTCGGGTTACAATCGTGACTATGTGGTGACAGATTCTGATATATCGTATTAAAAATTCGTAACAGTGTTCTCCTTTTTCTAGATTTTGTCCCCTCGACCGTACATGATCTAGAGAAAATTGTCATTGCTATTTTTTTGCCATTTGAGTCCAGGTTGCACCTAGATCTCTTCGAATGCAAACCGTCTTCGCCGAATCCGTTCCATAATAGTCACGTTATTTTATAAATTCGACAATTATATCCACGTCAGAGTTCCGACAATTACAGAAAACAGTACCAACGAGTTCAAACAACAGAAGACTGTGATACTTAGGATTGCGTTGCGACAGTACCTACCTGACCATCCCGAATATGGCGACGTATATCTTCCACCAGCGTCATTTCACTATCTGGTCACTGTCTAATATCAGTTAGACCACCTTTCGGTAGAATCAGGACGCTGTCAATAGAGATGCAGTCGTTTTGTACCATGCTAAGAAATACAAATAAGATTAGAATCGGATTGAGAACGGGATAATCGGGACAGATGCAGCTGGAAACGGCTGCATTTGGACGCTTTCTGAACAATATTTTAATTAAAATTTGAATTTCCAGTCGCGATTCACAGGATCTTGATCAGACTTTTGACAAATTTTAATCAGGAATGGTCCCGACAAGGACGGCAGTAAAACCTTTGAATATGTGACTCCAGCTTGAAACGATTTATTCATCCCACCATTTTTTGTTGTATGAGACAACTCTTAACCAAATGACGTTCAAGGTAAGCAACTATAGGTTCAACACGTCCAAAAACATTGAGCAAATCCCTTATTGCATATATATATAACGCGCTAAAAAAGCCCCAAAACAACAAATGTTTAACAATTCCTTACGAGAAAACTAACAGCTTGAATAAAGTACAAAACAGTATAAACTAAAAATAAATATGATATATACAGCAACAAACCATAACCTCTGAATAACAGGCTCCTGACTTTGGATAATCAAATGTGGTGTTGTAATGCATGTCCTTGTGGTTTTAAACATTACTCCTTCAAATTATTCAATTTGGTCTCCTGTTTAAAACAGAGTTATTTTTGTTATTTTCACACATATTGTATATATTATCATCTTTGTAACTATTGGGAATAAAGATCTGTCTATCTGTGAATTGTCCAAAGTTTTACATCACAATGATGATTTATAATGAATAATTTATATGAATAAATCTAGCTTCATTTGCAATAAAAGTAATATAAATTTATAGTGGCCGTACAACGAACGATAATTCTGTCTTGCATGCATCTTATAGCTGCATTAGAGTTGGCAACCAAATAGAAAGATAATCTAAACATATTTATTATTTGAACAATACAAATAATCTTCATGATCATAAACCATAAGTAACAACGTCACATATATATAGTACACATTATTATCATATACTTAGACTAAATAACAAATCATTTTTACTGTGTGATAATAGCATTAAATTAACGTAAATTCCATATTTTTCGAATTGGTGCTTGGCGGGCTGATATGAAAGGTTTATCACATGCTTCGATTGTTACCACTTGCCTTTCCGTAACGTTATCGCATGGCATTCCGGTGATACTCGGCAAATTCCGGAAAATACACCTCAATGCAACGTTTTCAGTGAAAAACATCAATTTACAAAGAAGTGTACAAAACAATATTTGGATACTTGAGAGTATATTGTGTAAAATAATTAGAAAAAAAAAAACCCAAAAAAAACCCAAACAAACAAATTATTAAATAAATGCATTTTTAAAAACGTTTCAAACATAATTTCGAAAGTTGCTTAAAAAAAGTTTACTTTTCCAAACAGTGTTAATTATGTATATTGTTGAATTATTTATTTTGTCGATTCGTCCAAATTAAAATAGTTTTCTTCTCTGTTGAGTAGATGATAGAAAGATTTCATACCGAATGAACTAAATTAGGAGTCCGACGTCCGTGAACTTTTCACTCTTTGAACTTATATTTGGTAACTACGTAAAAGGATCAATCATGATTTTAGCGGTAATTATTCTCCATTGTTGAAGCATATGACAAAAAAATCATGCCATGTCATTTTTCATATCGCATGTATTATCAGCCCTCGGTCAATATCAGCCCTCGAGCCATGCGGCTCTTAGGGTGATATTGAACCTAGGGCTGATACTAAAAGTAATACATGCGATATGAAAAATGCCATGTTATAATCTGATATTATCGTCCTTTATTCCGCCTATATCACACTGCTCTGTTGCTCCGTAATTCTCGTATCAAGACTTCAAAACGAGACCAGGCATTATCAGCGACGTCATAATGGGGGATGAGACGTTATCAAGCTTGCCTTTGTCAAGCGTAAAACTGTCTTAGAGAGAAAGAAACGACCAGTAACAGAACGATGAAAAGATAATCGGGTTTTCTTCGTATAGATATCGTAAAATATCAATGTGTAGAAAACCCGATAATCTATACATATCAGTTTATTCATTTATAAGTTATCGTACCGCTGGTAAAATATTACGTCTTGATGGGTCTACCGCTGTCACGTGCACGTGGTGACCCCATATGGATCCGTGGCGGGTTAGTAAATTTCATAGGGGGTTCATAATGTCACGTCTACTGTTACTTGTGACGTCGTCTATTGCTGTTGTTGTATTTCATTGTTTATTTTTCTACAAAACGCAGCAGCAAAAGTCTTGCGTGCGAAAATTCGTTAAACGGTCACTTCTGACCCCTTACGAATTCATAGAGAATGAGTAAAATCCATAGGTAACTCGACCTAAGTTCTCACCCCTATTGATTTTACTAACCCTCTATGGATCTGTAGGGGTCAGTAGCAAACCATATAACTTATTTTATCGGACCACAGATGAATTATCACGTTGTGATTGGTTAAACGCCGTCACGTGTTGACCCCCTATGAGACCGTATGGGGTTAGTAAGTTTCTTATGGGGTTCATGACGCGTTAATGGCGACGTCATCTATTAATGTGGGTCAGTAGCGAACCATATAACTTATAATAGCCAACTATGTGGTTTGTGTTTGTCTTATTGTTAAAGGTCGCACGGTCACCTTTAATTGCTTATACATCATCTTTATTTGAACTTTGTTAAATAGTTGTCTCATTGGAAATCATATTCAATCTCCTTTATTTATGAAGCGATGTAAACATGTAATCTATAATAACACCATACGCAATAGCATACATCAATTATCAGTAAATACCCACATACATATATATCATTATGTGCAATTATGTTCAATATATACAAAATAGGAGTTATGTTGTTGTCTATAAAACAAATGAATTGTTTGTTCTGTGTTTAAGATTTTCTAATCTACACTTATTTGTATGACTTATGATTTCATCTTATGGTGTTTGCCACACATTTTGATATAAGGTTTTTCCTGTCAATTTCGTTGGATTTTTTTTCTTAATTCCAGAATACAATGATATTCATCACCAAAACAGTTATGGTTACATTTCAAACTTAATTCATTTTCCTTTCCATGTATCATTCCACCGTCCTGTTTCTTTAGGTAGTATATATGATCTGTAGTTCTGAACTTACCAATTATATATGTTGTAGAGTAGTCACTGACTCAGACGTAAGTACGTCTGAGTCAGTGACAACTCTACAACAGATTTATCCATCGGATCACCAGCAATGATGGTGATACTTGGCTGTGTACATTATGCATATACAACTCGTCTAAACATCAACCCAACAATGTTAGATCTGTAAGTTTGCTTTTGCTAATTTTTTGTTCTACCCTCGCCAGAATTCGAACCCATGCTAATGAGATATCGTGACACCAAATCGTCTTCACTGCAGCCGTCCCGCTAGACCACACGACCACCTGGGCTTCACATACTTATACGAAAAAATATAAACGAGTAATCTAATTATATTTATTTATATTTAAACCGCAATTTTTATGTGTGTGCATGTAAAACATATTTCGTTGTAGAAGGGCCTAAAACAGCACAAACAACATTTTCCAAAAGACCAAAAAAAGTGAAAAAGTATATTTAAACAAAACGCATTTGACTAACAGGTCGAACAACTGATGTTCTTTAACCCTGCTGACTGCCATTGGCGATTGCCAAATAAAATTGATCACAAGATGAAACAAAATGGATCTTAATATAAATTTAATACTAAACAGATAAAAATTAACGTGTGGCCACGATGTTATGCCACAAACATACGGTGTCAATATTTTTTTAGTACGGTGTCAGTAGCCCAGGTGGTCATGTGGTCTAGCGGGACGGCTGCAGTGCAGGCGATTTGGTGTCACGATATCACATGTACAGTAGCATGGGTTCGAATCCCGGCGAAGGACATTCTCACATTGTTGGGTTAATGTTTAGACGAGTTGTATGTAGTTTTCAATTTAGACTCGTTTATATATATATAATATATATCTTCCAATACATTTACAACATTTTTGAACTAGAAATAACTTTAAATAATACGGGCAATATTATACAATTACTGTCTTTTGATGAGGTAAATGTGTGGTTTTATTGACTTTTGAAGAAGTGATATTCACTGAGGCTTAAATCTTCATAAAACATGATCAAGTATTGTCTAACCTATATTTGTATAATTGCAACACATCAGACGGATGAACATCGTTAATCGTTAGATAATTGGATTAATGGTCCGAGTACACAGTTATTTCGTAGTGCATTTCTTTTAGACAATTAATGTAAATAAAAAAAATCTCACCTGCGCTTTCTCAATAACATTTGTACAGTGTGTTGTACTACTTTTGGGACAAATTATATCAAAATTATAGAAAACTTCATCAGCTCTAACTCAAAATATGGACAATTTTGTGTAAAGGGGGTCTTGAAATCTTTTGACAGCTTCCGAAGTGCTAATTTTTGACCTTTTTCAGCTGGACCTAATCACTACTTTAGGGAGCTACCATTTGATTTTTATGGGGGGGGGGGGGGGGGGCTAGGATGAAAATTTTTGTCCTGCCTTTTTTTTAGCTGTAATCTCTGTCCTGCCTTTTTATTTTTCACTCTGTTCGGTCCTGCCTTTTTTTTTTTAGTTTATCCTGACTTTTTTTTACCTAAATTGTCGTCCTGACTTTTTTTTTTGCAAGTGTCTCATCCTGCCTTTTTTTTTACTCAAAACTCCTGTCCTGCCTATTTTTTTCAAATTTCATCCTAGCCCCCCATAAAAATCAAATAGTAGCTCCCTTACCTAAATATTTATGACCCAATTTTTTTTACAGTGTCATTTCACCCCCCAACTTGCTATATGAGGCATAAAACATGGAGAATTAAATTTGGAAGGGGTATAACATAAATTGGCAAGTAACACACTGTCCACATTAAGGACTATATTCATGGACAACGAAAATCAAAGGACGATAACTGTGTACTCGGACCTAATAGGATAGAAAAAGTTGCCAAATCTTTATAAAACTTGGTATGACAAAAGCTTAATATATTATAAGACTGCTTACAAAGTTTCATAGCAATAGGATATATATTATAGACACTATGATTAATTCTATATTCAACTTTACGTGTTAAATTTGGACGTTAAAATTGAGAAATTTCAACTATCAACATTTGGGGCTTTTAAAATTAAAATATTGCAAAAATATACTTTAAAATGCCTTAATATATAATGCATCATGTATTTAAAGCAATACAGTACTCATTTTATATATCAGACTTAGCATAATTTTTCAAAAGTCAAATTTATATGAGCCTGTGCCTAAAAATGGAGGTTTTCCAATGAAGGGGAGCCTTACATGAAGATGTAATATTTTCCAGCAATTTTAAATTTGTGAAGCTTTTTGATTATAAATAATCCTTACATATGTACTTAATGTACTTTAAATGGAAAGAAAACTTACAAATAACATATCATATTAGTTTAAAAGGGTCTTAGGCCAAGTATGACTAAAAATAATTTAGGGTCAATTTAGGCCGTAGCACATATTTACATTTAAAAATGCATATTGAAGCTATAGGAAATAAAAAATTGTGTCTTTTCTATCATTTCTATACTCAGGTGACATGATACAATAAATCTGAGCACAAAAAGCCTATTACATTCAACTTTTTGAGCAGACAGTATGGTCTGATACAAAGATTTTTCACTTTTTAGTGAAATACTTGCATCAATTTTAGTCTCAACAGGCTTATATTTGAACCACATGGTATCCTAAAGAGGTAAAGAAAGATATTATGTGAAATGAAACAGGTACAAAAGACATTGTTAAATGCTTTTTATACAATTTTAGTGAGGTCTTTATTATGGACTTCAACTTTTATGTACCATGCTCCTCACATTTAACTTGATCCAAACAGGGCGTTAGATGAGGATCATTTATACAACACACTTTGCTCATATTGTCTGAGATAATCTTCTTTTCTGTAGATTCAGAGTTCACAAATGAGTAATACAACTGGATTAAAGCATAGAAACACAAAAATTGACACATGAAAACATGTCAGATAGAAAGTCAAAATGCCACTTATGCATTAAAATTGAAAAAGCTATGAAATGCTTATTTTGACCATATAATGCCAAAATTGGTCATTTTTGCAGAAATTCTATCAAATAAAAGTTTAAATCCTTTAGTTTTATGCTATTTGACAAATTGACACCATCAGATCATTCAGGGAAGTTGCCAAAGTACAGATTCTATATTTCCTGATTTCACCTCTTATTATAGGATAGAAAAAGTTGCTCAATCTTTATTAAACTTGGTATGACAAAAGCTTAATATATTATAAGACTGCTTACAAAGTTTCATAGCAATAGGATATATATTATAGACACTATGATTAATTCTATATTCAACTATACGTGTTAAATTTGGACGTTAAAATTGAGAAATTTCAACTATCAACATTTGGGGCTTTTAAAATTAAAATATTGCAAAAATATACTTTAAAATGCCTTAATATATAATGCATCATGTATTTAAAGCAATACAGTACCCATTTTATATATCAGACTTAGCATAATTTTTCAAAAGTCAAATTTATATGAGCCTGTGCCTAAAAATGGAGGTTTTCCAATGAAGGGGAGCCTTACATGAAGATGTAATATTTTCCAGCAATTTTAAATTTGTGAAGCTTTTTGATTATAAATAATCCTTACATATGTACTTAATGTACTTTAAATGGAAAGAAAACTTACAAATAACATATCATATTAGTTTAAAAGGGTCTTAGGCCAAGTATGACTAAAAATAATTTAGGGTCAATTTAGGCTGTAGCACATATTTACATTTAAAAATGCATATTGAAGCTATAGGAAATAAAAAAGTTGTGTCTTTTCTATCATTTCTATACTCAGGTGACATGATACAATAAATCTGAGCACAAAAAGCCTATTACATTCAACTTTTTGAGCAGACAGTATGGTCTGATACAAAGATTTTTCACTTTTTAGTGAAATACTTGCATCAATTTTAGTCTCAACAGGCTTATATTTGAACCACATGGTATCCTAAAGAGGTAAAGAAAGATATTATGTGAAATGAAACAGGTACAAAAGACATTGTTAAATGCTTTTTATACAATTTTAGTGAGGTCTTTATTATGGACTTCAACTTTTATGTACCATGCTCCTCACATTTAACTTGATCCAAACAGGGCGTTAGATGAGGATCATTTATACAACACACTTTGCTCATATTGTCTGAGATAATCTTCTTTTCTGTAGATTCAGAGTTCACAAATGAGTAATACAACTGGATTAAAGCATAGAAACACAAAAATTGACACATGAAAACATGTCAGATAGAAAGTCAAAATGCCACTTATGCATTAAAATTGAAAAAGCTATGAAATGCTTATTTTGACCATATAATGCCAAAATTGGTCATTTTTGCAGAAATTCTATCAAATAAAAGTTTAAATCCTTTAGTTTTATGCTATTTGACAAATTGACACCATCAGATCATTCAGGGAAGTTGCCAAAGTACAGATTCTATATTTCCTGATTTCACCTCTTATTATAGGATAGAAAAAGTTGCCCAATCTTTATTAAACTTGGTATGACAAAAGCTTAATATATTATAAGACTGCTTACAAAGTTTCATAGCAATAGGATATATATTATAGACACTATGATTAATTCTATATTCAACTATACATGTTAAATTTGGACGTTAAAATTGAGAAATTTCAACTATCAACATTTGGGGCTTTTAAAATTAAAATATTGCAAAAATATACTTTAAAATGCCTTAATATATAATACATCATGTATTTAAAGCAATACAGTACTCATTTTATATATCAGACTTAGCATAATTTTTCAAAAGTCAAATTTATATGAGCCTGTGCCTAAAAATGGAGGTTTTCCAATGAAGGGGAGCCTTACATGAAGATGTAATATTTTCCAGCAATTTTAAATTTGTGAAGCTTTTTGATTATAAATAATCCTTACATATGTACTTAATGTACTTTAAATGGAAAGAAAACTTACAAATAACATATCATATTAGTTTAAAAGGGTCTTAGGCCAAGTATGACTAAAAATAATTTAGGGTCAATTTAGGCCGTAGCACATATTTACATTTAAAAATGCATATTGAAGCTATAGGAAATAAAAAAGTTGTGTCTTTTCTATCATTTCTATACTCAGGTGACATGATACAATAAATCTGAGCACAAAAAGCCTATTACATTCAACTTTTTGAGCAGACAGTATGGTCTGATACAAAGATTTTTCACTTTTTAGTGAAATACTTGCATCAATTTTAGTCTCAACAGGCTTATATTTGAACCACATGGTATCATAAAGAGGTAAAGAAAGATATTATGTGAAATGGACCAGGTACAAAAGACATTGTTAAATGCTTTTTATACAATTTTAGTGAGGTCTTTATTATGGACTTCAACTTTTATGTACCATGCTCCTCACATTTAACTTGATCCAAACAGGGCGTTAGATTAGGGTCATTTATACAACACACTTTGCTCATATTGTCTGAGATAATCTTCTTTTCTGTAGATTCAGAGTTCACAAATGAGTAATACAACTGGATTAAAGCATAGAAACACAAAAATTGACACATGAAAACATGTCAGATAGAAAGTCAAAATGCCACTTATGCATCAAAATTGAAAAAGCTATGAAATGCTTATTTTGACCATATAATGCCAAAATTGGTCATTTTTGCAGAAATTCTATCAAATAAAAGTTTAAATCCTTTAGTTTTATGCTATTTGACAAATTGACACCATCAGATCATTCAGGGAAGTTGCCAAAGTACAGATTCTATATTTCCTGATTTCACCTCTTATTATAGGATAGAAAAAGTTGCTCAATCTTTATTAAACTTGGTATGACAAAAGCTTAATATATTATAAGACTGCTTACAAAGTTTCATAGCAATAGGATATATATTATAGACACTATGATTAATTCTATATTCAACTATACGTGTTAAATTTGGACGTTAAAATTGAGAAATTTCAACTATCAACATTTGGGGCTTTTAAAATTAAAATATTGCAAAAATATACTTTAAAATGCCTTAATATATAATGCATCATGTATTTAAAGCAATACAGTACCCATTTTATATATCAGACTTAGCATAATTTTTCAAAAGTCAAATTTATATGAGCCTGTGCCTAAAAATGGAGGTTTTCCAATGAAGGGGAGCCTTACATGAAGATGTAATATTTTCCAGCAATTTTAAATTTGTGAAGCTTTTTGATTATAAATAATCCTTACATATGTACTTAATGTACTTTAAATGGAAAGAAAACTTACAAATAACATATCATATTAGTTTAAAAGGGTCTTAGGCCAAGTATGACTAAAAATAATTTAGGGTCAATTTAGGCTGTAGCACATATTTACATTTAAAAATGCATATTGAAGCTATAGGAAATAAAAAAGTTGTGTCTTTTCTATCATTTCTATACTCAGGTGACATGATACAATAAATCTGAGCACAAAAAGCCTATTACATTCAACTTTTTGAGCAGACAGTATGGTCTGATACAAAGATTTTTCACTTTTTAGTGAAATACTTGCATCAATTTTAGTCTCAACAGGCTTATATTTGAACCACATGGTATCCTAAAGAGGTAAAGAAAGATATTATGTGAAATGAAACAGGTACAAAAGACATTGTTAAATGCTTTTTTTACAATTTTAGTGAGGTCTTTATTATGGACTTCAACTTTTATGTACCATGCTCCTCACATTTAACTTGATCCAAACAGGGCGTTAGATGAGGATCATTTATACAACACACTTTGCTCATATTGTCTGAGATAATCTTCTTTTCTGTAGATTCAGAGTTCACAAATGAGTAATACAACTGGATTAAAGCATAGAAACACAAAAATTGACACATGAAAACATGTCAGATAGAAAGTCAAAATGCCACTTATGCATTAAAATTGAAAAAGCTATGAAATGCTTATTTTGACCATATAATGCCAAAATTGGTCACTTTTGCAGAAATTCTATCAAATAAAAGTTTAAATCCTTTAGTTTTATGCTATTTGACAAATTGACACCATCAGATCATTCAGGGAAGTTGCCAAAGTACAGATTCTATATTTCCTGATTTCACCTCTTATTATAGGATAGAAAAAGTTGCCCAATCTTTATTAAACTTGGTATGACAAAAGCTTAATATATTATAAGACTGCTTACAAAGTTTCATAGCAATAGGATATATATTATAGACACTATGATTAATTCTATATTCAACTATACGTGTTAAATTTGGACGTTAAAATTGAGAAATTTCAACTATCAACATTTGGGGCTTTTAAAATTAAAATATTGCAAAAATATACTTTAAAATGCCTTAATATATAATACATCATGTATTTAAAGCAATACAGTACTCATTTTATATATCAGACTTAGCATAATTTTTCAAAAGTCAAATTTATATGAGCCTGTGCCTAAAAATGGAGGTTTTCCAATGAAGGGGAGCCTTACATGAAGATGTAATATTTTCCAGCAATTTTAAATTTGTGAAGCTTTTTGATTATAAATAATCCTTACATATGTACTTAATGTACTTTAAATGGAAAGAAAACTTACAAATAACATATCATATTAGTTTAAAAGGGTCTTAGGCCAAGTATGACTAAAAATAATTTAGGGTCAATTTAGGCCGTAGCACATATTTACATTTAAAAATGCATATTGAAGCTATAGGAAATAAAAAAGTTGTGTCTTTTCTATCATTTCTATACTCAGGTGACATGATACAATAAATCTGAGCACAAAAAGCCTATTACATTCAACTTTTTGAGCAGACAGTATGGTCTGATACAAAGATTTTTCACTTTTTAGTGAAATACTTGCATCAATTTTAGTCTCAACAGGCTTATATTTGAACCACATGGTATCATAAAGAGGTAAAGAAAGATATTATGTGAAATGGACCAGGTACAAAAGACATTGTTAAATGCTTTTTATACAATTTTAGTGAGGTCTTTATTATGGACTTCAACTTTTATGTACCATGCTCCTCACATTTAACTTGATCCAAACAGGGCGTTAGATGAGGGTCATTTATACAACACACTTTGCTCATATTGTCTGAGATAATCTTCTTTTCTGTAGATTCAGAGTTCACAAATGAGTAATACAACTGGATTAAAGCATAGAAACACAAAAATTGACACATGAAAACATGTCAGATAGAAAGTCAAAATGCCACTTATGCATCAAAATTGAAAAAGCTATGAAATGCTTATTTTGACCATATAATGCCAAAATTGGTCATTTTTGCAGAAATTCTATCAAATAAAAGTTTAAATCCTTTAGTTTTATGCTATTTGACAAATTGACACCATCAGATCATTCAGGGAAGTTGCCAAAGTACAGATTCTATATTTCCTGATTTCACCTCTTAGGATAGAAAAAGTTGCCCAATCTTTATAAAACTTGGTATGACAAAAGCTTAATATATTTTAAGACTGCATACAAAGTTTCATAGCAATAGGATATATATTATAGACACTATGATTAATTCTATACTCAACTTTACGTGTTAAATTTGGACGTTAAAATTGAGAAATTTCAACTATCAACATTTGGGGCTTTTAAAATTAAAATATTGCAAAAATATACTTTAAAATGCCTTAATATATAATGCATCATGTATTTAAAGCAATACAGTACCCATTTTATATATCAGACTTAGCATAATTTTTCAAAAGTCAAATTTATATGAGCCTGTGCCTAAAAATGGAGGTTTTCCAATGAAGGGGAGCCTTACATGAAGATGTAATATTTTCCAGCAATTTTAAATTTGTGAAGGTTTTTGATTATAAATAATCCTTACATATGTACTTAATGTACTTTAAATGGAAAGAAAACTTTCAAATAACATATCATATTAGTTTAAAAGGGTCTTAGGCCAAGTATGACTAAAAAAAATTTAGGGTCAATTTAGGCCGTAGCACATATTTACATTTAAAAATGCATATTGAAGCTATAGGAAATAAAAAAAATGTGTCTTTTCTATCATTTCTATACTCAGGTGACATGATACAATAAATCTGAGCACAAAAAGCCTATTACATTCAACTTTTTGAGCAGACAGTATGGTCTGATACAAAGATTTTTCACTTTTTAGTGAAATACTTGCATCAATTTTAGTCTCAACAGGCTTATTTACAAGAAATCTACCCGGAAATTTGTGTTTAATTATAGTCACTTGTGTAAAGATGTTAATATCAGTGAAAATACACCTACTTCATGTAATTGCAGTAATTCCGAATATATTTATGGACCCATTTCCCATGTTATAACAGGAGATCTTAACATCGTTCAAGACCGAGAGTTAAAATCATTTCTCAGTAAAGGACCTAAATATCGTCCCCCGTCAATTATTAATTGGAATGAGTGTCGTAATATCATCCACGACTCACTCCATTCTTACTGTATGAAATGGATAAAACGGGAAAAAGCTGACAAAAAATCTTTGGACTCTTTTTTTAATTCAGTAATGAAGATAGTTGATATACGTATTCAACATTTTAAAGAACATTTTACTATTAACAATAACCACAATAAACCTATTTCTCGCATCAAACATAAACTAAAAGAACTAGCCAAGGAATTTGTTTTTGTCCCGGCCGATAAAGCTGCTAATAATATTATTATTGTTTGACGTAAATTTTACATTGAGGTTCTGAAAAAGGAAATCACCAATTCACCAACATTCCAACTGACTCCATTTTCAGAAAACGAAATCTGTAACAAACATAAACTTTTAGCCACCGCTTTACAAGCAGAGCCAAATACAATGAAAGTCCCAACTATGTATTGGCTTCCGAAGCTACACAAAACCCCTTACAAATATAGATTTATTTCGTCTTCAAGCCATTGTTCAACTACTAAATTGTCTATTATTCTTACAAGCACACTTGGTACAATTAAAAACCTTATAATAAATTGTTCAAATAAGGCCTTCGAAAATAGTGGAATAAATTACTTTTGGAGTGTCAAGAACTCGTTGGAAGTACTTGATAAATTGCATGCTTATATTGGTGATTTTGAATCTGTTCAAAGTTTTGATTTTTCTACCCTGTATACCACATTGCCTCACATTCTCATTAAGAAAAAATTCACACACCTAATTAAATGGGCATTCAAAAAATCAGAATGTGAATATATATGTTCTAACTCTTTTAGGTCATTTTTTAGTAGCAATAAACAAAAAAACTATGTTAATTGGACATGCTTTGATACTATATATGCCCTTGAATTTTTACTAGATAACATTTTTGTTCGCTTTGGGGATTCCGTATATCGTCAGATTATCGGAATTCCAATGGGGACTAACTGTGCACCACTTATTGCGGACCTCTTTTTGTATTGTTACGAGTTACAATTTATGACAAAAATAAGCAAAGACCCATCAAAACAACATCTGATAAACAAATTTAATAATACTTTTAGATATTTGGATGATATTTTGGCTCTCAATAATGACGACTTCAGTATGTATATTAATGAAATTTATCCTGGTGAACTTACTTTAAATAAAGCTAATACTAACAATGACCACTGCCCTTTTCTCGATCTTGATATTTATATCACTAACGGAAAGCTGAATACTAAAATTTATGATAAAAGGGATGATTTTTCATTTCCTATCGTTAATTATCCGTTTTTAGATGGTGACGTTCCCTTGTCACCATCTTACGGTGTTTATATATCTCAACTTGTACGATTCGCTCGTGTATGTAACAATGTTTTAGATTTTAACGAGAGAAATTTATGTATTACTGAAAAATTATTACACCAGGGTTTTCGATATCACAAACTAGTCAAAACATTTACTAAATTTTATCATCGGTATAAAGACATCATTCGTAAATATAGCTCAACATGCAGACTTTTTATACGTTCAGGTATTTCACATCCAATTTTTTATGGAAATATTCTTTATAAAGCACAAAGGTGTCAGTATTCACCTCATAAACTTACAAAACCTTTGAATAGACTTATTAAGAAGGGGTATAATTACGATACTGTTGTCAAGTCATTAAAGATTGCATATTTTGGCGTTAATATTGAGTCACTGATAAGGTCTTTGCGTCGGAACTAAACACATTTATTCTAAAAACAGTTGTTGGCATGACACGGGTTATGTTCTTCTCATATATGTTATGATGGTATGATACTAAACCCCTTACGGGAAGGATTGTGCCTGATGTTCATTTGATGAAATCATAATCTTTCAGTCAGTTTAATTGAAGTCTGGAGCTGGCATGTCAGTTAACTGCTAGTAGTCTGTTGTTATTTATGTATTATTGTCATTTTGTTTATTTTCTTTGGTTACATCTTCTGACATCAGACTCGGACTTCTCTTGAACTGAATTTTAATGTGCGTATTGTTATGCTTTTACTTTTCTACACTGGTTAGAGGTATAGGGGGAGGGTTGAGATCTCACAAACATGTTTAACCCCGCCGCATTTTTGCGCCTGTCCCAAGTCAGGAGCCTCTGGCCTTTGTTAGTCTTGTATTATTTAAAATTTTAGTTTCTTGTGTACAATTTGGAAATTAGTATGGCGTTCATTATCACTGAACTAGTATATATTTGTTTAGGGGCCAGCTGAAGGACGCCTCCGGGTGCGGGAATTTCTCGCTACATTGAAGACCTGTTGGTGACCTTCTGCTGTTGTATTTTTTTTATTTTGGTCGGGTTGTTGTCTCTTTGACACATTCCCCATTTCCATTCTCAATTTTATTATATTTGAACCACATGGTATCCTAAAGAGGTAAAGAAAGATATTATGTGAAATGAAACAGGTACAAAAGACATTGTTAAATGCTTTTTATACGATTTTAGTGAGGTCTTTATTATGGACTTCAACTTTTATGTACCATGCTCCTCCCATTTAACTTGATCCAAACAGGGCGTTAGATGAGGGTCATTTATACAACACACTTTGCTCATATTGTCTGAGATAATCTTCTTTTCTGTAGATTCAGAGTTCACAAATGAGTAATACAACTGGATTAAAGCATAGAAACACAAAAATTGACACATGAAAACATGTCAGATAGAAAGTCAAAATGCCACTTATGCATCAAAATTGAAAAAGCTATGAAATGCTTATTTTGACCATATAATGCCAAAATTGGTCATTTTTGCAGAAATTCTATCAAATAAAAGTTTAAATCCTTTAGTTTTATGCTATTTGACAAATTGACACCATCAGATCATTCAGGGAAGTTGCCAAAGTACAGATTCTATATTTCCTGATTTCACCTCTTAGGTCCGAGTACACAGTTATTTCGTAGTGCATTTCTTTTAGACAATAAATGTAAATAAAAAAAATCTCACCTGCGCTTTCTCAATAACATTTGTACAGTGTGTTGTACTACTTTTGGGACAAATTATATCAAAATTATAGAAAACTTCATCAGCTCTAACTCAAAATATGGACAATTTTGTGTTAAGGGGGTCTTGAAATCTTTTGACAGCTTCCGAAGTGCTAATTTTTGACCTTTTTCAGCTGGACCTAATCACTACTTTACCTAAATATTTATGACCCAAATTTTTTGACAGTGTCATTTCACCCCCCAACTTGCTATATGAGGCATAAAACATGGAGAATTAAATTTGGAAGGGGTATAACATAAATTGGCAAGTAACACACTGTCCACCTTAAGGACTATATTCGTGGGACAACGAAAATCAAAGGACGATAACTGTGTACTCGGACCTAATGCACATGCATTTACGATATGCCTACAACAAATCTGAGGAGTAGACAAAAGAATCCAATTACTCCATGTAGGCTCTTTGTTTTGTTCTCACTTCTGGCTATTGGACAAACTACATTTCAGAAAAGTTGTTATAGAATGTATCTGGTTTTGCCTTATGTGACCTTGTATTTTTTTCCGGCTTAAACTGTGATATTATGTATATTGTCAATGCTGAGTAATTCAGACAAGAAGCAACACTATAAGCCGTAGACAGCAGTAAAAGGTGTTTATAATTCCTAGGTTTTAAAAAAATAATCTGTGTTTTTTGTGTGTTATATATTTCTTTAAGTTTCAATACTTTGTTAATTGTATTTCAAACTTTATATTTTCTCATTTACCTGCAATTAACTTCAAATGTTGTACAGTATATTGTTTTGATAGTATATATATATAGTCAATGTACCTTTCTGATAATTTGTCTTAATTAACAACTTGAAGGTGATTACATTAGAATCTGTTTTTTGTACTAATTACTAGTACTAATAGATATTTGCAATTTTGTAATTAAACATAATATACATTATTTGCTACAAAATGATATATTAATATATATTTGTTTGTACAGAAAGTTATATTTGTTTGTCATCTATATATTTCACTTTGTAAAGTATTTGAACGTTCCGCTATGAGTTATTCTAAGCTATATTCCCTGGTCACACATATATTTCCTAAAGTTATTGGCACATTCACCCCCATTCTTTTGTCAGAGGCGTTTATTTCATAAAAAGTTGAATAAAAAACCGTTGTAACTATGACCATGCATGGACATTATCCGTTATGTCTTTTTCGATCGCAGCCTTTTCTACAGCCATAGCTTGAACATATTTTTTACTTAAACATTCATCGATAATATGTGTATCATTACAGTTAATGCAGTTTATATATCTGAAATTGTGCTTTAAAAGTGTGCAAAATAATAATTCTCTAGGTGTCTGGTTAGTTCTAAACGATGCGTTTTTATCCTTAGTGCTCGGTGTATTTTTGGCAAATTTTTGTCCACTCTGTTGTGGTCGAAAACACTTGATACCAATTTGTTGCATTGCGTAGGCTACCTGAACATCTTCACCAGTGTAAAGTGTAAACGTTGTCATTGTCACATAGGCCTTCAGAAACACGCGAGGTAAGGTCCAGGTATGACCAACGAAATCATTAAATCCTAATCTCTCTTCTTGTACCATCATATTTCTCTCCAGATGGACTTTCTTGAATGATCTCCCGTTAGCACCAATAACGGCATTGTGATATGTTTTAGACAGATCAACGCAATACCTTAACCATTCTTTTCCTATTGTCATGTCATCGTCCCATACAGAAACATAATCCTCTTTTAATAAATATGCTATGTGAAATCTGCTATGGAAGCGCAAGTTCTTACTTGATGCAATATGCTGTATATCTATTTTAGGATTTCCTTTTCGGAAAATGTTAATTGTTTGTGCTACATTAACATGGAATCCATTTTGTAGTACTACAATTGTAGAAGGCTGTAGTGTTTGTGACACGGCATCACGTAACTGCTTATCTAAACCGTTGCGTTTGAAGACCTGAAGAACAACGGCAATAGAATGATTTGATGGTGGTGTGAAATCTATAGGCCTTTTAATTATGCTATGTATAGACAGATCGGTTTTAGTAAGTGTATTAACAATTTTTGTAGAAGCATCACCCTCACCATACGGATATGTTTTTGTTTTGTTTTTATGATTCGTTTTTGAAATCAAATTGTTCATTTCAGCAGATAAAGTGTCTTCGTTAACTAATGTCGACAAACCTTCCATCAGACATTCTACTCGTTCTGTGCTATTTCTTAGAACCAATGTTGGTAAATTGTACCAAGTTGCTTCCTCTTGCAGTCCACCAGAATCAGTTAATAAGAACTTTGATTTTTTTAAGACCCAATGGAGTTCTTCATATGATAAAGGAGAGGTACATAGAAATCTTTTATCTACATTACAAATGTGTAATGCAGGTTTAGCAGCACTTGGATTTGGATGTACTGGCACTACAAACAAACACTTCTCACACTTGACGGATTGTATGATATTGTACAAATTTGTCATCCTAGACATGTTCTCTCTTCGGTGCATTGTTAAAAGTACTAGCATTTCAACTGATAATGTTTTCAGTCTAATAGGTTGTTTAGTCTGGTTAGTTGATTGTATGTACTTTACTGCATCGATAACTGTATTTCCGGTAACAAAAATACGAGTACTATCTACTCCCTCAAAAAGTAAATTTCTTCGATTTCGTTCAGTTGGAGCAAAGTTATAAGTAGCTATATATGTGATTGTTTTACGATTAAATTCCTCTGGGAAGGGGGATTGCATGTCATACGAACGGAGCCCGGCTTCGACATGAGCAATTCGTATTCCTTTATGAAAAGCTGATATTGCTATTGCCATTGCTGACGTTGTATCACCTTGAACTATCCAAATGTCTCTGGGGTTCGATTGAAGTGTATTTGCCTGTAAAAATATTTTGCCTACTAAACTATTCAGTGATTGGCCTTTTTGTAGTGTATGATTGAATGTAATATCTACCTTTACATTAAAAAGTTTAAGAAATGGAGCAATTATTTCCATATGTTGTCCAGTAAATACAGTTCGTGCAATGAAATTTGTAGACTTTCTAAGCTTTTGAATTAGAATGACTAATTTGATAAGTTCCGGTCTTGTTCCGAAAAAGATAAACAGATGACTTTTACCACCAGTACCATTGGACTGTAAATTCCCATCAAACGTATCACTTTCGTTGTTCGATGTTAGCGATAGGATGTCATTATCAAGTGACTGATTTATGTTTCCATACGAAGCTGAAAAAAGTTTTTCATCAAAAACTTCTTGTATATGACTGTTGCCTTGCATTTCATTCATAGTTTTATTAATGGCGTGTTTTGTCAAGTCATTTAAACAGATCACAGCTACTAAACCAATGCAAACGAAAATAAAAATCACATTTCGAAAATGTGGTTTACGAACTTTCATGTTTTCACCTATGACAGTTTGTGCATGAACTATGTATCAAATATGAAATTTTTGCATGCCTCGAATTGCCTTTCAATCACCACACCTCTCATGAGTTCTCTCGGGAGGTTAATGTGCAATGTAATTGCATCCTGACAATGCTATTGTGTTCTGTCCTTTGCAATCAGAATTCAGATCTTGTAGATTTTATCAGATTTATTTGTCTCTCTTTGTGTGATTTGTTCTTTATTTTTCCCTCAACTCTATATGGTCTGATGACCCGTGATCCTCTATGGAAATAGACCTATAAAAATAATATAAATATCGTGATTGGAACCTGTATTTCTATGAACGATTCGTCTTTGTTATCTTAAGTGCCCGCGTCACACTGTCCCGATTTTTACGCCGATGACAACACGATTTTGGAAATTTTCAAAATCGGGACTGATCGTATCCAGATCGGGATATTCGTTGTGCCATATTTAACCATCGTAGAACCATCGGCCACTTTTTCTAGCCTTCGGGGACAACTTCATGAAGGGTTCTAAATTTGTTAACATCGGGCAGTTTTGACATTGCGATGTCTACAGAAATGAATCACGAAGCTACCCCATGGTCTTACGATGGCAACACGACTTCGCGAAGACTTTGTAATCCCGTCGTGTTGCCATCGAATAAAAGTACGAAGGCGACAAGATGGAACTACGACGGCAATAAATCCAGCTAAATGTAAGTTAATTTTCGCGCTTAAATACATTTAAAGTGCCATTCGCGATATGCACTGGTCAGTCTAATACGACAGTTAAGAAAGACGCCCACAAAACATGGAGCTCATATCATATGATTCTATGAGTACAAGAGAGGCGACAGCGTTGTCTCTATTAATTCAAATGGATCAAAAAGAGCAGCTATTACAGGCATAGGATTTACTTTTACAAGTAAAATATTATCTTTTGTCAATTTTTCATATCAAGTAACATAATGAAAATCATTAACGCGCATCGTACACCAAAACTGCAGGTACACGTATATAGGGAAACCAACTTTTTCTTCATTATTCTGATTTTTTATGTATCGTCTGAGTTGTTGTCACACGAATGTTTAATCCATAACCATTTTGTTTTCTATATGTCATATTTTGCCGCATTTGTTGCTTTCCCCACATCCTTCCTTTTGTCTATATTATTATGACATTCTCCTGGAAAGAGCTCTTTTTGAATAAAAGGGATCAACGAACCCATTACCTTACATTTAAGATAGATCAGTAATAAACATGGGCATAATTATGGGTGATTATTCAGACTAGTACATTTACAGTCTCAACAAGGCAATGCCGATCGTGGCTTCCCCTCGTATGTAACATATTGGGGACAAATAAGGACACTATATGTGTATATGATACATGCAGAAAATGGTAAATTGAATATGCATATTTGATACATAAACTATTTTTTCAGAAATCAACCAAAACATTCAGTAACTTGAAATACCTTTAATTTTGTCTGTAGAAACAGCAGGTAAAAAAATGAGCAACCAATAACCTGTGTATTATGCTATTTTAAGGAGAAAAAACAAGTCCATCTGCATGACCTTGACCTTTGGCATTGAACGTAATCAGATCATTATAAGGAGGAAAAATATACCAAATGTGGTTAAAATCTTTTGAAGCATATTGGCTTTAGAGTGTCCACAAGGGTGCCTTCGGCATATAATTTAAATGCATCGTAAGCTGTACACGACGTTTTTAGACATCGTATGGCCATCGCGCCATCATCGTAATCCATCGTGTAGCCTTCGTGATCCATCGTGTAGGCTTCGGCTGAGATATGAAGCTTAAATACCAGTCTTCGGTTAACGTTCGTATTTCCATCTTTTGCTATCGTATATGTTTTCGGCACCATCATATAGACTTCGTTATTCATCGTACTTGCTTCGGCCACTTTTTGGTATTTTAACAAGATCGGGACCCATGCACTTCGTACGAACTTACAATTTTCGCATTCGATTGTCCATCGTATATAAAAATCGGGACAGTGTGAGGCGGGAATAAGTATATATTACGATACAATATATTATCAAAAAAGACACAGACCACTATTATCGTATTAGTATTCTCTATTTTTGTTTTTATAAGGGGAAACTACCTATAAAACGAGGTTTATCACTTTGTTTTTACGTGATATTTTTAATCAATCAGAATTGCATTAACCGATGTTGGAAAGTTTAGGACTTAATGAGCTAAATATTGTACTTTCTGATAGATTATATATGACATAGCGAACCTTTCCATTTATTGAGCATAAACACCAAAAACTACTTATAGTCTTAGATAGCCTGTATTTGTACTCGACAGCACTTTTTTTTCCCTCGACAATCTGAATTTGTCTGAAATTTACTTAAGAGCCAGTCTGTGATAAAACCATGCAAAATGGTCCAAATCCAAAATATTCCAATCAGGCTGATATTTTGTATTTTAGATACCTTATATGTAATAACTATTTGTGCAAAATATTTTGAAAAAATATTCAGCCATTATTTGTGTATGCCGAACATTCGAAAATTGTCCATTTCTGTACTGACAAATGGCCATTTTAAGCCTATTTTAGGGTATTTTGACCTGATTTTTTTTTATTTATAGAACAAATTTAGCTTAATGATAACATATATCTTAACAAACAACTTAAAATGAAAGGAAATTATGATAATTCAAAAAGTTGTGAGATTTCTCAATACCCTTACTGACAGGTTGAAATTGCATGGTTTTGAAAAAGTGCCGATTCAGCAAAATTTGTATATTTTTAAAGGCTTGAATCTTGTAAGATCATGTTTTATTTTCAATAAAATGTAATATTTCATGAAGCTTATATATTCATCTACAAAATGCTAGAAAATGGTGCTCGGCAAATGATACCTTATCACGATAAAATAACAATTAAAGATAGGCGTGAAGGCCATTTTGCCGATTTTTTGAATTTTTGATCTGTTTCAATAGAAACTTTTCAAAAGTATGTGATAGTCAAAATATAAGAAAAATAATGACTAAACTAATGTTAACTGGTTATATTAATTGAATAAACCAAGTTCAACTAAGTTTAAATTAGAAAATATACTAAAGGAGTAAACCCGGGGAGACCCCTTTTTTCATTTTTTGCCTCTAAACTGAGCATTTTTACAATATGTTTAAAATATTAACCTATTCCAAAGAAAATAACTTTAGTAACTTAAAAATGGGCAGTTTTATTTACAATACTATGCACACTCATCAGGTAATATCACCATGAGTTCTTCACAAATTTAGCATTTTATAATAGTCTAGTTTTAGACGCTTTTTGTCTAAATTCAAAGTGGCCACAATTGAGTTCAGTCTTAAATTTTTAAAACATGTTGTATTTGATAATGATTCATAAATGTGAAAGCCTTGTACATTCATGTAATCTATGTCCAGAAAAGAGGAAGCTTTAATAGTTTTGTGAATTTCATAGAATTGTGCCTCTTACCTAGAAAAGGGCTATATTTTCTATATTATGATACAGCTTTATGCCAAATATAAAGAGACTACTCCTAGAAGTTCCTGATAAAACGGCAACTGAAATTGTGTGACGCTGACATGAACCAGTTAGTTATCCCTATGTCAATTTTGGGAGAACAGTGGACATAACAGTAATGTTAAGTTTCCTCCTAGAATGTAATCTCTTGCAATTTGAAGCTTGGGAATAAGACATGTAAAATATAGTTGGCCTATTACTACCAGCTGAGACAAACACACATATTTCAAATTGCAATAAAATGTATTTCATAACCACATGTAAGAACCAGATACTCCGCAGGGCGCAGCTTTATACGACCGCAGAGATTGAACCCTGAACATTTTGGGCAAGTATGGACAGAACATTTAAGCTTGATATAGCTCTGATTTTGGATTGGGATTAAATAGTTGACACAACACAATGAGTGTGGTCTAAGAACTTAAACTTAGAAATTTTTTTTTTTTTTTTATCTATTATGGTCCAATATCCAAAATCTAAATGCATGGTTATATTCAAGATATCATAGAACCTCAAGAATTCAATTTTTTGATGTCAGAAATCAAATAATTTTCAATTTTAGACCCTTAAGACCTCAATTTGGAGCAATTTGATAACCGATCCCAAATATTAAAACACGAAATACATGGTTAGATTCAGCATATTGAAGAACCCCATATATTCAATTTTGTTGAAATCAAACAAAATTTAATTTTGGATCCCGATTTGGACCAACTTGAAAACTGGGCCCATAATAAAAAATCTCAGTACATTTTTAGATTCAGCATATAAAAAAACCGCAAGAATTAATTTTTTGTTAAAATCAAACTAAGTTTAATTTTGGACCCTTTGGACCTTGATGTAAACCAATTTGAAAACAAGACCAAAAATTAAGAATCTAAATTCACTGTTAGATTTGGCATATCAAAGAAACCCAATAATTCATTTTTTTATGAAAGCAAACAGTTTAGTTTTGGCCCCTTTTTGGCCCCCATTTCTTAACTGTTGGGACCAAAACTCCCAAAATCAATCCAAACCTTTCTGTTATGGTCATAAACCTTGTAACTTATACTAAAGTTATAGTGCAAAAACCAAATGTCTTTGGATGACGACGGCGATGACAACGACAACGTCATACCAATATAGCACCAATTTTTTTCAATTTTTGCGGTCGTATAAAAACAAATATACACAGATGAATGGTTAAACTGTTGAGCAGACATACAATTACCCTACCACGTCCACTTGTATTTTTGTCCATCGGATGAGTTAAGCCATTTTCAACTGATTTTTATAGTTCGTTCTTATGATTTACTTTTATACCACTGTCCCTGATTAGGGGGGGGGGGGGGGTTGAACCCCGCTTACACGTTTAACCCCGCCACATTATTTATGTATGTGCCTGTCCCAAGTCAGGAGCTTGTAATTCAGTGGAAGTCGTTTGTTTATGTGTAACATATTTGTTTTTCGTTCATTTTTTGTATACTTAAGACCGTTAGTTTTCTCATTTGAATTGTTTTACATTGTCTTGTCGGAGCTGACTATGCGGTATGGGCTTTCCTCATTGTTGAAGGCCATACAGTAACCTATAGTTGTTAATGTCTGTGTCATTTTGGTCTCTTAATTGAAGACAGTTGTTTCATTGGCAATCATACCACATCATCTTTTTTATATTGTCATTAAAACGGTAAGATTTTACTGTTCATATACATGTAATATTATTGTGGTCTACCGTAAAGAAAAACGTGCAAAATGGTCTAAATACAAGTTTTTACTCATGAATAAACATGATGAAGGTATTAGCAAAAAAGAGTAAAAGTATGATAGATCTAAACAAAGTTTCACATAATAAAGTCATCAATATCTATTTTAACTAAATATTAAACAATTTTTTCAGAGTTGAACATTTTTTGATAAAAACAAGCATTCTGTGAGTAATAAATACATGGCAATACATAGTCCCCAACCCGTTACAAATTCATTGTAATGGAACAAAAATTTGATCTATAATTTGTAATAATGTAAACTACATAAAAATATCGAGACAAAATATTCCAGCAAAACGTTAACATTTGTTGAATTCTGACTATCTAAGTGAATTTCCTATGTCCAAAGACCAAAACTCTGCACACAAATATCAAACTGGAACAAAATTGAATCACTAAATACCAAAGAAAAGAAAAAAACATTCAAAATGTCATTTTGTCTTTAAAAAAATGAGTTATTTCCGTTTGAACAGAAGTCTTCTAATGAATAAGTATTTCATCAAAAATTTAATTCTATAGAAAGGTCTTCAACTGAACAAAGAGAAAAGCTTATAAAGCGTGAATAATGAATTTGACCTGTAACTTGTCATGATAAATCAAATCAAAATCTACAAGCACAAAAAAGTCAGATTTACCGAACTGACAGATAGACAGGCAGTGCAAATCTAAGTCCACTTAGTCGATAGCCGTTAGAGGACTAAAAAACAAAATCTCAAAAGTATCAACAAACATGAAAGAGATGCTCTTTGGAGAGGGAACACTCAAGATAATTTTGGAAAAGCTTTCGATTTTTGAAGAAGTAGGGTAACATCAAATGTCTTTTATCTTGATTTTATCTGAGATATAAATCAAAAACTTTTATATGGCACATTATATATGCAAACATAATATTTTTTTCGTAGATAAAACAAAATGGCCACACGTTTTTTTACATATGCTCTAATAGACACAACTTTCTAATCAAGACACTCAATGAGTGATTGGCCCTATAATTGGTTGCATTCCAATCAAAAGTTTCAAAGAGGAAGATTTTTTGAAGTACAAGTATGTTCACAACTCTGTTTCATATAGGAAGCTTTTTAAAAGACTGTCATCAATTGAAAGTATGTGAAAACCAGGTGCTCCGCAGGGCGCAGCTTTATACAACCGCAGTGGTTGGACTCTGAACAGTTGGGGCAAATTAAATATGGTCACAATATTGAAGCTTGATGCTGTCTGAATTTGGATTGTGCAAAAAAAAAAGGTTTTTGTTACAAAATAAATGTGGCCAAAGATCAACAAATCTATTGCACAATACTGTGCAATTGAAGATTTCTTCTTGAAAATTTAGAAAATTTGAAATTTGAAAAAAAAAAAGAAAAGAAATCCCTTAATTTTTTTTAACAAATCCCCCCCCCCAAACTTATTGAAACCCCCTTTCAGCAGTTACCCTTAAAACAATCCCATCCTTTCCTTTTTAGTATAGAACCTTGTAGTACAATTACAGAGAGATCTATATACATGTACTTAAACCCAAGTTATTGTTTGGAAACTAGAAATGAGCTTCTTTTCGGCCTTTTTTGGCCCCTTATTCCTACATATTTTGGGCAATTAATCCAAAACTAAATCCCAGCCCCCCCCCCCCCCCCCTTTGTTATATGGAGCATCATGGTACAGTTTGAAAGAGATCCATACAATTACACACAAGTTATCGTCTTGAAATAAGAAAAATGCTTGTTTTTGGCCCCTTTTTGGCCCTTTATTCCTAACTTTGATTCCATGACCCATTTAAAGGAATCCAAACCTTCAACTTGTGGTTTTTAACATTATGATACAATATCAGAGCAATTGAAATACTTATACACAAGTTATTATCCTTAAACTATAAAATGCTTGTTTTGGGCCCCTTTTGGGCCCTTAATTCCTAAACGGTAGGGACCATCATCCCCAAAATCGTTCCAAAGCTTCCTTTTGTGGTATTGAACCTTCTGAAAAAAAAATCATTAAGATCTATACACTTAAACTAAAGTTATTGTCCGAAATATAAGTCTACTTTGATCAGTTTTAGTTAAAATGTTAAGGTCCAAAAACTATTACAATAGTGCATTTTATAGATATTTGGGGGCATTTTTTGCTAATTTCCCGTTATTTGCCAGGCTTAAATTTTTTACTTGTCTTAGAACTGATATGCAACCTTAAAAAAATCCTAAAAATTAAAAAAAAAAATATGATCTTGAGAGAAAACACCTACTGAGTACATGTACTACATGCAAGTTATCTAATACAGCTGTTGCACAAATCTCTCTGGCAACCTGCCAAAAGGTAAAAAGTATGTCAAAATGCATTTTTTCTTTTTGTTTTATAATGTTCTTTGCAAGATATAACAAGATAATGCTATATTTAAGAGATATATCAACTATTCAGACCTTAAAAAAAACCTAAATTTTGGTGATTTTTTGGCATTATTTTTTTATAATTCACAAATATGCAAATAAGGCTGTTAAATGGAAAATCGTGTGAATTAACCAAAATTTTTTTTTTATCTTAACTCCTAAATACCCAAAGATTTTGGAAATATATATAATGTTGCAAAGTTATTACTACCAATTTGGACGAAATTTGAGATTTTGCATGGTTTTATGGCAGACTGGCTCTTAATATAACTCGATTGAGCTATACTCTTTAACCAACCTAGACATATTTGTTTTTATCTATCTATTGTATTTCCTCTGGCTAGAAATATGAACAACAATTTGAAATCCAAAATATATTTGATATAGCATTTAAACCAAAAGTTTACAATAAACATACTGTAATCTTCAACATCATATTTATCAGCACTTATATACATTATTGTCATTTTGTTTATTTTCTTTGGTTACATCTTCTGACATCAGACTCGGACTCCTCTTGAATTGAATTTTAAATGTACGTATTGTTATGCGTTTACTTTTCTACATCGGCTAGAGGTACAAAAAATGTATAGGGGGAGGGTTGAGATCTCATAATCATGTTTAACCCCGCCGCATTTTGCGCCTGTCACAAGTCAGTAGCCTCTGGTCTTTGTTAGTCTTGTATTATTTTAGTTTTAATTTCTTGTGTACAATTTGGAAAATAGTATGGCGTTCGTTATCTCTGAACTAGTATATATTTGTTTAGGGGCCAGCTGAAGGTTGCCTACGGGTGCGGGAATTTCTCGCTACTTTGAAGACCTGTTGGTGACCTTCTGTTGTTGTTTTTTCTATGGTCGGGTTGTTGTCTCTTTGGTACATTCCCCATTTCCATCCCAAATTTTATTATGAGTTACCTTCTTGAATATATTGAAGATGGAACATTCTCATCAAAACAAATTTGGAAGTCTATCGTTTATAGCGCAGTTGATAGTTTAGAGTTTAAAAAATAGTTAAACCGTGTTATTTCTGATAACAGCTTCACACGTTTTAGAAAATTTCACACATCAGTGACAATTACGGAATTTCGGAAACACTCAAACTATTTTCAGGAGATTCAAAATTCCTTTTTAATGACTAAATTAGTAACTGAAATACCAAATGCAACAAGTAATACATGTGATATATATACAAGGAATTTTGAATATGTTTATGTACACGCTTGTTGCGATTGCCCAAGTACTTATGCACAGCGCGATGTCTAGTGTTTCAAATGTTACTTGGTCGAAAACAACTGACATTTTTTTTAAACATAGTTGAATCGGTTAAATTTCTCAAGCTGTGTCATGCACATGACATCCAGTGTGTAGCAGAATATAGTCGATCTCTAAGACAGTGTTATTAAAAGTATCATTATATGATGTTCACTGCATCAGTATTTTTTTTTTAAATATTACTTGTATAAAAAGTCATTTTGTTTGTGTGTATTTACTGTATATGTTGCTGTTATACTAATATTTTGTGTATAATTATGTTGTGACGTTTACTTATATTCATTTATTGTATGTTCAATGAATGAATAAGTATAAATGACTGAAGAACTCGTGCAATTTGATTTTTCTAGGTCTGTTTAATTTCTTTTTACAGATTTTAAATATATATTAATCAACGTGTTTACCTGTATTAGAATGGTATATATACAGCGTCTCTGCAAATATATCGCACAATAAAATCCTAATTATGCGCCCAGAGTGTTTCTTTATTAATAATATGTTCTGATGTGTGTACGAAAAGACGCATTGTCTCTAAAGAGGAATAGCGGTTCATCTTGGAGATCATCTTAAATTTGTTGAATTTCGTAAATTTTGAAGAAAAAGAAAATCAAAGAAAATTAAAAAAAAATAAAAAATAATATAGTAACAAATTAAAAAAACCTAGTAACCATGAACTTTTATCATAGTTTATCACTACTTTGTTTAAGGTGACAGCAAATGTATACTTTATTAACTAAAGCTATAAGAAAAAAAATATATAAGATCTATTAAGCGATGGAAGTCAACATTGTATAATTAAATAAACGGTTTATCATATCCAACTATAGCAGTCATCACGTGACTTTTGTGACGTCACACATCACCCGTATCAAGCCCAAGTAAATTGTATAGAAATGCATAGGGGTTTTCTGGAATCGATGAAATACATTACTTTAAGTTCATGATACTAAAAGTGTGGGTCTTTGTAGTAATTCCTCATATATTTAGAAATATAAATATTCCTTTTGGAATAGTTTAAATTTTGATCTTCTCCCTTCCAAATGCTTTTGAAAATTTGTCTTGTTGCCTCGATAGTTCACACTGTTAAATCATACAACTACGATAAATATTGGATTTTCTGTCATCTTTAACCTTAAATTGCAATTTAAACAAAACAGATGGAATAATTGTGGGTCTTTGTGCTTATTATTATATTCATAAATATTTGAAATATCGTATATATAATAGTTTAATTTTCTATTATTTCCCTTCCAAATTGATTTGAAAATAAGCTATTTTCAGAAAATCTGCTATTATTTTTCAAGATGGCGACCAGATTGACAGCGTGGGGCGACATGGTAAAAATATTATTTGTACGATTTTTACTATGAAAATTAAATAACCGTTGGATGCTCGCGTTTTCATTCATTGTCTTACCTTAAAGCAGCATGTAATCGAACATTGGTTCCTTTTTATCAAGCTTAAACATGCTGTTGTTATTTTCATAAAATTTGGAAAAATGGCGAACAAATAATTTTCAAACGTAGAGGATGTTCGACACTTATTTTGTTAATGCACATAATTCAATTTATTTTCTCTGTTTATATTGCAATTAAATATGACACGTTATTGTAACTATAAGAATAGCCTTAGACATAGCAAGATAAAGGAGATATTAATTAAGTCATAACATCAACGTGATCAAAGAAAACAAACATGGCACCTAATCACGATGTAAGTTTTGACAATACCCATGTAAATGCATGTTTTGACAATACCTTTGCCGGTTAGTGTTGTCCGATTATCAATGAAATTCTTTGCAATATTATTTTATATTCATAAAAGAAGACGTCGAATGGATATAAACCGAGGTGAACTAAATATATTTGTCAATTATCTTTAAATAATTCATCAGGTAACCAGTAAAAAAATCCTAATTGAACCAGTCACATGCAGAGTTATTGAACGTGATTATGACTGTAATAGTTGCATATGTTGTAAAAAGCATATGTGTTGGCTGCTGTTACCGCATTAAAAAGAAAACTGAATAACTTTTGTATGTACACATGTAAAAAAGGAATCTATAGAGGTTTTTTTTAAGGAATTAAGGAAAATTAAGATTTGTTAAAAAGACACATCTACAGTGTATGTAAAGTGCGGATCCTAAAATATCATTTTTACTGTATATGCCATAAATGTCTACTGTAGAATGATAAATAAACAGACGAACTTTTTTTTAATTTTTGAAGAAAATCAAGAAAATTAGTTAAAATGTATATGTTCAGAAATACATAATACTAATAAAACAAAGTAAGAGATGCGAGCGGGGTTTTATCGCGCCTAAAGCCATCCAGTTGTTAAATATATACCAAAATAGGTGAATATTTAGGACATTTCACGAACAGATCGTGCAGGTGCTTTATAACTAACAGGTTAGATGTTGTTGCAGTAAAAAATATTCATTTTAATACAATTATTAAAGTTGTATAACGTAGAATATGTTTTGTCATTCAGTTTCTTCATATTTAACTAAATTCCACTATGATGATTTCGTAATGCTAGTCATGTTTACTGTCGAATAATGATACTATTCTTTCATTTTCACTGTGGAGCGAATCATTATTATTGTATATGCGGTGCATTTTCACTGTATAATTTTATTTTATTTTATCTATTACAGCTCATTTCTTTAAGCATGTAGAGCAAGACTTTAGTTGATTTGCTTGCTTTTTTTTATTTGATAATCATTATGATAACACCCAATTTAATTCAAATATTAAAAATACAGGTTAAACTATGCCTATTCATATTGTTTAAAAATGTCAATCTTATTTACAAAGTTTGTATAAACAATTATACAAACAAAGCAAGCCAACCAAAGTTTTGCTTTACATGCATTAGGAAATTAGCTGTAAAGCCTTAATTTAGCCGACTTGCTCAAACAATTATAGATAAAGTAAGAGAAAGATTTGATCAAATTTAACTTACGGAGGAAAGTTTGGTTTTAAAACACTCTAATAAAGTCAATAGAAATAACATTAATTTCAAATGTATTCCATTTAGTTTCTTATAAAGCGTATAGGGATCTTTATCCTTATTTTTTTATCCATTTCCATGACATTTCACCACTAATTACGTACATCTTGATATAGATTGCACCTTTGTTTTCCCGTTTAAAAGGTTTTACACTGGAGCCCTTTATAACTTGCTGTTCGGTGTGAGCCAAAACTCCATGTTGAAGACCGTATTTTGACGTATAATGGTCTACTTTTATAAATTGTGACTCGGATGGAGAGTTGTCTCATTGTCACATACAACATCTATATATGGCTCAAAAACGAAACGAGACGGGATAAAAAGGGATAAAAGAATCTACGCTACTTTTTTAATATATTTATAATGGGATTAATATGAGTCAAAATAGAGTAAAATAGTGGGTCGCATTTGGGTAGAAGCGTCACGCCGGATTGCCGATTTTTTGCAAGCGTGACAGGTGAAAGTCAAATGATTGTGTAGTGAAAAACGGGAAATGAAGTCTAGCGGGACACGGATAAAAATTAGAACTGCATAGTATAAGCGGGATACGGGAATCTGACAAAACAATAAGCTGAATACGGGAATCTGACAAAACAGTAAGCGGGATCCGGGATCAGAACCCCCCAATGAAACCCAAGAATAAGATATTTTTGTATATTCATCCTATTGTTGCAGTCATGCCTTGAAGAACAAATGTATCCGATGCATGCATTTTTTTTTTATATTTTTGGTCCCTTTTTCAATTTTGTGGGGTCCAAATTTATAGACAAAAGACCTTTAATATAGATATTTGGAATTCGTTGACATGCTGAATCTAACCGTGTATCTAGTTTGGGGATTTCTTTTGCCTAGTTGCTGAAATAGCCCACATAGAGTTCCTAAGGGTGTAAAATCAACAAAAATGAATTGTAGCATGCATTTCGCGTACAGTAACCCAAATGTGCATGGTTTTACCTCTGCGGTAGTATCCATTCGCGGATCTACAATTTTTCATAAGTAGGGGCCCACTGACTGCCTAAGAGGGCCCGCTGCTGTCACCTTCCAGTGATTCCCTATATAAGTTAAAATCAAGGAGAAACGTAATCTGAAGAATACAATATGACATTTTGAGAATCGCTTTTGTTACAAGTTTGAAAAGCTATATATTTGATGAAGAATGAATGAGGAGTTTGTATTTCAATTTGAAAATACATGTTTCATAAATCCTAAAGTCATCAACTAAGGTTTTTTTCATTTGTTGCAAGTGCATTTATCACATAATTCTACAATGAAAATTCCTCGCATCTTTGAAAATTCTACATTAATAATGACTGGACTAACAGTGATAATTCATCGCATCTATAGTTAAAATGGATCGCTTTCAATAATCGATATGCTATATTATGATGCTTTTATAACACTTATTTGAACTTTAATGCTATGTGTGTATATTATAAAGACATATCACAATGAAAATCTGTTAAAACTTAACTTAAAATCCTCTAACTTGATATTTTCAAAACGTAAACAAATACAGTTTTCCCATGATCCTTTATTCTACAATAGACATACCCGCATATAACAGTAAAAATGAACTAGCTGGATTCGCACTTTATATACACTGCATCTAGTTGATATGAGAATCATATAAAATATGAAAGGATGTAAAAAAAACCCGCTTTTTAACCGGATTTTGGGGACAAAAATGTCTGTTATTGATTTGGGGATGTACGGCGGTTGTCCGTGCATTTACGCATGAACCGTTCAACCAAAGCTTTTTAAATTTTAATATGTTGTTACTGACAACTAAATGAAGGTCAAGTTAAATAATGGCGATTTTGACTTATACGGTTCAGGAGTTATGGTTCTTGAAAGATTGAAAAATGGAGTTTCCAGTCTTGTCCGTACATTTACGCATGAAATGTTCTACCAAAGCTTCCCAAATTTTAATATTTTGTTACTGATGACAAAATGAAGGTCAAGTTCAATAATGACGATTTTGACTTTTGCCGTTCAGGAGTTATGGTTCTTGAAAGATTGAAAAATGGAGTTTCCAGTCTTGTCCGTACATTTACGCATGAACTGTTCTGCCAAAGCTTCCCAAATTTTATTATGTTGTTACTGATGACAAAATGAAGGTCATTTTCAATAATGACCATTTTGACTTTTACCGTTCATGAGTTATGGTTCTTGAAAGATTTTAAAAAATGTGTTTCCAGTCGTGTCCGTGCATTTTGTCATGAACCATTCAACCAAAGCTTTTGAAATTTTTATATGTTGTTACTGATGACAAAATAGAGGATAAGTTCAATAATGACGATTTTGACTTTTACCGTTCATGAGTTATGGTTCTTGAAAGATCGTAAAATGGCGTTTCCATTCAAGTTGTTGCATTTACTCACGAACCACTCAATTTAAGCTTTTCAAATTTTAATATGTTGATACTGATGACAAAATGGAGGTCAAATTTGATATTGACGATTTCACTTTCACCATTCATCAGTTATGGTTCTTGTGATATTGCCAGGTAACAAATAAATGTTAATAAATCCGGTTTGCTGTCGTTGTGACAGCCTATTGTTGAATATATATTTTATTGTGGCTGTTGTCATGTCACTTAATAAGAAAATTATCTTATCATTAAAAATTAACAAGAACAGTAGAGGTTATAAAGTCATTTATATTCGTGTTATCGTAGCTCTCACTATCGCTGTGGCAAAAATAATCACGAATATAATGCCTACCCATGTTTAAACTACAATATAGTATTATTATAGCTTGCATAAATTAATTCTTGAATACTACATTGTATATGCGTTCATATGTTGTTAAAACGGTTTCATATATATAAAAAAATATATATATATATTTAAATAGTTGAATGACTGAATAAATAGTCAACGATAAATCTTACGGGGCGATGGATCATATAAACATGATGCAGTACACTACATAAGTTGTATATTGTCTGTTTATTTTGATTGTTACACTTCCTTCATATTAAATAACTGAATTATGTTTAACGTGAAATAAACAATGATACGACATAACCAAGCAGTGAAACCAAATTTTCTATTATCATAAATTGTGTGCAAGAGCAGCTGGGGTATTTTTCTGAATATTGACGGCAGTTTTATATCACAGCAAAATATGTGGTGTAATAGACAAAAAGCAAACCATTTTTCTTTACGCGCTAGAAACGAAGCACTAGTATTTTTTGACATACGCAAGCATTTATTATGTGTCAAATTATAATTATAAGTTTACTATTTGATACAAATTGTGATGTTCTAACATATTAGTTATAAACAAAGATACTTACCAGCTAGAATGTTTGGTCACAAGTTCCTTTAACAAAATATTCAAATGTTTATGTTTTGGCATTCTTTGTCATCAAAAACATTGTCTAACTTAACTAAACTATGTCAAAATCATCGATATAATGAAATTACTACCCGTGTTAATGTAATATAGATTATTTAGCACATACTTAAAGATTTTTGAGTTTGCCTTCTAATTTTCACAGTCCATATACTTTTTCTAAGAAATACGTAACTCAGCATGAATGACCACATGGGTAAGATTTCACGGTATCGTAATCAATGTAATAAAACAAATATAGCCACTGGTTATACAGTAAATTAAATTAAAATTAAAATAAATAGTGTGTTATTAGTTTTTGCAAAGATGTTTATATATCATTCTATTCAAACTTTGGCTCTTAAATCTGTTTTATAAAATTGGAAGTTTCTTTAATAAAAATAAAGAACAACACATGTACATTGTTACCTTGTTTAAAGTCATGAATTTGGTCGATTAATGTCCAGTGGCAAATATGTCATGCATTTGCAGGACAAGATAATGCATTGAAAAACCATAAAGAGAATGTACCACTATAATCCCTCTAAATATTGGCACAATAATATTTATTTTGCACATTTGCGTAAGCAAATATTCGTTTTCCCCCTTCGTTTTTAATCGAAATCATGCTATTAAATGTGCCCAGCACTGTAGGCCATGCACTCGACCACCTTGATTTGACAAAAACAAATCAGATTTCGGTGGCCTAGTGTTACATTTCCTCATAAGTAGAACTCAGAGTTGTAACAGATGAAAACACATATATGCAAAATCACTCTAAATATTAGCACAACGATTGACGAATTCCGCAGTCATACTACTTGTATGCTAAACTAAGGTTTTGAGATTTTTGGAACTTTTGAGTCTGATACAGATTTTTGGTTTTGAAGAAATATGCAGGAAACAAGTGACTGCTATGATCTTGATTGGCTTCTTAAAGTGGTTATTACCTCGATTCTTGTCAGGAATATGACTGTTGCTATCAATTCGTTGGATGTTTTTGAGCTCCTGATTTTGCTATTTGATTCCAGACTCAAAAATTTGTTTTTAATTTTCCTCGGAGTTCGAAATTGTTTTATTTCATATTTTACTTGTTATGTATGTTAGTCCAATAACATATGACTTCGCATTCTTATTCAATTAACGTTTTTATACTAACATTTTCATTTTTTATTTAATTTTTTTAATGCTCGGGTGACACATTGATAGTAAGAAAAAAATATCCGAAATAGTAAATACAGAAATATTAAACAATGCCCCGATGTACCGGTCCCCGAGGTCATACGTGTATGTCATAGGACTAATTTTTATGTTTATATTAAGTAGTAATATAAAAAAGCTATGCACCATATTTTTATAAAGAAACCTTTTTTGAATGTTTTCTAATTGGAGAAAAATACATTTTGGGTGGGTGTGTCATATGAAACTCTGTTACACGATTCAGATTTATTGAATTGATTTATAAAAATATGAAATATATTGCTCATTACCAAAAACAATTTGGAGTGTCGGTATGTTTACAATTTCATATAAGACAATATCGCTTGTTCATATAAGAAACAGGTTTCTGCTATCTTTTTTTTTCTCTCTCAAAAGAATGACAATAAACAATCAATAAGTGCGCGCCGTGTGATAGTCTAGACTAGTAACTAGGCTGGTATTGAAAATTGTCAAGGTTATTGAATACTGGGTGTAAATGTTTACGTACACTTAAGTTAAGAATAAGTTTGTATTCTAATTAAGATACATAATTATAATGAAGTTCCGCGTGTCATTATTTTGTGCCTTGAAGCACATGGCATTGACATTTGTCATGGTCAGGGTTATTTATCTAAAGAAAGACCTATATGTACTGCAACCAGGGTTCATTTTTTAAAACTTTAATGTTCCGGAAGAACACACACATAAATTATATATCGACGGAAAGAGGAAAACGTGTACAATAAGAAAAGTTTTGTCGTGAAAATCCAGAGTGGTCACGTTTTTGTAAAATTGAGGTCAAAGGTCAGACCTAAAAAATATATTTCAACCACAAGGACAAAAAAAAGACATTTTCTGATATTTATTCGATACAATGCTACAAAAAGTGTGAAAAGGAAAATGTGGTATTATTGCCAAGGTGACAACTCCCCGCAATAGACCAAAATGACACAGAAATTAATAAGTTTATAAATATATAATTATTTTCTGTTACTGTATCTTAATACATTAATTTGTAGGATCCTTTACTAAAGATAATTTAGCTGATCTGTAACAATAACATCTCCATGCCTTATATATCATGTACTGTAGTACGCCGCTAGATTAAAACTGGCGAGGAAAGGTAATACACGGCCACTGAAAGCTTTATTTATGTAGAGCCCAGGTGGTCGTGTGGTCTAGCGGGACGGCTGCAGTGCAGGCGATTTGGTGTCACAATATCACAGTAGCATGGGTTCAAATCCCGGCGAGATAAAAACAAAAAAATTGCAAATGCAAATTTACAGATCTAACATTGTTAGGTTGATGTTTAGACGAGTTGTATATATATATAGGTCACCCTACGGCTTTCAATCAGTTAGTTTTCGATCTATGAGTTTGACTGTCCCTCTTGTATTGTTCGCACCTCTTTCAGTAGAAAGTTGTAGTTGGTTGCGTCTAATGTTAACAACGGAGTAGGTTCAGTTAGACCCCTTTTTGGCCCCAAAATATAGTAGTTTAAGAAAATTGTAAATTTGTAATCGTTAAGATATTTATTAAAAAAAGTAGAATGCTTCTGCTACATAAATATGTGCTGTGTTTGACAATACAATGCACACATATCGAGTACTAGCATCATTAAGTCATGCTAAATTACTGAAATCTTCACAATTTTAGCATTTTAGTAAAATTTTAAACGGTTTCTGTCTTAAATGAAAGTGGTTGCATTCGTGTTCATCCATAATATTGAAATGTAAGTTGTATATGATGATAATAAATAATATACATAAAGGATGAGGATGAACACGGATGCGGCCACTATCTTTTTTGACATCTGAAAAGTGATGATTTTTGGCATATTTGAAAGATTTTTCATATTTTAGCTTGAATCGGAGCGTTTTTAATGACTTAATCAGTTAAAATATTGCACATAAACTAATTGAATCAATTGAAATAGTCATTTAAGTGTTTAAAAAATGTCTAAAATCTTTCGTTAGATGAACTTGAAAATTGAGGCCGAAATCAGCCCTTACCAGACCTACTCCTTTAAAATTTCGTGAATCAGTAAAATGTTTTTCATATTTCAATTATTATTGCACGATTGAGTTAGGTGCTTACAATGTTGCTAATGTTGATAGAATTTTCAAGCTCCATAAAGGGCACTGAGCACAAATTATTTTAAATGAGTGTAATAATATATAAATATGACATCGGCAGACATACTTTTTGGAGAGCTACTGTTGATGCATATTTCCTATGACTTTGTATAAAGAAACGTAATGTTAGTTCTTAAAGCACTTCCACAAATTAGTTTGCAATATGGCAGAGTATATCTGTGTGCACCATGTAAGTTCTAAAAAAAACAGACAAAGTACTTCTAATATGCTTATATAAAAACCTATTGTGACATTCACTTCGGCTGTTGGTCTCCGTGAATATTAGTTTTTCAAAGGTCAATACAACCGCATATTTTCCTCATCAAAAGACAGAAATTGCATAATTAGTAATGCAAAAAAAAACAATCTTAAGTTACAAGATTACTCGTTATTTGACATACTTGTGGGAGTTCATTTACTAGAAATATTGTTTCAATTCAATAGGTAGCCGAAATAAACTTTTATAAAAATCAATTTTCAGAAAGTCAGGTGAAATATTTACAACGTTTTATTTACTTTAGTATACATGTATATAATATGCCCTAACATGTCAACAATCACTGTCCAGTAATCAGTTCATGGATAGTGATGGTATAATATAACAATATGATTTTAATAGACGACTTGTGTAGTTATGCTACTAAAACTAAGGTACTTGGAAGTAAACTAAGTCTAATTGATTTTGATCTTTTAATTATATTTGAAGTAAGTAAGTAAGTAAGTAAGTAAGTAAGTAAGTAAGTAAGTAAGTAAGTAAGTAAGTAAGTAAGTAAGTAAGTAAGTAAGTAAGTAAGTAAGTAAGTAAGTAAGTAAGTAAGTAAGTAAGTAAGTAAGTAAGTAAGTAAGTAAGTAAGTAAGTAAGTAAGTAAGTATAAGTAAGTATAAGTAAGTTAGTAAATAAGTAAGTAAGTAAGTAAGTAAGTAAGTAAGTAAGTAAGTAAGTAAGTAAGTAAGTAAATTATTTATTATAGTGACTTGTATGTGATGTATACAATTATATATATGTATAGATATAGGAAGATGCGGTGTGAGTGCCAATGAGACAACTCTCCATCCAAATAACAATTTAAAAAGTAAACCATTATAGGTTAAAGTACGGCCTTCAACACGGAGCCTTGGCTCACACCGAACAACAAGCTATAAAGGGCCCCAAAATTACTAGTGTAAACCCATTCAAACGGGAAAACCAACCGTCTAATCTATATAAACAAAACGAGAAACGAGAAACACGTATATATTACATAAACAAACGACAACTACTGTACATAAGATTCCTGACTTAGGACAGGTGCAAACATTTGCAGCGGGATTAAACGTTTTAATGGATCCAAACCTTCTCCCTTTTTCTGAAACAATAGCATAACATCACAGCATAGAAAAACACACGATAAAATATCAATTGGCAGACTTAACTCAATCAAAAAACGTATGATTACACAATGAACGAATAAATTTGATCTGCGATATCTGAATACAAATGCACAGTTAATTAAATATTAGAGACAAACATTCATGACCAAAAAGCTAACAAACAAATTCAAATAAAGCCATGGCAGGACATCACTGAGATATTTTTAACCAATCAATATTCACTTTAGAAAAAAACCGTTTTTGTTTTTTTTAAATAATTATAATCTTCAAGTTTATACAAATGTAGTAAGAATAAGTGAAAAATTGAAGATATTACAAATAATCAAAGCTAGTATACAGACAAGATCCATATAAATAAAAATAACAAAAAAGCATTATAAACAGTATCAACAGGTCGAATTAACAAGAAAATACGATTTGAGAGTACTCGCAGTTACTGACAGCTAGTTAAAAGCCAAAACCAATTAATAATAAAAAAATCATGCATCAGAGACTAAAATCAACTAATACACATCACAGGGATTTAGTTTTTTAACGTCATTAATAGTCAAAGAAGACATATATGTTCGCACGATGGGCTTTATTCCAAAATGAACAGGTCCCTTTGTCATGTTTATATAAGTAGAAAATATATCAGAGATTATACTTTTTAGATATTTCGCATAAGGATGTAGTTTATGTGAGGTTTTGGCATACCTGTAGGTGCCAAATGTTCGTAATCCTTGGTGTTTTTCGATACGACACAAGATAAAAATAGTTTACCCCATAGCACCTATTTATCTTTTAGCATAAGATTTAATAGCTCATAAAAGGTCGATTTTCTCTCTTTTGATTTGAGACCCAAATAGAACCAATTCAAATATAAGTTACATGTAAAAGTCCGAGTCATGCAGCCTTTTCCCGCCATATTTTATAAATCAAATATCTCGAAAAGAAGCTCCTTAACCTATCAATATTTTAAGCTTATTTTGATCTATAATTAATACTCTTCCTTGTGGATTTCTTGATTTATTTAATTTTGCCTTAAATCACCTTAGTACATCCATTTGTCGTAGATGTTGCTGACTAACAATGTGCACGTAGTAGTTACGATCCAATTGTGTCTAGCTGTAACACATTGGTACCAGAGATGAAATTGGCTGAAATTCGGAAAGAAAATCTTATTATGTTCAATTACATACATGTACATATACATTGTTTTGTTAATCATATACAATAGAAACCAAGATGTCAACATAATTATAAAAAGAAGATGTGGTATGCTTGCCAATTAGACAACTTTTTTCCATATATATTTATTCATTGTGTTAATCAAAATAATTCTTTCGATATAGCATGTTCTAAAAAAGAGACGTGCCTTACCATATCTATAGTTCACTTACACTGTCCGTCTTTAAGACCTCACCTGGGCATGATTTCAAGAAAAGAGAACTCCTGTTAATGTGGACAGACCGTTGAAATGACTAAATAGAGTTAGATTACCCTCATCATGGGAGTATTAGTCGATATAATACTTCCATGCCCTCATAAAGAGTAATTGGTACTGGCATATAATCATTCATCATCATCAAAACCTAAGTCATCGTCTGAGAAAAATATGAATTGCTTCTTTTTGTTCGTATAATATTGTTTTTATTGTAAATGATTGTATATAAACTTTTATTGTACTACTAGTAATATTATGAAGACTTTATCATGTTCATGTTGTCGTTTTGCGTATTTTTATAGTCTTTTCTGTAACCTATTCTAACCGGACTTGGAATTCTTATAAACTGTGTTATACTTTGCGTATTACTGTGTGTTTGTTATTCCACGTTCCGTAGAGGAAAAAGGGAGGGTTTAGATTTCACAAAACAAGTTTTACCACGCCGAATATGTCTGGAACCTCTGGTCTTTGTTGGTTTTGTCTGTTTGTTTGTAAGTGTGACCTCCATTTTCGCCGAACTAGTATACATAATTGTTTAGTGACCAGCTGATCAGAAGCTCGCCTACGGATGCTAGAAGTTGAAGACTCTGTAATGGCTTTCGGCTTGGTTTTTTTTTAGTCGGGATGTTGTTTCTTACACACATTCCCCGTTTTCGTTCTCAATTTTACTCATAATACAGCGGTCACACCGTGCCGATTATTGCTCCCTTTTGAAATCAGTCAGCACTAAGACACAAAACATGAAAAAGTCGAATTACTATCCTCATTTCCCTTTGATCATTACATCTGAAGCAGTAGTATACGTTCGTAACATATATGTACTTGTGTCTCATCAATTTTTTTAAAATATAACAAATAAAACATTTTTTAAAACTAAATCGTTGAATCACATCCTCCTTAATCAAATGAGGTGAAACACGTAGAATTTTGTCTGACTGGTCGTAGTTTAAACATGTTCAAAATAAGAGGCTTTTATTTATGTTACATTATCAATATTGGTGGTAGCTACATTGTAAGTGAAGACCAGAGACACGGAGCATTGCATGCTTAAGCATGAGGCAATTATACACACTTTATGGACTTTTAATCTTAGTATTCCTATTTTTTTTTTAATTTGCTGTATGCAATTTGTTTGGCCTTTAAACATGTTAAAAGTGAGTACATTAAAACAGAGGACTATCTTTTAGCGTACAACGCATATAAAATGCATTCTGTCTGTTTACTGGTTTTCCCAAAGTAGATATGATAAATATCTCATGGATCTATATCTCGAACTATGCATGCCATGTGATGTATGTGTTGTTGTGATATATCAAAAGTAAATACAACATGCACTTTCACTTTCGTAATCATTGCTTATTCATGTTACTTTTACTTTTAAGCATTGATATAATTCATCAAAAAGCTTTCTGCATTTCTTTAAACTTTTAAAAAGGTGTAAAACAAAAATAAATATATTTCGATATGATGTTTAGCAAAATGTACTTTTCTACAATGACCTACCAACTGATTTTACCAAATAGTATAGTCATAATTACATGTTCAAATGAGGTCGATATTTTCCACTTGAACATGTATGTGAGAGAACTTGTTGCAGTTCGGGACACATTTTGATGCCAGGTAATAATGCTTCTGCTTGCCAAGTATCCAACCAGATTGTGTAATATATAAAAGAGAGGCGAACATCTTTGTTTATTATTGTTTTGTTTGTACTTTTTTTTTTTATCTAATTGTATAATAAGTTTTAGGGTTTGTCCCTCCCCTGTTTTACTGCATTATGTATTTTGTTCTTTTTTGTATTCCTTTTGTCAGTCTGTTGATTGAGATTCAGAAGGTGAGCCAGGAGGAATATATCAAAAATTTAAAAAACGAACCCCAAGTCTACCAAAATTTAATCCAAGTCTATCCCTTATGCATGCGCGCGTTTCAATATAATATACATTTTCCATTTTTGAATGATTTTATTATTTGAAAAATTACGTGTCGATTTTAGATCTATGATTATTTCTATTTACTTTATTTACAACACTTAAATTTTAGATTTGGGCAATTTGTAGCTTCACATATATATTTTGAATACATTGTAGATGAATATATAGAATATCAAAATAAGATGTGGTATCATTGCCATTGAGTAATTAATAACCTCACACAAAAGTACGAGAATGTAAATAGTTATTTGTCACCATACGGCCTTCAACAATGGGCAAAATATGTACTGTATAGTAGACAATAAGACACGCCGACATAACAAAACTTATATCAAGCAGTTCAAAGGAGAAAACTAACGTCTAATGTATGCTCAAAACAATAATCGAAAAAAGATGACAGACAGCATGCATACAACGACAACCTTTGAATTACAAGAAGGATAGTTTGGCGGCATTTAATACTTTTGTGAGCGCTCAACCCTTTATGTAACATAGAACAATTTTAATTAATGTACCAGCTAGCACATCATAAGAACAAAACAATAACACGGTTAATAAGATGAGTAAAAAAATGCATCGCTGCATCATGCTCAGTTCGGCGCGATGACACCAATAAACAAGAAACTATTTGTTAATTATAAATCCAGCCTCAATCCCGCAGTGTGGACCATGATTATTGTGTAGATTATTTGTTTACCTCTGCGTATTGTTTTGTTACATGTATATGCATGTATATGTTGTCGATTTTTTATTGATGTAAACTGTACATACATGTATCATTATATCATAATGTTTTCCACAAAAAGTTTTTTTTTTTTTCAATTTTTGTTTGTTTGAGTATGGACAATTTTGAAATTGAAATCTTTTGACAGCTTCCATAATGCTAATTTTTAACCTTTCTCAGCTGGACCAAATCCGGCACTACTTTACTTTAAAACTTATGGCCCAAATTTTTAACAGTTTATATACATCCCCAACTTGTTATTTGAGGCATAACACATGAATAAATAAATAAAGAAGGGTGTAAAAAAAATGGCAAGTAGCACACTGTCCAGACTAGGGACTATATTCGTTTCCGGACCATACAGGATACAAATCTAAATTGAAAACAACGTTAAAACCTATGAATGCGTTGAATAGAAGCCGCAATTTGTATATAGGTGCAAAACAAATTTCTTGGTAGAGGGATGTAAACAATATTTTTCAAATTACCAAAAAACAGTGAAAAAGTATATATTTTAACAAAACGCTTTTCACCAGTTCTTAAACCCCGCTCCTTGCCATTCAATTTGGCGATTGCAAAATAAACGGATCACCAAATGTAACAAATGAATCTTAAGTATTAATGTAAACAATAAACTTACAGAAAAGATGATATACCGCAAAGAACAGGTGTAAAATTAGTACACCATATCCGGATTTCGTCAAATAATGTCTCTTCCTTGACGTTAGGGATCGAAAGGTATTTGGTTACCTTTATTTAGGATAGACTCTTGGATTTTAAAGAGTCGAAATAGGATGAGCGGATCATATAAACCCGAAGGAAAATATAATACAAGCCCAAACAATATATAAACAAGTCTAAATTGAAAACAACGTAAAACCTAGCTATATTGATTGCTTTGGATAATAACCGCAATTATTTGAATACGTGTACATGCAAAATAAATGTCATGCGGTAGAGAGTTCTAAATACACCAGCACAAACAATATTTTCCAAAAGACCAAAAGAAGTGAAATAGTATATTCTTTAAAAAACGCATTTGTCTAACACAATGCTAACAGCATGAAAAGGTCGAACAAAGGATGTTCTTCGTGTATGTCATGTATGTATATAAATTATACATGATTTGTACGATAAATTCAACAACATCCATATCTATATCGCATGTATCGATTTATCAAAATAGATAAGTTTAAAAAAAAGTTTTTTTTTTAAAAATTAGATAATTATGTATACTGTTAATTAGATGTATCAATGATTTTCTATGCACGCTATATAATGTTTATCATATATATTGACTGTGCGAGCATGCCAATACATAATTATGTTGATCTATTTATAGTTTATGGTTTTTTGTACTTTCATTTTCCAATGTTTCCAGAAGTTTTACTTTCGAAAAGTCCGACTGATTGGAAATTTTCTGTCAAAGCCAATCAATGCACAAAGTGCATGCAATTTATAGCTTTAAAGTAGTATATAAATAAAACAATGTATAGTCCTGAGTATTACATTCTATTTATTCTAACATAACACCAATGAACACGTTAACAATGGGAGGAATAGATTTTATCTTGGAACAGCTACCGTGTTTACTATCCTGTACATGTTTTGCTGGAGCTGTGACAGTGTATTATAAGAGAAATTTCCGGAGCGATAAACTTCCGTTAGTGTTCTTCCTCGTCCTGTTAAGTATATCGTTAAATCGTTCAGTAGAGAGTAGTTCTCGATTAGCGTGTGTTATTACATTTATCTTGTGGTGTTCTGTTGTATACAACACTGTTAAACATCTGAAATGGATGAACACTGTACGATTAGACTTCTTTCTGGCAATCCTTCTAACAGCATATGACTACAAATTTGATACATCTATAGCAGTTGGACGTTTATTTGGGATACCATACAGCGTCGGCGCACAAAACTGTACGTGTTACATGAATTTTGTAAGAATCGTGCTAGCTGTCATTCCGCAGTTTTTACGGAGGCCATCACAGCTAAAAGCCAAACTACAAGGACTACGGAGTAAATTAGGACCGATTTACATTATTTATTGCGCCAAATTTGTGATAGATTACACATACTATGGAACAGTGACTTTGTATGCAATGGGGATAATAGCTATCGTTTCAGCTGTAGTTGGTGGAGTATTTCTACGTCCGGACAACACTGCTGTGCTAGAACTTCTTGGATTTGGACTAAAAAATAACAGTAGAAAATATTTACATGGTCGTGGAATGATTATGTCATTTAGTTGCATCACTTTGATGGTGTTAAATGAACTTTTGAGTTTTTCAACAAACAGTGTTATTTCTACCATAAAATTGTGATATTAACCGTTGAAGTTACATGTATAACCTAGTCAGACTTTGTTAAACAGTTCATTTATTACATTTTTTTTTACATATTTTTATATTACAGCCAGTAATACATTGTGAAAAATAAGGGCATTTAATTGTTGTGATTATTTTTGCCAGATTCATTGTTTATTTGAAATATGAAATATTTATACATACATGTATGCATTCATTTTACATTTTACTATTGTTAAAAATAAAAATGCTTTTGTTTTAAATTTATTGTTCTTCTTCAAGTTTTCAAAACAGTTTTGGCTATGCACTACCTATAGATCAACATTATCAGATGACCCTGCTTGTGAAATACCACTTTCACGTTGAATATCGTTCCAGAGGAGCGGTGTTTTTGTGCATGTGTTTGAAAGTATATGACAATGAAAAGATACTTGAAAATATCAGTTTTTAGTTCCTTTTCAATTAAAAACATATATGGAGATCTGGTACGACTTCCTTTTAGACTACTATTGTTCAGAGTTTTAACTACGTTGATATACGAAAATATAGGCCTAAAACGTAAGGCCTTTAACAATGAGAACTAAAACAATACCTTATATCCAGTCGTAAAGGCCTAGACATGAAAATTGTGGAACCTTTCAAACGTAATTAAAGCTTCAGTGCAACTTGATTCATACGAAAAACAAATAAGAGAGACATGAACCAGCAACAACTACTGAATTACAGGCGCTTAACTTGGGACATGCACTTCAAAATGTGACATTAAAGATGTTATTAAGGCCGTGTCAACCATGTCTCCAATATTAGGCAGTCATTCAACAGCATAATATAAGAACATACTTAATAGTCAGTTGCAGATGGCTTAACTAAAAATACTAAAAATAAAAAAATCGTAACGGAGCTTGCACAAAAAATAATACCGCAACATTTAAGCAATACACAAAAAGTATCGATATATTAAGAGTACTTGCAGACACTGAACGCTTGTTTAACACGAATCACAACTGTTACAATGTACGTAAATCTTTTCGCCAGGAAGGGCTCAACTCATCAGATCGATACAAAGCTGAAAAACAACATACTGTATGTGACTGCCCCAAGTCAGGAACGTACCAGCAACCAGACTGAAACAAAGAAATCACATATTCGGTGACCTTTAATCCTACCAGCTAGCAGCACTTACCCGTCCACGTCCACTCTGGGTAGTAATTGTATTTGTAGCTATCTGATGATTTTTATAGTTCGTTCTTATGTTGTACTGTTACATCACTGTTCCAAATTAGGAGGGGCGTTTGGGTCCCGCTAACATGTTAAACCCTACCACATTCTGTATGTATGTGCCTGTACCAAGTCAGGAGCCTGTAATTCAGTGGTCGTCGTTTGTTTGTGCGTTAAATATTAGTTTTTCGTTCACTTTTTGTACATAAATTATGGCCGTTAGTTTTCTCTTTTGAATTGTTTTACAATGTCATTTCGGGGCAAGCTGACTATATGCAGCATTTATGAAGGTACCAACCCTCCCCAACCTGGGACAGCGGTGTAACAGTAATCTCAGTTTAGAAATGATTAAACAGCTGCGCATGTCCTTAATTAATAAGGTGCAAAAGGATACTAATGTGGACAAAACATATTCAATATTTATTTTCATTGTATCATTTATCATTTCCGTATAAATCGTATAAAATATAATTATAACTGGTGACTCATGTAAAAGAGGGGCAAAATATACCAGAAATATAAACCGTCATAAATCGAAAATAAACGGACAACGCCATGGCTAAAAAAGAAAAGACAAAAAGAAAAATAATAGCCCTAGTACACTAGTACACATGTTAAAACATAGAAAACTTAAGTCTAGCAACACGAAACCCCAATCTAAAACTGGTGGTGTTCAGGAAGACAAGCAGATCCTGCTCCACATGTGGCACCCGTCGTGATGCTAAAATCTGTGTCTCTTAATATGAGGTTCTGAGTTGGATTACAGATCAGACAACAAAAAGAAGGGAGACAAACATACCAAGAAGATTACAAATAAATAATAAATGGGCGGTCAAATCATATAAGGAATATGGAAATATTGGGGGATAAATATATAATACATATTTTTTTTAGAATTTGCTAAAAAAAAATGTCCAATATATTCTTTAAAGCTGGGAAGGGGAGGAGTATCAATTAGTACAGCGTTCCGGTGTACTAGTTATCACTTTACAGTCCTGCAATAACATAAGGCTAGATAAAACTAGTCAAAACTATATATACATACACAATAAACACTTTAGTTTTCTTTTGTTTCCTTTCCTTTTCTTTTATTTCCTTTTCTTTTTTTTTGTGCAGTCCGATGGAAAAACCTTATACTAATTTTTTTTGATACACATATTTAGACCTATGTGACTTTATAAAAAATCTTTTGACAACATCAGGGCCTTTTATAGCTGACCGTTATGCGGTATGAGCTTTGCTCATTGTTGAAGGCCGTACGGTGACCAATAGTTGTTAATGTCTGTGTCATTTTAGTCTTTTGTGGATAGTTGTCTCATTGGCAATAATACCTTAGCTTCTTTTTGATAAATTCACATAAATATGGATGCAGTACTTATACTTAATAAGCACAGGCACTTATCTCAGAATTTCTTTTTCCTACATGTATATATAACATAAAATATCAAGGTATATAGGATTTTGTTTGTCTGATATGAGACAAGTGCCTATGGTAATAACTAACCGATTTGGTATCTCAAATTTACCCAAATGAATCTCTATGTGGCTGGTCAGTCATGTCAGTGGTGTTCCATGACTATGTTGTTAATTGCCGCTCACTGGTGTCGTAAAGTTTGATTGGCCTTTCCTCCTTTCCCGGCTTTTGGTTGTCATACCTTTCAACTGTCATTATTTGCGGTTAATTTCCACCACGGAAGCTCAAAAATTGAAATATTTAAAGAGCAATTTTGTCAACTGACAAATTCAATTTCAAACAATATTTTACAATAAATTTTACCCCATGGGCACCCTGTATAACCCCGATACAGATGAAACCGGACGTTGACGCGTTCGAGTCGAGCACACAGTATAGCACTGAGTTCAGACAGTAAGGAATTCATACTTTTAAAGACAATCCAATATCTATTCTTCGTATATTTTGCGCCAATATATTATTTGCCATAATACTTATGAGTTACTAAAAGGTTTTTCAAAAATGTGACATTTTTTATACAAACATAAAAAAACGCACGACGATATCAATGATAAAACGTGCTTGGTATTTTTAAACATTCAAAACTTAATGTTTCTCGTACCTCATAGTTTTTAAAACTTACATTTTTGAAAACTTCATAGTATAAATTAACAAACTTATAAAGATCGTTTGTTTATGTTGTATCTAGAAACAAAAAAATACACGTTTTAAAATGTCTCTATTTTCATGTTGTGTACGCTTCGTTGTCATTACACCTTTTTATACTGTACGCTTCGTTGACAAAATATTGCGTTTGTCAATGAATTTTGCATGTATTAGATTATGCTTTGATATGATTATAACCAATATGCATGTTTGAAAATAATAATTTACCATCATAACATGCAGACAGCAACCCATAAGGTCAGTTGTATTGTCGAAAAACACTTGGGGGAAATTTTTACATTCAAAAAAATCCTCATGTATACAAAAGTGTGAATTGGTAGGAAAATACAATAACTCAACAGATGCAACTATGACAAAGCATACAGATACACACGTCCGATTTCTAATTTCAAAGCATATTTGAAAGTGTTTACCATACAACAGTCAATGAACGGTTAGGTGGTGGGTTGGGTGCCCGCTAACATGTTTAATCCCGCCATATTCTGTATGTGCCTGTCCAAAGCCAGGAGCCTGTAATTCAGTGGTTGTATATATTTTTTTGTTCACCGGTGTGACTTTTGTGCAAAAATTGAGCCATTAGTTTTCTCGTATGCACTGAGTACATTTGTTATTTCGGTGTGCTTTATAGCGGTGTGGGCTTTTTCATTGTCAAAATTTTCTCTGAGTACAGACAAACCTGCACATCTGTAAAAAAAAATCAGGCATAGCATGCCCTAGATAAATGAACTCTAAGTATTTTTTAGAAAAATAAAAACTTACCAGGATTTTGCCGTGCACTTTTTTTCATTCCTCCAGAAGGTGCCAAAATAAACTAAGTTGGGAAACAGGTTTGAGAACTTCCCCATAGGTAAAAATTAAAGTGGACTTTTTTAATTGACATGGACATTAGATGGACAATAGATACCTGACAATAATTGGTTATTTAAACTGTGTACCTGAGTGGACAATATCAAGGTAAACTCAACTGTTTGTTAATTTTATCATCTTCTGCAGATACGAAAAAAAGTGTACGGCAAAATCCATTTAAGTTATGAATTTTCTAAATCATACAATGCATTTGAATTCTATTTATCTAGGGCATGCTATGCCTTAAAACTTTTCCAGATACACAGGGGTGCCTGTACTCAGAGAAAATTTTGAGATAAAAATACGGCCATTTTAGCCATAGGGTCCACATGAACCTTAAAAGGCGTACGGTGACCTATAGTTGTTCATTTTTGTTTCGTTTGGTCTCTTGCGAAAAGCTGTTTCAATACCGCATCTTCTATTTGATATAGAAAGTAATCAAATATAATCAATGGATTATAGGTTAAGCCTTTTGGCCTGAATCTCAGAGGCGGGTCCAAGGGGGTCATAGATTACCATAGAGTTACATTAAGGCTCAAGAATAGGTGTATGCAAGGAACATGTAACTGATAGCCATCAATAGTAATACAGTTACTTCAATGTGAAGATATAAAGATGAAGAGACAACACTCAATATTAACTGGTTTGCTTTCTTTAATTATGTTTTTGTGTTTGTTTAATTTTTATGCTATAAAGATAATGCTTAAATTCCTCGAACATTACAGTCTTTCTACTGTGGTGCAAAAATCTAAATGATTGGTCAGGTCATTCTGGTTATTATAAACACCTTTAAAGTCTATACTCACCCATATGCATTTCATTCAAATTTTGATTAATTTCACAGAAGACCACAGGAACCATATTTATATTCCCCAGTTACCCTTGGCGTCATTGGTAAATTATGGGTTAGCAAAGCATCAATCACCAACCTAACCTTAGACATTTGCTGTGTTTCTTCTTTATTGTTGGTACTTAACAATAGACCCTTTTATTTGTTTATGACACGCGTACGTAATGGCTGATTGTTGGTTGCTTAACGATCACTTGCAAATATGCCATGCATGTTCAGGATAAGCACAAAGAAGCAACACATACATGTAAGTCCTGTGAGGAGACCCTCCGGAATTACGTCAGGGACGTTTGGATTGCCACTGGATAAAATGATGTATATTTCATAAAGACACAAATGGTGCCTTTCAACAGGCTATTTATAGACCTCTCTTGAAGTTTTTGCAGGGGTTCTTACTGTGTAGTTAGCGTGGTACTCTCTTTACACGAGACATTGGATTTTATATTCCCATTCGGACAGGACGTGACTGTGTACTGTTACATCCCACACAACTAAATGGGTGGCCAACTTCAGTCAGTTTTTACTGCCGATCGGAAAAAGACCAAAGTGATCATAATTTATAGTATATCTCCCAGTCACCCTTCACCAAATTCTTTCATAAATAAAAAAAACCAATTGGCCACAATATAGAAAGTTTTGCTCTACCTGTTAAATCAAAACATCACTTAACATTATTATAATTTACGCACACTTATGAGAACTCATAATACCGTACATCCTTTCGATACTGCTCATATTTGGCATTGCACAAGTTCGTGCGTTTTATTACGTCTTTACCTAAAAGCGTAGGATATACTGATTAAAACAATTTGGATACACGATTTACTTCTTAGTTGTAATTCGCTTTGAAATAACTATCAGTTACTACAATTACTCCTTTGTCGATATTTTATGTATATGGTTTTTGTGCCTTGTACCGACATTTTGAGTTTAGCCAATTACAACTGAACTTTGTTATCATGTTGTGCTGTTACACCAGTGTTCCATGTTAAGGAGAGGGTTGGGGGCTCACATGTTTAAACCTGCCGCACTTTGTTTTGTCGGTCCAACGTCAGAATCTTGCAGTGCATTGGTTATATAGATCTGTCATTTCATAAATTTTAAATTATTAACCGTTAGTTTAATCGTTTTTTTCATATTTTTTTTTCATATCGGGGCCTTTTTTCGGCGACTGTATGGTATAGATTTTCCTCATTGTTAAATGTTGTACATTGGACTATAATAGTTTATACGCCAAATTCATTTAAACTTTGATGGACAGTTGTCTCACTGGCCATCACACCACATCTACAAAGCTCCGCATGTAAAAAAAAGTAATAAAAAAATTAAAGCAGTTGGAATGCCATCTATGGCATTCGGCAAATTAAGTTCAACGAGCTCCTTCATGTATGTCTGCTTTCGTCTAGGCGACTTTGAACCAACATCGGCATTTGGAAGAGCCTCAAATTGTAAAAAGAAAGTCATTAAAGTTTTAATGACTGTACTATACTTTTTGAAACTTTCTTTCCTCTGGAATATATTTATTAACTGTTCATTTCATCTGGAAAAACATTGAAAGTCTCAATTTTCAATAGAAACATTCCATGCAGATGTACGCGAGTTACATATTTCAATTTTGGCTTTGTATGACAGATATTTTAAGTTCAACTACTTTGACTAAGTTAACAGATAAACATTTACAATAAAATACAGAAAAAGGGTCGCCGACACCATCTCGAAAACCTTGACAAGAAAGTGTTTGTCACGGTTTTTGTCAACGAACTGTACAGTGAAGTTATTTCAAAACGCACAACGAACGCGACACATTTGGTGGAACGAACAATACAGTCAGAGAAAATTTATTTTGTATGATATTGCGTTTATTCTAAGTTCTAGGGCACATTTGAAGGCACGTAGTAATTCAATGTATAGTTATTTAGTATTGCTTAAGGTACTAATACTCAAAGGTGTATGCACGAACAGATATTCAGCATTGTTTACATCGTAAACCGTATGAAATTGCACCATGTCTGTGTGTTTTGCATCTAGCAGTTTAATCAAACGTTTTATACAATATCTTAAACTTACAACAACTGTATAATTGAATAAAGATACTAACATGCTCATTGACATATTTATATATACTCAAATAAGTTCTAGAGAGGCATTCAAAGTTATTGTCATCCCAAATCTTGTCCTGCTTATCGCTTCGAACGCCTTGTTCCAACGTCCGGATTAATTTGTATCGGGGTTATACGGGGTGATGGGTATAGGATTGTAAAACAACGAACGGAAGCAAGTAAACAACATAAATCAAATTTGAATGCCCCTTTTAAGGTTGTGAAGGACTATGAGAGACATGCTCCACGTAAAACCCCAATTGGCATTTTTAAATGTTGGCACTGCATGAGGTATGCACAGGGTGCACCCCCCCTTTTTTCTCTCTATTAAAAATTTTCAGTTTTTAATTTTATTTATTTAAGTATTATGTAATTATATCTTTTATTTTAAATTAATCAATTTAATTTTCATTTATTTAGGCTGCAAAATTATCACAGCGAATTATCAAAACCATGAAGGATTGTTTCCCCTTGGATTAATCTTTAGTGTTGGAAGTTTAAACTTCCTTGACAAATATGTAAACAAAAGAACAAAAAACATGGTAAGGTTCTCATGATGTGTAAACTAATACAAATCCTTGATTTAAACCATTAAAAAAGGGTTATCAAGAACAGTTACTTTTAGGGCACGACTATTTGATGATTGGGTGCGAAAGGTCTTTACTACTTTAGAAATAAATATTCACTCATTTTCATTTGTCAACATGCATGACATGGTCAATATGTCAATGGCAATATGCATGCTTAACGTTTATTTCCTTCGGAAAATTATATTCACTTGCCTTCACAACTGTTTCCTTCATTTTGTGTTGCAGGATATTTTAATTTTGAAAGTATGGTCGGCTCTCAAGCCTAGGGTATTCATTTGAACCATTCCACCCCATCCCCCTTATGTCGAGCCTTCGACTTTTGTCGAAAAAGCGAGACATAGCGATCCTACATTCCGTCGGCGTCGTCGTCGGCGGCGTCCACAAATATTCACTCTGTGGTTAAAGTTTTTGAAATTTTAATAACTTTCTCAAACTATACTGGATTTCTACCAAACTTGGACAGAAGCTTGTTTATGATCATTAGATAGTATCTAGAATTAAATTCTGTAAAAATAAAATTCCATTTTTTCCGTATTTTACTTATAAATGGACTTAGTTTTTCTGCCGGAAAAAATAACATTCACTCTAGGGTTAAAGTTTTTCAAATTTAAATAACTTTCTTAAACTATACTGGATTTTTACCAAACTTGGACAGAAGCTTGTTTATGATCATTAGATAGTATCTAGAATTAAATTTTGTAAAAATAAAATTCCATTTTTTCTGTATTTTACTTATAAATGGACTTAGTTTTTCTGCCGGGAAAAATAACATTCACTCTAGGGTTAAAGTTTTTCAAATTTAAATAACTATCTTAAACTATCCTGGGTTTGTACCAAACTTGGACAGAAGCTTGTTTATGATCATAAAATAGTATCCAGAAGTAAATCTTGAAAAAAAAAAAACACATTTTTTCGGTATTTTACTTTTAAATGGACTTAGATTTTCTAACAGGAAACTACACATTCACACTGTGGTTAAAGTTTTTAAAATATTATGAACTTTCTTATTCTATTTTGGATTTGTACCAAACTTAGACAGAAGCTTGTTTATGACCAAAAGCTAGTACCTAGAAGGAAATTTTTTTAAAACTTTGTACCTGTGTATCTGTATTTTACTTATAAATAGACTTAGTTTTTCCCAGTTAACATTACATACAATCTGCAGTTAAAGTTTTCAAAACATTTAAATTTATTAGATTCATAAACTATCCTGGACTTTACCAAACTTGGATGGAAGTTTCTTATAATCAAAAGATAGTATCAAGAGGAATATTTTCATTGATTTTTTTCCTCTTTTTCGTTGAGCCTGCAATCATGGCAATTAACAGCCAAAGTAGGCGAGACACTGGGTTCCGCGGAACCCTTAAGAATTTTTCCCTACTTGGGTCATACTTTATTTCTTTTGAGAAATTTTGTTATACCAAGTTTTGTATAAAAGTAAACAATGAAGTTCAATAGCAGTGCTATAGGAAACAGATGTTTATAAAAGATATGATATCTTGATACCCCTATAAAATCTACTGACCCCACTAATGATCCATAGGACTAGCCTTAGGGGGTCACCATGTGATGGAGCAGTTTAACCAATCACTACATCATTAATTACCTGAGGTTTCATAACCAATTTGATCATATACATTGTACTTAGAGCAAATAAATTAATATTTACAGTCATGACAGTATGATGATAGACATGATAGCATACTATTAAATTTACATACATTCACAAATGGGAAAGGATGCTTAGGAGGCTGATATAAGAAAATTTTATCAATTGCATCTAGTAATTATAATATTTGAAATGTCTCCGCATGGAGTATTATATGATAAACAAATTTGAACCTCCGACTTAAAAAGATCACTTTCATAGGTGCACCCAGGGGGGCCTGGGCCAACCCCATTAGGACAACCAGAGCCCCCCCTTTTTATGAACATTTTTGGATCGGCCACTCACTGAATGATATAAAACTTTAATTTTTCTCCATTGTTCATTATTCAAATTGTACATGTACATGTTTATGAATAAAAAAAAATTATATCATGTCATTAGTCATTAGACTAATATCAGCCCTTGGTCATTATCAGCCCTTGAGCCATTGGCTCTTGGTCTGATGAAACATCTAATATGAAAAATGCAAATTAGTAATCAGAAAGTTGGGGTTTTTTTTAAATATAAATTGTGATTGTACTAGTAAAAATGTTTTTAAAGCTACATTCATGACGTTTGTACATGTGTATATCATGATAATTTTATTTTATGGAGAAATAAATAGATTTGAAAATATCTGATATATTTACAACACTGGTTTTTAGTATCTGTAAATTAAAAATAACATTCAATTAATGAATTACTGTCAATGAAGAAATAACATCATAAATGTGGTGCACACTGAATATATAACTGTGGTTATTGAAAATGTGCATCACAGTTTTGAAATTATTTAAAAAAGACACAAAAATTATAAGTCATATTCCTTATAATTTAATTCGAAATTCCATTTTTATGGAGGAACGTGAAAAAATGTTAAAAATTATCTCTATGAGCTGATGGTAAAAAAACTTTCAGCTCATATAAAATTGAATTACTAAGTTATGATATAGATAGAAATACTAATGATTTAATCAGCAACCTTGTCATATATTTTACATGCATCTCTTTTTAATAAAAGTTTGTATAGGTTGTACTTTGTAAATACAGCTGTTTCTCATATATTTTGAACTTACATGTAGCCACATGTTACACATGTTACATTGTAATGAATATATAAGTGGCTCCCAAGTTTTTGTCTTTTCTAAACTGGTAGTCTTGAAGGCAACAAATATCAGATTATAAAGAAGTCTTCTTGTATGATAAAAAAAAAATCATGCTATAAGTTTCTTATCTTTTCAGGGAAATGGTCAGGCCATCCTAACAGAAAAAGAAATTCAAGAAATAAGAGATGAAACACCATGTTAGTATTTTTGTGTTTGATAGTCTTGTAATCCATGTAATGGAATTATCATTTTTTGTTGGTCCAATGATCATGATGTTTTTCAGCCTGTAAGTCTGTTCATCCGTCCGTTCAATCCAATTAATTATTAAAAAAATATATAAAAAAAAACAACTTTGAAGATAAACATGATAAACAACCACTGAAATTTTACCAATTATTCATTTAATACATTTACTGTTGTGATGCCCCCACTAAAGTATTTATTTTGAGTTTTTGAGTTATATTTTTTTTTTTATATAATTATAGATTATTGCTGATCATCTCAACAAGATTGATTTTCTCGCTTGAGCCCTTTAGGTGAAATTGAGAAAAGCAATCAAGTTGAGATGACTATTATTCATTGTTATCAGGGCTGGAATATTATGAGTTCACAAAAAAGAAAATAGTGGGCAAAAAATATTGAAATTTGGGATAATAAATTGAAGATGTCCCTGCTTGCATATAACATTATAAAGACATAAATAGAGAACTAAAAGTTCCGCCACCCAAATTTTTTCTGTGGTTTATAGTAAAAACCTTGGTTTATGTATATAAGTTTCATAAGATATCTGGTGTACATTTAGACAAACTAAAGTTACAGAATGAAAACTAATTTTGGGATATACAAACTACAAAGAGACAGGGATAGCAATTAATGCCCCCTCCCTTTGCTTAGCGGCATAGACATACAGATTTGAAAGTAATATGGTGGTAAAATATAAAGTAGATAGTAATTATAATAATAATGATAAAAATTAAAACAAAGAAGAGAAAACTTCACAAAATATAAAAAAATACTGCAAAAATGAATTACCGCCCCCATCTCCAGTCTCACCATTATCCTGTTATACATGTAGTATAAATATACATATGAGTTGCATGGGATAAAAATCGATCTTTATGCAAATGAATATCAAGAATATATTCAATACATCGGTTAACTCATAATTTGAGCTGAAAATATCCATGCTGAGTATACATGTTACTAAATAATTGAATATGAAAATTGAGTTGATATAACAACCCTACAATAAAGACCAAAATCTTTTATTTTGTATTTGTATATTCCAGAATCAAATCAAACACTTTGATGTACATGTATACTTGCACTTGCATAAAGTCAATTTCTATCGTACGCAGCTCATATTTTGTCATATTCATTTAGAATTAAAGTGGATAATTCAGGTGTTAATATCTCATCTTGTTTTGTAGTTACTGATGCTGAAGTGAAATCATTGCTAAACAGATATGACGAGGTGGACATCTCAGAAAACAATTCAAAAGGACTCAGCTATGATGACGTTCTATATATGCCAGAATTTATAGGAAGTGTGTTTGCCCCACTTGTTATAGCAGCTAATGTGGATACCAAAACAAAACGTATTTATGCCAGACAGTTTATAAAAATATGTTCCACATTAAGTACACAGATCAAGGCTGAAGAGAAAAAAAAATGTAAGTAAACTTGTTTCCTCCTGGAGCCATACATTAAATCTGTTATGATAATTCCCCGAAATCAAACCACAAAATGTATAATATCTGAAAACAAGCTATCCCATTACTAAGTTTTCTAGGTGGACAAATACTACTTTTTCCAACTACCTTAAAAAATTTAATCGTGCACTGACCAATTATGAAGGAAGATATCTGTTAAATTATGATTATCATATTCAAGGAGTTTTTATTAAACCTGCAAATTTATATAGCTTCTGTCAGACAAAGATTGTGTTTCAAGATTGAACTTCCCAACATGCATGAAATATTTGCGACTGGACATATAAAAAAAATCAATTGATAAAGATCGAAGCAATTTTTAAAAGCAGAAATTGTATCTGTTCCAGTGAAGTCCAGTGAAGTCCATTTATTATATTTTCCTTATCCATTCATTGCACTGCACTTTATCGAAGTGCAATAGTTAATCTAGTTTAATTGTAGGAAAACATGTTTAATCATTTCTTAGTGAATAAGATGGGTTAATGTTTATTTTGATCTATCTAAAAGATATAAGACATGATTATTTGATATATTTGTCATGGTGGGACATTTAGGATAAAGTAACATATGTCTGTCCAGAGGCAGATCCAGGGGAACCCCCCTTGATGGGGGATGATCAATGCATTTGAATGGGGACATATCTAGTTGGAACCCCACTTTCTCCTTGGTAGGGAACCCCCTTTTTAATAATGGCTGGATCAACTCCAATTTGTTATCTGCCATCCCCTATTCATTTATTCCAAGAATGTTACAATATTTTGTTTGACTGACAATTCTGAATCAATTTTGAACAAAAGACATTATATTTTCAGATTTGTTTGAGCTATTGAACATCTATGGAACAGGACTGTTGACACATGATGAGATATATAGAATGTATAAACTACTATTTTCTCACACAATTTCTGATGATCATATCCTAGCAATGACGTTTAAAGCTCTCAACCATCCAACACTACAAAACAAGGGACAACTTACTAAGCAAGAATTTTTAAAGGTAACTATGTTTTTGAGAAATATACAAAACGTTTTTAAAAAGTTTGAAAAGAGCACAAAAGACAAAGCAAGATATTTGTCCATATATTTAGCTTTTAATCTGAAAAACATATTTTTCTCTCAAATATACATCCCTTGATCTTTTTTATACAGTGCTTGATCAGGTTTTAAATTGAACTTGTTTTTGTGTCTTTTTATGTTGAAATATTGAGTTATCCCTCTTTGATCTGATTACATAGTTATTACATAGTATGTTAAGTGGAAAGGGATTAATATAAGTTGCAAAACTTGTTTCCCAATCCACTCTAAATAAATATGTTTAAACTAAGTTTATGATGATGATATAGGGGTAAATTCAGTAAAAAATCTCCCATTGACTTTAATGCTAATCTATGTCTTGAATTAAATTTATACCTGATTTACCTTCAGAAATTAGAAAATTTTATATATCATTCATGAAAGTACAAATGTAGCCCTATCTTTTGCAACAATAAAAACAGGGGCATTTGGCATTTTTGGGCATTCACATGGCCTTGTTTACAAACACTGTAGATTCGCACTCAATTCCTTCACTGATCCCCATTACTTTTCAACTCTGTAATAAAAAAAATTAGTACATTCAGCATTTATTTTATTATTTTTTGCAACTCTAGTTTTGATCCAATTATCAAAACATATTTAGTACAAACATCTACCAATCAGAAAAGCACCTGACTTTAGTTTTATACAGAAAGCTCTCCCCCAAATTGGTGGTCCCTGATTTAGTAGTATATTTATTTACTGTTTACCCAAATATCGTTATGAGAAAAGTTTGATTTTGGTTTTATTTACCAAGTATTAAAAGTATTAAGTATATTGTTTTCATTTTCTAACCTGGGATCATAGCTCACTGCTCGACTATAGATGAAGTATTAGATTTGGTCAGGATGCCAGGCTATTGTTTTCACACTGCATATTATATTTTTTTTAATTCCTCATCAGGTTGGAACCAATAACATAATACATGTGACAAATTTGAGATATGATAGGTATACTTTAATTGGATATGAAGTACCAATAAATATTATTGATAACAGTGATAACATTAAAAACCTCATTTTCCAAGGAAAGATATCAAATTAATAAAACACCTTTTCTGAATAACCAATTATTATAATTTTCTAAGGAATGAATCTAAAAGTAGGAAGCTGATAACCTCAATAATATAAAAAAAATTGAAAATGTTGTATGATTGACAATTAAACAACTATCTACCAGAGATCTTAATACTTAAGCTAAGAACATACATAATGTGAAAGAGATAAACATTTTACTGAGCTGCAGGAATATCTGTAAATACCACCTGAAAAAGGTTTCGATAGAAAAAGCACAATTAAATATATCATTAGATAATAAAATGTCTATTGTGTTTGTTTTAGATGATTCCTGACCATGAAATAATGAACAGAATGACAATTAACTTCAGGTTATAAGGAAAATGTGGCTGTATTACCATAGAATGATTGAATCATAAATGAATGAGTTTTTACAGACATTCAACAGTATCAAGAGCTGTGCATGTGATGGAAGTGTAGATAACCATCAATTTCACTGAATGAATTACATCATAGAATGAATATTTTGTGTGACCTGATAAAAACTCTGAGGAAATGTCAAATTGTCATTTAGAAAGATTGTTATAAACATAAAATAAATGATGTGTAATGTTTTGAAAATTATATATAAATGTGTGTTATACTAATAATTTATCAATAAACCCAAGTGGTCTTCAGGGCATCACTCATCCATCAGATAGATCTAGGTTCAAAAGGGAGAGGTGGTGCTATGTAGGATGTTTAAATATACACTCTCGTCCAGTAAAATCATATGTTAACACTTAAATCTGAAGTTAGTAGAGTTCAACTCACTCTGCTAGAAAAAGAACCACTGTAACAACTTTTTGCTTGGCTTTAATTGGTCTGTTGTAAGGTAAATTTGACAAATATCCAAAATACCCTCTCTTCAAGTAGCAATCTATAGTCCCTTTCCTTCATCCTGGTCAACTTACTTTGTGAAGTCTGCCATTTATTTGTATTTGGTCTCTCATTGGGTGTGTGTGAAGTTTTTGCCTCTAGACTTAATGCCACAAATATTGCAAGGAATCTGATAACTCTACCAGGATCCCCTTTGTATTGTTCTTTTGTGTTATGTTAAATTATGTTATGGTTCTTTTCAGGTTGCCTCTGGCGAGGCCATCAGTTAGGAATATTATTCTATGTAATCTATCCTGAGTTTTACTACATTTCGACTTGGCCTACATCAATTATTTGTTGTTTATGATTTTTCCTACCATAGTATATCATTGACTGTTTCCCCATACAAAAATTGACGAAAACAATCGGTTATCAAGAAGTTCAACTTATATTCTTGAATTGAAAATTCATTTGCAAGAGGGAGAATAAATAGGATAGACAATTAATAGTTAACGCAAAAACTTAAAATTAAAAACTATTATAAGAACCAGCACTGAAATTATATGGTGCGTTATGTGAGTCTAGGTGGTCGAGTGGTCTGAAGTGCTGGACACAGTGTAGGCGATGTTGTCTCGATATCTCAATGTTTTGTTCAATCTTGTCTCCTACGATCATTGAGTTCGTGAGGTAAACAAAATTGTATGTTTAACATTGTTGTACTGGTATTTTGAGTAAAAAGTAAAACCTCAAAATTACTGAACCCCGAGGAACATTCAAAAAGGAAAGTTCCTAATCAAATGGCAAAATCAAAAGCTCAAACACATCAAACGAATGGATAACAACTGTCATATTCCTGATCCGGTACTGGCATTTTCCTATGTAACACAATGGTGAATTGCACCTGGTTTTATAGCTACCCAAACCTCTCACTTATATGACATTCGCATCAAATTCCGTTATATTGACAACGATATGTGAACAAAGCTAACAGACACAAGAATCAAATATTTAATTAATACAGCAGTCAATATTGTGTTATAATCTTAATCACAAAAAAAAAAACCACAAACAAATATGTAACAATGACTTATATGAATGTTTTATCTATTTGTGTATTTTCTTTTTTAAATTAAGTTTTATGATTTTATTTTCCAACCAAAGCCAAGTTATAAAAAAGAAAGAAAAAAAGTACGGATGGCGATTGTCATATCTTTAAAAGAGGAACAAAAGATACCAAAGGAACAGTCAAACTCATAAATCGAAAATAAACCGACAACGCCATGGCTAAAAATTAATAAAGACAAACAGCCAAACACATGACACAAAATAGAAAACTAAAGAATAAACAACACAAACCCCATAAAATACTAGGGGTGATCTCAGGTGCTTCGGAAGGGTAAGCAGATCCTGCTCCGCATATGGCACCCGTCGTGTTTATTATGTGATTACAAATTCGGTAAATAGTCTAAATTCGGTAGGTCACATTCATGAAAGGGAAGGGGATTGTAGTTACGACGTAAGGAACATATCCGATATCATTTGTGAAACGGTTATTTTCATGGAGATGATATGATCGTTATCGATGGCATGGAGATGTTATTGTTACAGATCAGCTCAATTATCTATAGTAAAGGATCCTACAAATTAATGTAAGATACAGTCACAGAAACGGTAAACCAATCCCTAGTTTTTGGTGGGGTTCGTGTTGTTTATTCTTTAGTTTTCAATGTTGTGTCATGTGTACTATTGTCTTTTTCATTTTAAGCCATGGCCTTGTCAGTTTGTTTTAGATTTATTAGTTTGACTGTCCCTTTGGTATCTTTCATCCCTCTTTTATTCCATAACGGTCAACTAATTTACGAAGGGACGATTTCAACTTCATCATTTGGAACTCTTGGTTTAATAGTTTCCTTATGAGCAGCAACCCTCTACCAAGAAAATCATGAAATGCAAGCACGGGAGTATCGTATCAATTGTGATATATATATAAATATTAAATGACTAAATAAATAGTCAACGATAAATCTTACGAGGCGATGGATCATATAAAAATGATGCAGTACACTACAAAAATATATATACAACTCGTCTAAACATCAACCCAACAATGTTAGATCTGTTAATTTGCATTCGCAAAATTTTTTTCTTCCCTCGCCGGGATTCGAACCCATGCTACTGTGATATCGTGACACCAAATCGCCTGCACTACAGCCGTCCCGCAAGACCACACGACCACCTGGGCACTACAAAAATAAAGCTTTCAGTGGCCGTGTGTTACCTTTCCTCCTCAGTTTTAATCTAGCGGCGTACTACAGTACATGATATAGAAGGCATGGAGATGTTATTGTTACAGATCAGCTCAATTATCTATAGTAAAGGATGCTACAAATTAATGTAAGATACAGTCACAGAAAATAATTATATTTATAAGTACGTCTGAGTCAGTGACATCTCTACAACATATTATATATATACCCCGTATGCAGGTGCTGCTAGCATGTTGCTACTTAGAAATGGAAAGTGCACAATTATAATGCTGAAATCATCTTTTTGTCGTAAAGTTTTGTTTTCAGCCGACCCTCATTGTTAATTTCTAGATGTAAGTCAAGATATGAGGCCGACCAAACTGTATCTGTAGTATCCTTAAATCTAGTTTGATGGGATAGATACGTTCCATATAGTCACCAAATTTTGAATTATTTAGTGAAAGAACATCATCTATATAGCTGTGTCGTATAAATATTTCCAAACGTAGATGTTGGCTAATATGGCCGATACTGCAATTCTAACGATTCATTAAATCCAAATCAGTAAGTCAGTTTTCGAAATAAATGATGTGGTGAACATTTTTTCCTAATAAAAGAGGAAATGAAGAACAGGTGTACCATTTACCAATTACTTATTTTCATATCAGGTATTTTTTGGTGCCCAATCATTATTACATACAGGCATACAGGTTCTGTTATGTGAATACAAACACTAAACCTTTAAGACTTCGCCTTTTAAATCTGTTTTACGGAATCAACTTGTTTACCGAAAATCGAATTCTTGTTAAATATATATATCTAAAGAATCAGACAATAAAGCAAATAAGACCACCTTATAAACTTTTTTATTGACAAAATCTGTATTTTTCTGTATGCCGACTTCCTATTTTATCCTTTCATTATAACAACTCGTCTAAACATCAACCCAACAATGTTAGATCTGTAAATTTTCTTTCGCAAATTTTTGGTTCTTCCCTCGCCGGGATTCGAACCCATGCTACTGTGATATCGTGACACCAAATCGCCTGCACTGCAGCCGTCCCGCTAGACCACACGACCACCTGGGCTCTCAAAAAAAGAGCTTTTGGTGGGCATGTGTTACCTTTCCACGTCAGTTTTAATCTAGCGGCGTACTACATTACATGATATATAAGGCATGAAGATGGCGATCCGATGGATACATCTGTTGTAGGGTTGTCACTGACTCAGACGTACTTATATATATATATATATTGGCGAGTCAGAACAGCCGTTTCACAAACGAATGAGCGGTCATCGTAGCGACTACCAATGCAAGCCAGACCTCCCTCTTAGTCGTCATTTGAGATCCCCTGGCCACACTAAGGCAGATCTCAATCGACTGACCATTACTATCATTGACCACAACTCTGCTTGGTCTAGGGAGGATAGACTTACTCGGGAAAGATTTTGGATTAGAAAATTAACAACTTTGGCACCAAACGGGATAAATGAAAAGATGTAATTCGACACCATGCAGTGCTTCACATCTGGGTTATATAACTTATTATTACAGTCCCCGTTTTTATTTCTATCCTTACTCATTTCTAAAATATATCTGTTGAATATAACAATCTAAATTGCTTAATTTTTTGAGGGATGTATAAGTACCAAGCCACGTCCAACTAATTTACTAGTCCAAATTTGTTATTTTTTTAAACGGCCGTTTGTTTTAAACATCGCAGACTCTAATGTAACTACACTACAGTTGTTAAATCTGAAATATTTAGAAATAAGACCGTTCAATGCTGTTTATTTGGAATTCTTATTGACGCAATCTTTCTTGTAACATCATAATTATCGACACTGTTAAAGCTTTAGAATTGTGCTAGTTCATATCGCACATTATTATTTTTATTTAAAACATTTATTTGAACTCTCTGATGTAATTAGTCATATAACCTATTTCATATTCAACATATTTTTGCAATGATGCAAGAGTCTTAACTGATGTTCGGTTTGCCTTTTTTATTGTATAAATTTCAAGATTTAGTAAAAGTTTAATCTAAGAAGACTTAAAGATGATTCATTTAACATCAGAATCTGACTGACGAAGGATATCTGTTATCCGAAATATTTATAAATAATTACATTTATAGTTCCTTTTTGTGTTATTGGTGTTGTTATGTACACTTTTTAGGCGTTTATATAATTTATTTTATTGTGTACATGTATCGTTACTTGTAACGATCCAGCGCCCTCGTGGGAAAAATCGTTGACTATTATTCAGACGTTTTATATATATATATATATATATATATAACTCGTCTAAACATCAACCCAACAATGTTAGATCTGTAAATTTGCTTTCGCAAATTTTTGGTTCTTCCCTCGCCGGGATTCGAACCCATGCTACTGTGATATCGTGACACCAAATCGCCTGCACTGCAGCCGTCCCGCTAGACCACACGACCACCTGGGCTCTCAAAAAAAGAGCTTTCGGTGGGCATGTGTTACCTTTCCACGTTAGTTTTAATCTAGCGGCGTACTACAGTACATGATATATAAGGCATGAAGATGTTATTGTTACAGATCAGCTAAATTATCTATTGTAAAGGATCCTACAAATTAATGGAAGATACAGTCACAGAAAATATATATATATCCGGATCTGGTGTACTAAAAAAATATTGAAACCTTATGTTTGTGGCAAAACATCGTGGCCACAAGTTATTCTTTTTTCTGTTTAGTATTAAATTTATATTAAGATCCATTTTGTTACATCTTGTGATCAATTTTATTTGGCAATCGCCAATGGCAGTCAGCATGGATAAAGAACATCAGTTGTTCGACCTGTTAGTCAAATGTGTTTTGTTAAAATATACTTTTATACTTTTTTGGTCTTTTGGAAAATGTTGTTTGTGCTGTTTTTAGACCTTTCTACAACGAAATTTGTTTTACATGCACATTCATAAAAATAGCGGTTTTAATCCAACGCAATCATAGGTTTAAACGTAGGTTTCAATTTAGACTCGTTTATATATATATATAAATATATAAACGAGTCTAAATTATATATATATAATTAGTGTAGATATGTTTATGATCTACGGTACCACTCTTTAAAAGTTTAGTTCGGAATACGTAAGCAACAAAAATTCAAGTTATGTTGAGCATTAAATCAAGTTTAAAAGTGCAATGAATTTATACCACTTCGAAGGAAGATAATTGTTTGGTATCATTGTTGAAAGAATTCGTATCATTCTCTTTACAAATCAGACATTTTAACAAATTCGTTTAACAACAAACAATTTTAAACAAATGTCATGTAATTGCACGAACCCTAGGTTTTAATTTTAAACCTTATGAATGAAAACAGATTAAATTAGTCATTATTTGAAATTTTGTAACTGATTTAAAAGGACATTAAAACCAAAGTATAAGATCAAGCAAAAAATTATGGTTTGCGTATTCAGTTGATCTTTTAATCTTCCTTAATTATACAACATTATTTTGATAATGTGTAATTATTTTGGTAACAAAGATCTTATATAAATTTGTTGACTCTTTGACTTAAAATATTAAAGTTAGTGTGTTTAGGATTTAAATATATTATAGATATAGTAATGGTTTGATAAAGTATATACAACTAACATTACATCGTAGAATGTTTTAGCTTGTTTCCTGTTGTTCGAGCATTATAAAATTAGTGAGATAAATTTATGTTTTATTTTTTCAAATATTCTATCATCGAGCACCACTGGAGAAACAAAAAGTATCGAAATGCACATCTGATGCAGATGTTGTTATCGTATATGATATCATAATATTCAAGAGCTTGTATTTCCTATTATTTCCGTGATAGGGGGTCATCTCACAAAGAATCTATCAGAAATTAAGATTAATCGTTCCAGATTGCTTTAGAAGGCTATCATGAGTTGGTTGTCACAGTAATGACGGATAGTTCCAGTTGTGTAACCGCTATTCTTTTTATTTTTCCAGAATGTGATCTACTGAATTACACAAATCAAGAAATGTGTACTTACCAGGGATGGGGTCGATTACTTTAAAATGTAATCGATTAAATTACAATTACTTTGCTTATAAAATGTAATTGATTACATTACAATTACACCTTATTTCAGCATTAGATTACTTTTCTTTAAAGTAATCATGATTACTTGTGATTACTTATGATTACATTGTATATTGCATTATTAAAGAATTTCTAATAAGTTTTTATATTAACAAAAAAGGTGATTTATTAATCTTATTTAAAAGAATTAAGACCAGTACAGTGTAATTTGATAACATAGCTATAAACAATTGTCCTTTGTCTATGTAAGAGATATAACTTTGTTTTTTCTTAAAAATTTAACAAATTGCCCAATTCATAAAAAAAATGGACAAATAATGAAAAATCAATTAAGTATAGTCTTATTGTCAGTGAGGACATAATTGACACATCCATAAATGTTTTTACAGGTGTTAATCACTACTTCCATTTTTTTTAACAAACAAAAGGTGAGCTTGGGTATTAAAATTGTATTGTCTTAATTGCAATATCGATAAAGTTATACATGGTTAATTGTTATCATTTGTTTGAAAATTTTGAATACATATTATGTCATAATATTTATGGAAAACAAAATTTATTAACATTGTCAAAATTGAAATATGATTTTAAATTCCATTGAATTTCATTGTAGTTTTATAAAAAAATATTGTACATACTTAAATGAAATTGGAGGTAATATCAGAATTTTGCAATCAATGAACAAAAAAGCTTTTAAGACAAACTCTTATATCATAACAGCTCTATCTCACACACACTGGAAAGCAAATTCCTTTAGTAAACTGTTAACAAAATAAAACATTTGGTTACACAAAACTTGTAATATAGATGATACTATTTTGAAAATTCATTTGCAAGAGGGAGAATAACTAGGATAGACAATAAATAGTTTACGCAAAAACTTAGAATTAGAAACTATTATAAAAACCAGCACTGAAATTACATGGTGCGTTAAGTTAGTTTTAGTGATCGAATCAGAAACATGCTAGAACTATAACACAATTGTGCATCAATACGCAGCTGATTATGTTTTTCATAAGTGAGAGGTTTGGCTTGCTAGAAAACCAGGTTCAATCCACTATTGTCTACATGGGAATATGCCTGTACCAAGTTAGGAATATTACAGTTGTTATCCATTCGTTTGATGTGTTTCAGCTTTCGATTGTGCTATTTAATTATGGACTTTTCTGTTATGAATTTTCCTCTGAGATCAGTATTTTTGTGATTTTCCTTTTATTGACTGTTTAGGAATGTTTTGCATTACATTTTAAAACGCAAATTTTCACAATGTATGTTTTCCTTTTCTGCATTTATTTCATATTTTCCCACAAAATGTGTATGAGTTTATAATATGTATTGTCGAGTATAAGTACTCACCAGTTATATATGATGACTCAATCAGCACATTGTTTTTCCACGTGTGTTGCTGATATACATTAAAAAGAATGCTCAAATGTTAGATGATACTATTTATCACATTAAACAAAAGTCCCATCGTAGTGAATACCAGTTTAATGATTTTTTTTATTCATGCTCTACATTTTCATATTGTCTGTCAAAAACTATTTTCCTATATATATACCAGTATTCAAGATTTTTAATCAGCAAGTAATAATATGAATGTAATCTTAAAGTAATCTAAAAGTAATCCTGATTGCACCTGTTTTGGGTCATGTAATTGATTACATTAAGATTACTAGTAATCAGAAATGGCATGATCACTGATTACATAGAATTACACTGCAAAATGTAATCGATTACAGCTGATTACGATTACTAATTACGATTACCCCATGCCTGGTACTTACATGGGCGACATGATGTGTGTCAAAAGTAGAACTGGATCAGCTTGCCCTTTTCGGAGCACCTTTTCAGGGGGTTCGTGTAACCCAGTCGTTAGTTATTGAGATTGTGTCTCTGTGTACTTTTTTCGTCGCTATTTGTTTTTATTACCAAGACATTGTAAGTTTGTTTTCTAATTAAGAGTTTGAAAGTCATTTAAGCAAAGTTTACCTGTCTTTTTTTTTATTATATTTTGCAAGTTAAATGGATACATTAACTGATTAATAAGAGCATTGCAGTATCCATCGTACTACAATCTACACATGACTGAAACTTTTTATTTCGTTTAATGGCGTACCGATATTTACATATTACATATATACATGTTTTGCTTTTTCCAATCATATTGTGTTGTAAAATGATGCCCTTTATGGGTTTCTTGATTGGATTAAAACAAATCTTATCTAATCTTATCTTATCTTATTAATATACGCATTCAAATGCTTGATGAATGTAATTTGCGATTCTGCTTTAGGAAAATGTGTTCAGTCGTAAGTGTCCGGTTCGCGTTATCTTGTTTACATATCGCCATTTGCATGCGATGACATATTTGAGTTTCGGTTGTATTTTCATTGAATTTGAGTCAATTGATATAGAAAAACTAATTGATCGAATTTTATGTTGTCTCTTGGTTTACTTCATTATACTCGTTTGTGTTCACGATATGAGCAAATATTTAAATTTTGGATGTAACGCGTCTCCTGAATGGCTGACGTTATTTTTTTATCAGTCCATAGACATAATTAAGCCATGTGACCGTGAGGTCATCAACGTTTTTTTTCTACGGTTTAAAATGGAATTTAGAATTAAATTATAAGAAATGACTTACATTTTTTCTGTCTAAATCGAAATAACATGAAAAATGTTCATGGCGCACTCTGTTAAATAACCCGCTTCGCGCGTTTTTCAGTGTGAAACAATTTTTTTATGTTACTTCTTCATAGACAGATTTTTTTTACAGTTATTCCTTAATTAAATTAATAATGCGAACCTTACATTAAGAACTGACCAAACAGAGTTATGAAGAAGAAATACTAAAATCGACTATCCATACATTGCTTCTAAACTCATGAGCACTTTCCACTTGTTTTCGCAGTTTTTTTATCCTAAGATAACAATACAGTCTTTTGTTTTGTATTTTTTTCTGATTTTGCTCTATTTTCGATTGTGACATTTTGACAAATGTCTATTTCTTGCATGAACCCTAGGTCTTAATTTCAAAATCATATGAATAAAGACGGATGAAATATAAAATTATTTGATTTTCAGTAATCTTTGAATTGATGTAAAAAGAAATTTAAGCCACGATAACGGATCAAGTAAATAATTATGGTTTACAATTTCAGTTGATCTTTTAAACTTACTAAATTATACAAGATTACTTTTAAGGTGTATGATTATTTTCCTAACAAAGAACTTAACTCATTTTGTTGACTCTTTGACTTAAATATTTCCGTTAGCGTTTTTTGGATTTTAAAGAATCTTAAATGTGAATGCATGCAATTCAAATTAATACAAATATACATACTTAAATGGTTTATTTAAATGTATAACACAATTTACATGTAATCGTAGAATTTCATTGTCTATATGAATAAATACCAATAGTTTTTGTTAGGTTCCGTGCTATTCAGTCATTATAATTATAAGGAGATCTTCAAAGTTACAATTAAGAATTGAAATGGGGAATGTGTCAAAGAGACAACAACCCGACCAAAGAAAAAAACAACAACAGAAGGTCACCAACAGGTCTTCAATGTAGCGAGAAATTCCTGCACCCGGAGGCGTCCTTCAGCTGGCTCCTTAACAAATATATACTAGTTCAGTGATAATGAACGCCATACTAATTTGAAAATAGTACACAAGAAACCAAAATAAAAATAATACATACTAACAAAGGCCAGAGGCTCCTGACTTGGGACAGGCGCAAAAATGCGGCGGGGTTAAACATGTGTGTGAGATCTCAACCCTCCTTCTATACCTCTAGCCAATGTAGAAAAGTAAACGCATAACAATACGCACATTTAAATTTAGTTCAAGAGAAGTCTGAGTCTGATGTCAGACGATGTAACTAAAGAAAATAAACAAAATGACAATAATACATAAATAACAACAGCAGTTAACTGACATGCCAGCTCCAGACTTCAATAAAACTGACTGAAAGATTATGATTTCATCATATGAACATCAGGCATAATCCTTCCCGTTGGGGGTTTAGTATCATACCATCATATTAACATATATGAGAAGAACACAACGGTTACCCGTGTCATGCCAACAACTGTTTTTTAATAAATTTGTTTAGTTCCAATGCAAAGACCCTATAAGTAAATCAATATATCAATATATTGCATATATTTTTATGCTTCCATTTGTCATTTATGATGACATCGAGCATCCCTGGAGAAACGTACTACCGAAATGCATATCTGCTCAAGAACATTGGTATCGTTAACCATAAATTATTACAATTTATTCCACAGCTTCCATTTTTTTATCATGATTTCCTTTATCCGTGGTTGATGCTTACAAAGAAGCGAATTAACAAAGAGTTCAATGTAGTGAAGTTTAAAACATGTTTTCTATAATTTTACGAACCAATTGTTGACTGTTTTGCACTATCTGGTTCACGACGGGTCTTCTCCAATTGTCGTAATCACAATTTCGTCCTTTTTAAGAATCTTCTACCCTTCCGGTCTAACTGAGATCGTTGTAGTTTTTTTTGTGAGTTGTTTGTAGTGCTCAGTTTTTAGTTTTCAATGTTGTATATTATGTACTGCTGTTCGCTCTTTCTTCTTTTTTAGTCTATTGTCATGACACTGTTTGTTTGCCTCAGACTTTTTTGTTTGAATGTCTCATTGATATCTTTCGTTTTTTTTTGGTCATATTTTGCAAACTATATGGATATATTCATGAATTAACTCATCATAGATACCAGAAATAGAATTTAATATTTACGCCAAACGCGCGTTTCGCCTACAAAAAACCTCATCAGTGACGCTCGAATTAAAATTGTTATAAAGGCCAAATAAAAAAGAGCATTGAGGACTAAAAATTCCTAAATGTTCTGCCAAATACAGTTAAGGTGATCATCACTCTATTCAAAATATAAAACAAACAAGCAGAACTGACATTTTTCATCCGTTTATTACCGTATTGATATTCCCAGTATTACCCAATTAGATATTTGCCAGATGCAAGCATTTTTATGTGTTCGTCTTAGGAATGATGCGGAAAAGCGAAACAGATTATTTTGTTTACGCTTCAACATTTGCATTGAAAAAAAAAATAATAACAAAATACTGAACTCCGTGGAAATTTCTAAACGGAAAGTACGTAATAAAATGTCAAAATCAAAAGCTTTAACACGAAACAGTAAAAACTGTAATAATTCTGACTTAGTACAGACATGTGTTTATGTGGAAAATGGTGGATTAAACTTGATTTGATGTTTTACGTGTTCGTCTTTATTATGTGGTTAGCATGTTGAAATATTCTATTGTTACACTAGTGTTTTTTGTGTATTTCTCTGTCCTGATTGTTCTTGCATTTTTTTGTACTGTATTCCTGTCATGTAATGTTGGCATGTTATTGTTATTTTTAACATTGCTATAAAAGCGCGAGGTTTGGGTAGCCAAAAAAACAGGTCCCACCTTTTTTTCTTAAAATGTCCTGTACCAAGTCATTAAAATGGCAATTGTTGTCGTATAGATCATTTTTGTGTGTTGCCATTGTCGATTGTTTTTGGTTGCACTTCAGTGTTTTTGTTGTAACGTTGTTTTCCCCTTAAATTCGATGTGTTTCCCTCGTTTTAGTTTGTAAACCGGATTTATTTATCTCTCGATCGATTTATGACTTTGGAACAGCGGTATACTACTGTTGCCTTTATTTATAGCAAGCTAAACCTCTCACTTGTATGACAATCACACTAAATCCCATTTTATTGACAACGATGTGTGAACAAAACAAATATACAATGTACATAATAGGTAAAAATGTCACACATATGGATACAGCAGTCATGTTTTTGTTATTATCTTAATCACTATGAAAACAAAGAAACACAAACAGGTATATAGACAAAGCACATTATCAGAAATGAAAGGAACGAAATCAATCATAGCACAATAACACAATCATGGTAGATATAATACAGACCTATGTCAAATGGATATCATCACAAATAGCCTAAACAGTAAAGGGTATATTCATATATGTTTATAATCTTGTATGAATATTGTTAGTGCTTCATAAGCCTCTAAAGGCTGGCCGATATGGTATACTATTGCTAATGTATTGAAATGTAATTGTAATTTTACGTATATTGTATCAGGTTGCACTTTAAATAAAATAAAATCTAATCTAATCATACAAACTAATAAAAGAAGACTATAACACATAAGACTATAATCCTGGTACTTTTGATAACTAGTTAATATGATTTAACAACGTCAGTTCCCGGAACCTATCCTTCAAGACCTTCGGTTATTTTTTTTTATGTTAATACGAAATTATTTATCACAAGGTCTTGGTACCTTCCAATGAGTTGGTTTTTTTTAGGAAAAAGGACAAAACATTACTTTAACATACCTCTGGTTTGTCAAATTTCTATTCTGACACTAGTGACGTTTTACCATGTCTGAATAGCAGCTAAGAAATATATATCCCATATGCAGGTGAAGTTAGTATATTACTTTTCAGGTGCGGGAAATCATAATTTCAAAATTAAGTCGTTTCGTTTGTAATTTATTGAATTTTGAGAGATGTGGTCCTTACACAATAACTGTTCCAAAAATAAATGCCCAGGTATTTGCCTTTTTTTTAAAGGAGATGTATATTCGTCAACATATGTGATCTCAACGACTTTTTATGTTTCAATTTATTTTATTATACTTCACGTTAAAATGCCATTATTTGATTGGCTAACGCGAGAGTGTTAGTTTACTCTATCACATGGCTGAGCGGGTGAAATTATTTTGGTATGTTACCCTCTCGTCGAATCGTCAATTTAAAGGACAATGCATTTAATTTACATCAAGTAATTAAACACAATGCTTAAGCTCTACGTTTTGGCTCAGATTTTTTTATTATTTGACTGTCAAAATAAAACAAAAACCATCTTGCTTAACTCTTTTTTCTGATACCAATAACGTTGTAATGTACGTATCTTCATAGAAACTGTTAAAATAAAATTAATCTGTATAAAACAATATTACTAGGACATTCAGTATAATGAATTACATAACACATAGCTGTGAGATTGGTACCCCTCGAAAAAGCATTGTCTACCTTGGCTTCACTGCGGTTAATGTAATAAAGACACTAAAATGTATGGTACATTTCTATATTTTACGCAGCCCTATCCGCTTGGAATGGCGGTTGACCCGTCAGTAATTTATGACTGCCTTGGTCAATTTGGCACATTTCGCTGCGTTTACTTTAGATATGCGTCATTTTGTCGCATATTTCCATTAGCATCCAAAACATTTGATATTGGGGGTCTCTGTATCCCAGGACCCACCACACAAAAAATAATGAATCTCTGTATCCCAGGATTCATTTTATTTTATTGGATGCTTCATTTATTGTAAATATTTAGTTATCTATTAGTAGTTAGTTATATAGTTATCTTTTGTATTCTGCCAATATGAAAGGTGACTACGTTCATTTAATTATCTATCTGTTTGCTATATATATATATATCTTAACTGTTTATCTAGTTATATATGTTTATAATTTTGTAGTTTGTAATAAAGCTGTGGCCAAATACTGCCAAAACTGTGTTTCTGAAATTTGCGCATCAATAATAATAGAATTTATGATTTAGCATAAATTCGGTTATTAGTGTAAGCAATTTGTGTCTTTGACCGTGCTACTTTTTGTCTAATGTGGGTCATCACTTATCCGATTGATCACGCGCAGTATGACTGCGAATGCAATCTTTTCAATAGCTACATTCGACGAAAGCAGACGTATATTTATTTTGAGGATTTTAAAAACCCACCCACCCACCGCTATATGTTTATAATATATTTGGACAATTTTTGCTGTGTGTTGATGTATTTTTTTCAGAATGTTCCTGTTACAATTAATGGTTCGAGACGTCAACTAAGCAGTCAATTGTATATGGAGCGTATCAGTTTGGTATCCAGTGTACGTATCTCTGACAAGTCCGTATTTTGATAGTTGAAGTTTACCTTCTTAACGTTATGTGCGTGTTCTGTTTCAAGACTAAGTATTTTAGAGACATTTCGCTGCGTTTACTTTAGATATGAGTCATTTTGTCGCATATTTCCATTAGCATCCAAAACATTTGATATTGGGGGTCTCTGTATCCCAGGACCCACCACACAAAAAATAATGAATCTCTGTATCCCAGGATTCATTTTATTTTATTGGATGCTTCATTTATTGTAAATATTTAGTTATCTATCTAGTTAGTTATCTAGTTATCTTTTGTAGTCTGCCAATATGAAAGGTGACTACGTTCATTTAATTATCTATCTGTTTGCTATATATATACATCTTAAAGTCATAAGAAACGAGTGACCGGTGAAAAATAATGTTCTTCCAATTCTTGAACCAATGCATACAAATATCATAAACTTAGTCTTATGTGCTCGAATTTATCATTTTTTTCGTGTAAATTTCGTATAATTGTCATTTTTTTTTCAATCGGTCAGTGTTGTTGTGAAAATATGGCAGGTAATTAAAGTTCGTGTTTTGAAGCCGAAGTTTAACGATTGCCACCCGTTTGTCAACAATTGACGAAAAATAAAACAATTGAAATTTAGCAAGTGTTTAACATGTAAATTCAGATAATATTTTATTTTAAGAACATCCATGCGTATTGTGGTCACCGGATTTTTACTAGATGGGTCACACTGAGGTCACCTTGCATACGGAAAATATGTCGGGGGAATTGCTTGCTGGAAGGAAGCTAATCAAATAAAGTAAACTTCTTCTAAATATGAATAAATTAAAGAATTTTCTTCAGAAAAAAGTATATGTACAGAAGTTTTATAATGAAAACTATCCATTGAGTTATTAAAATCATATGCATTATTTTTTTTTATTTGAGGTTTCTTATGACTTTAACTGTTTATCTAGTTATATGTGTTTATAATTTTGTAGTTTGTAATAAAGCTTTGGCCAAATACTGCCAAAACTGTGTTTCTGATATTTGCGCATCAATGATAAACAGTATTGGCACTCGCCCTTTTTTGTTATTATCCGAATTTCCAAATATTATGTATAATTATGTATTATATTTGATGAGATATGGTTTAATTTTTCTCAATGTAACAGTGTTTCTTTAACTAACGCAAAGGAGAACAGTTTTATGGATAAGTAGATATAGGAAGATGTGGTATGAGTGTCAATAAGAAACTCTCCATTCAAAAAACAATTTATTAAAGTAAACCATTATAGGTCAATTTTAGGCCTTCAACACACAGCCTTGGCTTGCACCGAACAGCAAGCTATAAAGGGCCCCACAATAACTAGTGTATAACTAATCATACAGGAAAATCTAATCTAACTAAAGAAAAAAATGTTTTTGAATTTTATGCGATATTTTTTTGATTCTGCTACAATCTTATGCTGAATAAATCAAGTGAAAATTCAAAAAGAACACATTTAGTAATGATGTAGACAAAACAAATAGTACTTGAAATACAATTTGCACAAAAAGGAAGATTTATATCATTTTAATCACTGAATGATAAAAATCTCTATTTTTTATGACGTCACTATGTTATTTTTTAACATTATTTAGTAGAGACTTAAAGAGCTCACAAAAAGAAAGCATTGTATATGTTATCTTATGACAGTTTAAAATGCATTTTAATAAATGTATATTTATATTTTTGGTGTCAAACGTATAAAAAAATGCTTTTACAATTTAGGATGTATCACGTACAACAATTACAATTTAAAAAATATTTTTTTTAGTTAGATTAGATTTTCCTGTTTGATTAGTTTTACACTAGTAATTGTGGGGCCTTTTATAGCTTGCTGTTCGGTGCGAGCCAAGGCTGTGTGTTGAAGGCCCTACATTGACCTATAATGGTTTACTTTAATAAATTGTTTTTTGAATGGAGAGTTTCTTATTGACACTCATACCACATCTTCCTATATCTACTTATCCATAAAACTGTTCTCCTTTGCGTTAGTTAAAGAAACACTGTGACATTGAGAAAAAATTGAACCATATCTCATCAAATATAATACATAATTATACATAATATTTGGAAATTCGGATAATAACAAAAAAGGGCGAGTGCCAATACTGTTTATTATTGATGCACAAATATCAGAAACACAGTTTTGGCAGTATTTGGCCACAGCTTTATTACAAACTACAAAATTATAAACACATATAACTAGATAAACAGTTAAGATATATATATATATATATATATATATAGCAAACAGATAGATAATTAAATGAACGTAGTCACCTTTCATGTTGGCAGACTACAAAAGATAACTAGATAACTAACTAGATAGATAACTAAATATTTACAATAAATGAAGCATCCAATAAAATAAAATGAATCCTGGGATACAGAGATTCATTATTTTTTGTGTGGTGGGTCCTGGGATACAGAGACCCCCAATATCAAATGTTTTGGATGCTAATGGAAATATGCGACAAAATGACGCATATCTAAAGTAAACGCAGCGAAATGTGCCAAATTGACCAAGGCAGTCATAAATAACTGACGCGTCAACCGCCATTCCAAGCGGATAGAGCTGCGTAAAAGCTGTGGGCCAAATACAATGATTATATAAGATATAGCGGAGCTATATATATATCTAATAAAAACTGAATTCAAATGAATATCTTAAAAGCTCATGATTTACATTCGGGAAAAGTGTGAGGTGCGTAGACAAGGAAAGCCTCTAACGCGCCTTGAATTGTATTTAGAAAAATGTAATTACCAATATCAGTCAGATGTACACCATCTTGACATATAAATGTAGAATTAGGAGATATATCTGGGTATCGTATGTAATGTCCCCCGTGGCGAATAATATAACTTGCTAGAGAGCTGTTTATTCGCTGCCTGGATCTATCCATTGCATCAATATTAGCGGAGTAACGTCAAGTGAGTCTTGGCAGAATTTGTGACCATACCAATGTTGTATTTAGTAAAAAGTTCTGTAATGTTATTTACATAATGTTTTAGTCTATTACGTAACACTCCTGTCTTAATTTCTCGTATTTTCTTCTTATAGACATTGTTGTATTTGAATATATATGAACGAAATGCATCAGACTTCCACCTACCCATAGCCTGAATTTCAGAATCAGATAATTCGTTCATGGCAGCGCTTATGGCAGCACCTATCCTGAATGAATGAGAACTATACTTTCCTTGACTTAAACCCAAAACATCCAGTGACTTTTTAAGGACTCCGGAAAATTGGTATATAGTGACAGGTGTTCCATCAAAATGACAAAACAATTGACCAGCAACATTTGGTCTTACTTTTAAGTAATTACGTTAAGCGAAAACGGCAAAACATCACCTGGCCTAATATCAATAACAATTGTAGTTCCAGTACAGCACTTGTCAGTCTTAGATGAACGTAAGCGGATTTCAATACTAGATAGATTTATTTTAATGTTGTTATATTCAATTGCATGGGATTGGGTTGAGGCGTGTTTATGATCAGCGGTTAGTTCGCCAACAAGTAGGAGACCAAAAAGGCCAAGGAAAACGAAGCTTGGAACAGTTTAGTTTCAAAATCGTTATGACAAACAGCAGGTAGAACGTTATTTATTTTTGACATTAGATCACGTGTTATGGGTAACCTTACATCCTTTGGTCGATTTTGAGAACGCTTCATTCCCTCGAGGAGCTTTCTGACAACAAAAGTATTAAAGCAATCTGTATAGTTGTTAATCTTACTGAAAAAACTCAACCCAGAGATATATGATTTAACAGTTGAGGCCGCAGTTCCAGTGAATGACATATAGGCAATACAGTTAGTTATGTGATGTAATGGAATAGGTCAAAGATCTTCAAATTGGAACAAGGTCCTAAATTCTTTAAATGACCGTAAAGCTTGTTGATAAACCTTCGACGTATTCGGTGCAACTGCTGATACAATTAGTCGGTCAATTTCACCTTGGAGATCAGGTCTATGAACTCCTGAGGGATTATTTCTGGTGTATCCTCCGCCAATGGTGCTAACCTTTTGAACTTTTCTAAATGAAAACGAGAGAGAGCGTCAGCTATGTTATTTTTGGCACCTACAATGTGTTTTGCCTTAAACTGAACTCATCAAATATAATACATAATTATACATAATATTTGGAAATTCGGATAATAACAAAAAAGGGCGAGTGCCAATACTGTTTATGAGGGAATTTCATTCATATAACATGTTTCATTGAGGTCTGGAACTGGCATGTCAGTAACTGCTAGTAGACCTTTGATAATTTATGAGCTGGTCGGCCGTTATGAAATAAGCGTTTCACAAATGATATCGGATATGTTTCTTACGTCGTAACTACAATCGCCTTCCCTTTCATAAATGTGACCTACCGAATTTGACTATTTACCGGATTTTTTTTATACATATCATAACAACACGACGGGTGCCATATGTGGAGCAGGATCTGTTTACCCTTCCTGAGAACCTGATATCATCCCTAGTTTTGGGTGGAGTTCGTGTTGTTTATGCTTTAGTTTTCTATGTTGTGACATGCGTACTATTGTTTGTCTGTTTGTCTTTTTCATTTTTGGTCATGGCGTTGTCAGTTTATTTTCGATTTATGAGTTTGACTGTCCCTCTGGTATCTTTCTTCCCTCTTTTATGAGTCATTGTCAGTTTGCTTAGTTTTGTTTTTAACTTTTCTGACATCAGGCCCAGACTTCTTTTAAACTGAGTTGAACTATTGTGTGTTTCTTTATTCTCCATTGGCAAAAGGTATAGGGGAAGGGTTGAGATCTCATAAGACATATTTAACCCAGTCGCTTTTTTGCGCCTGTCCCAAGTAAGAGCATCTGGCTTTTGTTAGTCTTGAATATTTTTTTGTTTAATTCAATATGTTAAGGAGTTTCGTGTGTCGTCCATTTCATACTTTTATTTAGGGCACAGCTGAGGATCGACTCAGGTGCGACAGTAAAATTTTTTTTCTTTTTTTACAGTTGCAAGTTGAAACGTTACGCAAGAGGCACAAAAAAAACAATAATACATTTCGACTGCAAGTGTTTGCACCTGTCCAAAGTCAGGAATCTGATGTACAGTAGTTGTCGTTTGTTTATGTAATTTATTCGTGTTTCTCGTTTCTCGTTTTTTAGCTCACCCGGCCCGAAGGGCCAATTGAGCTAATGCCATCACTTGGCGTCCGTCGTCTGTCGTCGTCTGTCGTCGTAAACTATTTCAAGAATCTTCTCCTCTGAAACTACTAGACCAAATACTTCCAAACTTTAACTGAATGTTCCTTAGGGTATCTAGTTTATAAATTGTATCCGAAGTTTTGATTTATCAACAAACATGGTCGCCATTGCTAAAAATAGAACATAGGGGTCAAATGCAGTTTTTGGCTTATATCTCAGCATTTAAAGCAAATAAGACAAGAAGTTAAAGTATTTATTAGGTCAAGGTCTACCTGTCCTGAAATTTTCAGTCGAATTGGGCAACTGGTTTTTCAGGTATAATGCCCCTGAATTGATGATTTTAAAGAAATTTTTGCCGTTTTTGGTTATTATCTTGAATATTGTTATAGATACAGATAAACTGTTTATAGCAAAAATGTTGAGCAAAGTAAGATCTACAAATAAGTCAATTTGACCAAAATTGTCAATTGACCCCTTGAGAAGTTATTGCCCTTTAAAGACTTTTTTCAAAATTTGTTCATCATGTTGACTTACTTTAAAAAATCTTGCTGTATCAATTTCAGCCAAACTTAGGCTAAATGAGTTTCAGAGTATCTAGTATAAATTTTATATTGTATTTCCTTGTATGTCAAGAAACATAGCGCCTATGGCTTAAATAGAACATAGGAGAAAATGATTTTTTTTTTGCTTTTGAAGAAAATAGGACGATTCAAAGAACATTTAAATAAATTGAAAAGCCAAAATAATCATTGATGAGAGATTTAACCAAAAAAATTAAGGTGAGCGATTCAGGCTCTTGAGAGCCTCTTGTTTATATAGATTAGACCATTGGTTTTCTCACTTGAATGGTTTTACACTAGTAATTTTGGGGCCCTCGAAAGCTTGTTGTTCGGTGTGTGCCAAGGTTTCGTGTTGAAGGACGTACATGTACATTAACCTATAATGGTTTACCTTTTAAATTGTTATTTGGATAGAGTGTTGTCTCATTGGCACTCACACCAAATCTTCCTATATCTAATTATAGTTATATACGGTACCAGGCATTGTTATACGACAGACGCGCGTTTCATCTAGACTCATCAGTGACGCTCAGACGTTAGGCACATGTTAGGAGATCTACAAGGTCTACGCAATATCATGTTCTCGGAAAACTTCTCACCGCAACAAGTGAATTGCAATTGAGATAACTATGAACGATTATTTTGGATATGTTTATGTAAAACTAAGGGCAATAAGTGTTCTACTAAATGTGCTTCAAGCATAGACTCAGTGATCTAAATTTATTTTCATTTTTATTAATTCTTGTGTGTATCTGTTCAATTGCTCATATCTTAAAAGCAAAATATGTTTAACGTTTTTGTTCCTTCAACCTTAGAAACTCAAAGAGGTCTGTAATATTAGATTTGTATCTGTTATATTATCGGGAAATGTATCTTAATTATACATTAAATGTTAAATGGGTGACAACTTTTAAAATGAATCATCATAAAAAGACCGGTCTGCTAAGGTAACACATTATCAATGGAAAATCTAAACATAATATTTCCGCATTCAAACGTTTTATTAACAATTGTTAAAAAGTCTACATTTCAAGGTTACTCATGAAAAAGGTTTAAAAGCAAAATATATACCGAACGCATTATCTGTGTCTGAATTTATAATAAAAATATTAATGTCCTTATTGGCAGCAAATGATGTAGTGAATAGCTTTAAGAAAGCGTCTTATAAAAAAATGTACTTATGTTTTTATTAATGAGTATCTCTGTGCCATGTAGAACCATAACAGAAGGTGTTACCAAGATGGATTCGTTTGGCTGTATGAATAAATTTAGATCATGGGTGGGGAGATTTTTTTTCGTTCATAAACATGAAAAGAAAGAAAACATTTCTTTACAATATTAATATAAATAAGATATATTGGAATACACGACTTAGTTAGTTTGATGCGGACAAAAACCAGACAAATGAACGATGCATGAATATAAACCCCATGACACATACAGTATGTTATGCATGGGGAGTTAGTCATGCAGTAAGACTCTGAAGAGTCTTGAGTAAACATTTCATACCACTGAACAGTCTTGAGTAAACATTTCATACCAATTACCTGACACACAACAGTTGAGGTAGAACAACTTATCAACGAATGTTAATGTATTTTATTATTCCAGATTATCACACGGGGCTTTTTAATTTATATCATAGGACGCTTTGAAAAGATAATCCTCTTTCAAAATTTATGAACACGAAATTAAATAGATTTACATGCGCAAACATATTTTTTCATGTCATCTCTTAATTGGTAAACGATCGTATGTTTTGTTTGCGGTTTCATATACAAGTACTAGGAAATTTATATGTCGAACTAAAGCACCATATCATAACGTAAAAAGACAAAATTTGTTTGTCTGCATATTTCTTAAAAAATCTATTGACCTCCATTATCTTTAAGTTTTCTTCAATTAATGTGTTTGTAAATACTTTACGCTTTCTTTGTCAAATGAAAAAAGTACTTTAGGTATATTTAGCAGAAACTTGTGTGGTCGTCATTGAAAACAAACAACGAGAGAAAAGAATAAAATCTAATTGGAGTCAACCACACAGATCAATCTAAACGATGATATCTTGTGACAATTTATTATTTTTTAAGAATTATGCAGTTGAAAAACAACATTTAATTTAAATTCATCCATCCAACCTAAAATAAACTACCGTATTATAAAATGATCCTTTCAATATGGTTTCCGCGTCCCATATACATTAATAAAACGGTAGTATTCAGTATTTTCAAATTATTTCACATTTTTCGTGGCGAAGCATTATGTAGCCGACTGTACGGTATGGGATTTCCTCATTGTTGATTGTTGCCTATTGTAATTGGTTGCATCCACTTCGTTTGACCTTTGATAAATAGATCTCCCATTGGCAATCATACCACTTCTCTTTGTTTTTATTCAGTATCATTTAATTTAGTGGTTTTGTCATGTTAAAACTATTTTTTGTATTCAGGGGCGGATAAATGGGTATATATGTGCTGGCCCCTCCCCCTTATAGAGCTTCATATATGATAAATGTATGGGCTTTTTATAAGTATCACTACAAATCTCTAAATTTTACTAATCAATGGCCCTCAGGCTCTTTTTCAAGATCCTGAATCTGCGCATGTCACTTCAAAATATATACTGTAGTTAAGACATGAACGGCAACACAAATTGCCTTTTTTATTTTGAAAAAAAAGTTTCTAGAAAATTAAAAAATGTTCATTTTGTATTTCCATTCTGACTTTCCTGTCTATTCATCTTCTACTTTCTTGACACGCACGAGAGAAGTCACATTGCGATCATGTGACGTTTAAAGATCATCAACATAAGTAGCGGTAGAATTTTAATTTGTTCATTTCACAGGTAAAAGGATATTATGACAGATTTGAAGGATAACGACATCTTGTCTTCTTAATATTTCCTTGTTCAAGTATAATGGAAGTTAACAATAATTACATTAAAAATCATGTAAATTATAGATTTATTGGATTGGATCAAAGTAAGAAATATATGAATGAAGTTTTAACGTTACTTGTGGCTTGTGTGTCTTTTATAAATGGTCTTCATGGAGATTTTTTACATGATGATATATTTGCAATAAAACATAATGCTGATGTGACAGGACACAATCCAATTCTTAAAACATTCTGCAATGATTTCTGGGGTAAATCAATGTCGGATAATACCAGCCATAAATCATACAGACCTTTAACAATATTATCATTCAGGTAAGTAAGTTTTGTTTTAATATAATAACGTTGTTATCATTAAGATGACAAAGTCAGTGTTTTGATATGACTTGGTATAATTAATATATAACAATCCAGATTTTGGATTTTATATAAACAAAATCGTAGATTTTGACTTTGACTTTATAACATTGTCACAACCAGTATTTTGGTGAAATATTATTACAAAGTAAGAAATACAATTCTGGTGCATCAAATAAACCAAAGTCGATAAAATTTGAATTACTGTCTTCAATAAGGATAACTCGCGAGATTCACCTCAAGTCTGTCCTTACATTGTCGAAGTATCAATGCACCCTAACAAGCTGACGCTCTAACATAACTATATTTATATATAAGACTCTCTCAGCTTCAGCAAAATACATGTACACCATGTAATGACACATATATAGAATGACTAAAGGATCTTTACATGTGATGAATCGAAAGTATTACCATGTCATTATGTTGATAACTTTTTTGGTATTATTCAATACAAGTAATTAGCATTGTACAACAAAAGAGACAAATAATAGAGACATTTATTATAGCTTTAAATGTATATATTTATTTTTGACTATTTTAACATTTGATACATATTCTTTCTCACTTAACTAAATCAATGTCAAGAAATTATTATTGATAAACTCATCATTTTATACTAGGACCATTTAAAGGCGAGTGAAAATAAATGGTTTGTTTTCTTCAGTGACTCACTTAAAAACTTCAAACCGCAATATACATTATTTTGATTTATTGCAATTGAAAGATCGTCGTTTTTAAAACATTACTTCAAAATATAGCAGTTGAAAAGCTCGTTATAGTTTTATGGCTAGTAGTGAATGACCAAACAATTAAAAAAATGTCTATAATCTTCATGGATTGTGATGTATTTGTGAACCCCTGCAGTATTATGATGTTTTTCTTCAAATGTGTACTTATGATATATATTTGCATAATATCTGACAGATTAAATGTCTGTATAAAAATCTACATGCTGTCTGTCCATTTTGATCGTAAATATTTACATTTGAAATTTAAATTTAAACGTAATCCGATTACTGTTTCAAAAAACTTTCCTTGTATGTTTTAGTTTGATAATTCAAATTAAATTCATATTTTGTCAACATGTCTACAGGTGCCCGTATTATGAACAATGTATACCCAATGCATAATAGTTATGTCTGTAGGGATTCTTAGGGGTCTTATCTCATACAGAAACATCGATAGATAGCCTGCAAGTAAAACTTAAATCATAAAAACAACAAACAGAATTTATATGTAAATAGAATTAAATAATATAAAATATCGTTTTAATCATACTAGCCAGAGCAGTGCTAGAGGTTCATAATCATCCATCCGTTATTCGTCTGGCCCGTATGCATAAAGCTACTTTTTTGTTCCAAACGGACGGATTCTTCAACATTTCCTACCATACATTATTAGATATATTAGTACTGCGATTGGAAACCTGAACTTTAGTTGTTATATGTCAATTAGTTCTAGTTACCAAATAACACCAAGAAACTATAGTTTTTAATGCATTAAAGTAATTTTACAGTCATACATGTACATCTTGTTTTTAAAGAATTTAAATTTCTCTCAGTTGCTTGCAATTGTTTATTTTTATATTACTTGTCAGGTATTTTTGTCTAACAAACGGTTTTAAAACAAAAACGTAACTCGTTTGGTGAACCTTTTTTCATTTGTGACGGACTGTCAACGGAATTCTCAAATTTATCATTTAAATTACAGTGTCAGCTTTCCTGAATCCTTTTTGATGTTCATTTTAAATATTTAATTTAAATGCATGAACAAAATTCTGTGTCAAATTTCATTTGTTAATTTGTGTTTGGTTACAAGTAAGTGTAAATTAGTTTCAAGTTATTATTTTTGAATTAAAAGTTGTTTAAATGATGAGAAATTGGTTTTCAATAACACATGAAAGACGGAAAAGTACTTCTCAAAGTAATAAATTATATAGCTCATTTATCATGTCATAAGTACACATTGCATACAACGGGACAACGGGTATCTAAGATGTTCTGTTCGTCTTTACCAATAGATCTAAACATTGTTCTTGTGTCGTTAATAACTGTTTCGTTTAAAAGAACCTGACAGAACTCAGTGGCGGATCCAGAAATTTTCATAAGTGGGGGCCCACTGACTGACCGAAGAGGGGGCCCACTCCAGTCACGCTTCAATGCATTTTTTTTCCCAAAAGGGGGGGGGGGGCGGAAGTTTTTGCGCCAGACGCGCGATCCGCCTACAAAAGACTCAGCAGTAGAGCTCGAATTAACAAGAATGTGTCCACAGTACACGGATGCCCCACTCACACAATCATTTGCTATGCTTGCTGGACCGTGAAATTTGAATAAATTCTCTAATTTGGCATTACAATTAGAATGATCTTATCAAAGGGAACATGTATACTAAGTTTCAAGTTGATTGGACTTCAACTTCATCAAAAACTACCTTGACCAAAAACTTTAACCTGAAGTGTAACAGACGGACGAACAAACAGACGGACGGACGGATGAACGGACGAACGGACGGACGGACGAACGGACGGACGGACGGACGGACGAACGAACGGACGAACGGACGCACAGACCAGAAAACATAATGCCCCTCTACTATCGCAGGTGGGGCATAAATAAGTTAAAAAGGTCAAATAAATAAAGTACGAAGTCGAAGAGTATTGGGGACCAACAATTCCTAAAAAAAATTCTAAATACAGCTAAGGTACTCCATTCCTGAGGTAGAACAGCCTTATATTTCAAAAATGATAAGTTTTTTAAGCAGTTAGTTTATAAAAATGTTAGATATTTGAATCATAATTTACTTTAAAGTGGCTCCTCTAATCATTTGCTTTTATTCCAGATTGAACTACCTTGTGAATGGCCATGAACCATTATATTTCCACCTTGTAAATGTAGTTCTCCATGCGTTAGTGACCAGTTTATTTACATGGACTTGTCAGTATGTTTTGTATCTGTCTCCTCAGTGTTCACTGCTGGCAGGACTGTTGTTTGCTGTTCATCCTGGTCACGTAGAAGCAGTAAGTCACATACTTCTTTTTGATTTATAAATCTGCCTCGAAATGACCGTTATAAAATACAGATATTTTGTATAATTATATTCAAGTTGGTATCAAAACTAATGTTAAAATAGATAAAAAAAAAAAAAAGCTCAAGGCGAAGTTATTTCAAAATTCATTATAGTGTTATCAAAATAATGATATGATTAACTCTGGTAACATGAAACGTTAAGAATTGATATGGTATAACATGAATGTCAAATGGTTCAACTTATCGACAACCACACAGAACAAAACAAAAACAAAATACTAAAAAAATACATCCACATCTGCAATAATTCTTTGGGAAATATATCGTTAACGACCCTGTTTTTTTGTTGTTGTTTTTTTTTGGGGGGGGTGTTTCTTTTCTTTCGAATAATACAATCTAACCGCCAGTAGTCTATACAATATTACATAGAAATCAAAGACCCTATTTAAATATTCGTTGGACATCTGTTGACATGTTTGTAAACGTTTCAAAACACTTGAACCTGTTCTTCAGTATGATAAGGAACCCTTGTGAAGTTTTTAATTTGATACATTGAATAAGAATTTCTCTACGTAATGTCATTCAACTGATGAATTCTTTTTTGTAATCCTCTCTTTATAATGAATAGAAGACAAATTGGTTTTATATTCTTTAAAGTGAATCTTGACTTGAAAATGATAAGTTATTTGTCCAAAAAGTCATTGTACATATTTGACCTAAAATTTAATCCACTGATCCATGTATAGGATGAATACATATGAATATTTAACGCTGGGGATTTTGATACTTTATGTTAATTTTTCTTTTTACTTTTTTCTTATTTTAAATGAGAACTGGTTTTTGACGACACTCGCCATTTCGATTCACCTTTTACATTTGCAGTTATATGAGCAAATATGAATTCCTTTGAAAGTTATCAGTTTGAATGCTGTTTTATGCTGATTAGCAATTCAGAATGTATCATCAAATAGACCTAGATTATATTAAATGCTCATGAATACACTTGTAAATATAATAGAGTGTAATATTGAACTCTTATCCTTCAATAGCTCCACTTGAAAGATTTATCCGTATTAAAAACTCATTTCATAAACATCATTACATTTTAAGATGTTACTTGTAAAGTACGTTAACGATTTCAGATAGGGTATAACACTAAGATATCAATTACAGAAAATTAAAAGCAAATAGAGGTTTCTGTGCATAATATTTGCACTTTGTAAATAACCATATTTGATTTTGTGAAAGTATAAACTATTGAATGCTGGGTTTTAACGTAAAAAAATATCTAATAGTAATGTAGTTTATTTTGTACTTAAAATGTCTTCGTGTTTCTGTGTTGTTAGTCTGTAAGAATAAATGCTGACTTTTATCATGGAACCTGTCAAGGATATCCTGATAAACCGAAGATATATAGTTTAAAGAAGAATGCCAAGGTACTTCCGCGGATAATCTGGCGTCGTCTTTCTCTTGTTAGATTATTTTATGCCAAATGAAACTAAGACGTAATTATGTACCCTTCCTTTTAACTTACCTTTATTTCACAATCTAAAATACAGGAAGACAGTTTTTGGCAATTTCTGAAAAAACTTAACTTAAACTTTCAATTTAAATCTGCGTTTTAAATATGACAAAAGTGTACATACTTACTTCCCTATCAAAAGATCATTATATCTACAAATGATAAACATACAAACAATTACTAGTAAAACAACTTGACACCATTTGCGACGATGATAGTCCGTCGGACGGGGACGATAAATGGCTGACCCGTGTTAAGAGAGAGCCATATCTCTTGCACGTTAAAGACACCCTTGTAGATTTCGTAAAAGAGTAGGCTAATGCCGCTACAAGGCAGCACTCGCACCCGCAAAGTGGAAAGGGATTAATATAAGTTGCAAAACTTGTTTCCCAATCCACTATAAAAACATATGTTTAAACTAATTAAAACAATTATAAATAGACCATGGCAAGTTCCTGCATCTTCGGAAAGTGTTGTTCATAGACAATTAATACCTTTCCATATTCTTACTATTCCGGCTTGAGTCACCTGATTTAGAGATAGTGTTTTTCTCAGTGTTCTGAGTTTAATCAGTAACAAAATATGATATTATACGTATTAAGCTCTGGATCCACGAGCAAAAAAGGAAGCGATGGAAAGAACTAGAGCTTGCTTAATTGGTTTTCTTTTTAATTACCCTTGTTTGCTTCTTTTATTTGACAATTAACTATAATTGAAGATTAAAGTTTCAGCTTTATTAGACTAGCTTTGAAGTTGATCGGGGAAATTAACTAATAGACTTTTTCCTATTCTTTAGATTACGAGGTAGATCTTCATCGTTCATTTACGTACTTAAATTTAAAATTCAAATCGCGATATTATGTATAGAATACTAAATGTATACTTTAATGCTTGTCAAGAAATAAATTTAAGCCTTGCTTGCAATTTCATTGATAAACTCAGCTTGGCTTTAAATTTAATATTCATATATTTCATTTATAGGTTAAAAGGTTGTAAAAATTTATGTGATATTAATAATTCTTGTACGTGACACGCATGGGCTTACAGAAGATGTCATACAAATAAGAATATAGATACTTGTAGAGGTAGACCTAAACTTTGATTTTGATCTGTAGGTAAACGTCACCAGGTTGTACTATTTAAATTCAGTATCTTACTAAATTTATAAACTTATGGGGTCGAAAAATAGATGAATGCATATATATACGAAGATTACAATGTATAAGTCTGCAGCTGACGAGGGATAATATGCATCTTAAAAATGATTGCTCATTTTTTAAAATGCACTCTTCATAAAACAAATGAATGTAGGTAAAAAGTATAACTAAACTTAATGGCTGATTTTCAATTCATGTTGCACAAATCACTTGTTATTTCTTATATGTTTACCGCACGTCCGAAAAATGCCCAATTTGCTCATGATCCATCGTTGTTCGAAGTCAGCATCTTTGTTGCTTTGGTTGTTTTTGTTGTTTTCTTTTTGTCCTGATTGAGCTGCTTTGGTTATTGTTTCTTTGCACGGAGTCAAGTCCTTTGGTCATTACTTTGTCACTTTGTCAAAATGCATTAATGCTATTTTGGTCGTTGTTGTCTTTTCGTCCGGTGTCAAGTGCTTTATTTATTGTTAATGTCTTTTGGTCAGGACTACGTGTTTTGGTGTTATTGTTGTCGTATTGTTAGTAGTTAGGTATTGGTTGGGAAGTTGTTGTTTTTTCTTTGTCTGGAGTCAGGCATTTTGGTCATTGTGTTGTCTGTCGTCGTCTTTTTGTCTGCTGTAAGGTGATTTGGTCAATGATGCAGTTTTGTTTCGATGTCTGGTGCATTGGTCGTTAATGTTCACTTGTCTCTCTGTCTGGGAACAGATTAAAACTTAGATTAAGTCAAAAACATCGTTTGTAGATGCGACTGTCTCTGTGTACCGAGTCAAGAACTTTGGAGTGGTTGGTTTTTTGTTGTTGTCTCTTTGTTAAGAATCAGAAACCTCCTCAATGGTTATTTGGTCACTCTATCTCGAGTCAAAAACCTCTGTGAATCAGCAGTAGTTGCTGCTATGTTTTTTTGATCGAATCAGTAATCACGTCCAGATATTTAGTTCTATAATATTTTTTAATTGTATAAAACATATACATCACCTTAAAAGTATACATAATGAATATTTCTATTTTTATTTAGGTGACAGGATTAGTTGGCAGAGCAGAAGTCCTATCAGCTTTATGTTTTATGTTTTGTTTTATATTGTACGCCAAGTAAGTTCATATTATTGCAAATTACATTTACATCAATCATAAATATGTTACATTTTTGGTCATTGCAGATTTGGTTTGTAATTTTGGTTAGGTTTACAGGCAATTCTTTTTAATATCATATTTTTGTTTTTGTTTTTGTTTTTGTTTTGATTTTGTTGGTTTTTTATGCCTATTGTTTGGTATGAATTTCCAATGCATATTTTGGATGAGAGCATATCATTATAGCAAAGAAGGTTATGCGTCAACGTGAAATTTCTTTTTTAAAGGCATTGGGAAAAGGGTACTTTTGGAAAGAGTAGATTTATAAAACGATAAACAAAGTATAAAAAGAAGATGTGGTATGATTTCCAATGAGACAGCTGTCCACAAGAGATATAGACCACAAACAATAAAAGAATCATGGCAACCGTTCTTGCATTTAGTTAGCATGGTATTTATCAATTCTTAAAAACGATTCAAGCAAGGAAAAGTAAAGCGAAGTAGCTTACAGAAAGCGTTGGACTTGCACTTCACGAGATATTGTATGAAAATGTAGAAAATGTATCCCTATGACGCCTTACTATATCCAGAGTTGTCATTGCTGGATGGGAGAAATCCGATGATACCCCTTTTTTACACTCCGATCAATCATTTCGGTTCATACAATATTGAAATAACATTTGTACATATCTTATGCATCAAATAACAGGCATCATTATTTATCTAAAAAAAAATGCATTGTTCTTTGACATTTTTTAATCTGTTGACATAATAAATATAAAAAATGACACTTGGTAAAAAATGTCATATCTATTGTGAAAATGTCACCTTAAGCTATATATATATTTGTTATTCTTTAAAATTCAGACTTTATTTGTTTTGGATCAGTTGCACTACCGAATTAAAAAAAAAGTGAGATAATTTATGTCACCTGTAATTGCAGAAATGTCACTAGATCTGTATTAAAGTTAATATAATAAACAGAAGTAGCTGTTCAATAATGATTATCAGACTGAAAACTGAATTGACAAGTTTAACAATAGCCTTAAAGGTGATGTCAGTACGAAATGTAATTATATAATCTATTTTTCACCTGTAATATGATTACAAAAACATCCTTATTATGAATGTTATCGTATTAAAAAATCAAATCAGATTTGACGAATACATTTAGATCATTGTTATCTTGATTTCGATAGACATCTTATATATAATTGAAGTATACTAATTATATACTCGCTCAAAATGAGGGATTCTGCCTTACTTTGTTCGACCGCGCGTCCATTCTAAGTGTCCGTAAGTCCGTCCTTTCGTCTACAAATATAACATTATATTGTTTATGAAAACTACGAACCAAAAGCTTCATTTGATAGGATAACCAGATTCATTTGCGCAATCCATGTTACATGTATCACGTGTGATTAGTTTTGACATTCATCACTCGTTAACGTCCCTTTCCACTCAAATTAATATACTATATGGAAATGAATGAAATATCTATCGAAATTACCGAGAGCTCCCATATATTTGGTTACACTTCCTTTCTACATCTTGTTTTCATATTCATCAATCAATTTCCCGAACACCAAATTCTGTTACAGAAGATGTTTCCCACCTATACCTTGTAGAAGCCAATTTTCTATAATTGACTCCTGTATGCTGATACATGTACACTCTATTCTCACTCTTTAAAGTCAGCACTTTTCTAAAGCATGCCGTGCTATGGGAAATTTAATAAAATTCATGTTTATTACAATTCAAACGTGAAAACAATCTTGAATATATATGTTTTCTGATTTTTTTTTTAACGTCTGCATACACATATCATTTCAGAAATCTACGCACTTGTAAGAAGGAACAGTTTGCCCATGTAGAAAATGTTCCTATTTTTCTGGTCAGCATAGTTTGTGGTATCCTGGCCATGTTGTGCAAAGAACAGGGTATTATGGTTCTACCTGTTTGTATGTTGTATGATGTATTTATATGTTGTAAACCAGGAGTAATACAGTAAGTATAAAACCATAATGTATACATATTGATTCTAATGAAAAGTTAGGCCAGTGCGTTGATACGAACTTTTTTACAGTTGTAATTTTGCTGCCGTGCGTAGACTTGTTTAGAGTAAAATTAATTTTTCTGTGCATCGTATACGTTGGCCTATCTGCCATGGCTGGCTGTCTGTAATGTAATTTTGTATTAATATGCATCTATTGTATATATACAGGTTGCACTATAATAAATCATTCATTCATACATATATATGTAAATATATATAAAGAGGCATTCCGCAGAAAAGTTTATAAATATTTCAGATATGCTTTATAGTATTTCTTTTGTGTGTTCAATATTGTGCCTTTTGATGATCGTAATACTATATTAGAGATCTTAGATAAGTTAATTTCTGTTGTATGATTCCGGTACAGTTTTAATTAACTCACAGCGAGATGTTTTATTACACAACAGAATCAACAGCACCATTGCACAACAGAACAAAAAAATATTCTTGTACTAATAACACATACATTGTAGCTGAGAGAGATATAGAGTAGATTTTTACTCCGAGAAAACAATAAAAACGAGGCGAAGCCAAGTTTCAAGGGGCAACAATCTGGTCTGTCACCCTCTCAAGTATGTATACTTGAATAAAGCGTCACGGTGAAGGGCAATACAGTATTTGCAATTGAATAAAGTAGATTATTTCTCTCGTGTTAACCAATAAAAATGCCAGAAGTATCATAACATAAAATGTTTCTTACTTTGAAGAATATGTTCACTTTTACAGATGTCTCAGAGATAAGAATCTCTCCAAAGATTGTCTTCCATTAGTAAAGCGTTTGTTAGTCACTACAGTAATTGTAAGTATAATATGAAAATTAGAATATATGATACTTTTAATGGTGAAATGCGGAAGAAACGGACATTCAAAATGTTCCACCGGTTGTGTATGTCACGTGATGCTAAACAAATTGTTTGATATCAAAGGATTTTGCCCTGTGATTGTTATATTATAATGTTCAAAGATGGTGTTTATATTTTACTCCCAATTTTCTTCATCACAAGCGTACGCGAGAACCTGTACGAGGTTAACAGAATACAGAATAATAGGCAAAAAATGAAGAATAAAGAGCAATAGAAATACATAACAGAGAAAAATGGTCAGAATAGAAACTTGCAAGTTTGAGTTTTATATTCAATTTGATAGCATTTTAGTATTTTCTCAACAGACATGACTTATTCATTAGGATACTAAAATTCGGCCCTTTAGCCGCATTTTGTATGCCTTAGACTTCGGGCATTGTTATCAAAAATTATGACCACCATCTAAAAAGCTTTATGACTTTACATCCCGAATTGGAACTTATTTTTAATTATGTTTTACTGTAAAATATTTATTAACCTGACCAGTGGCCTTTTAAAACATGTGACGAATCCCAAGGGTTTTTGTTTTCAGTTCTTTTGTGCTGTGATGCGTAGGTTTGGATTTTACTATAATCTTTATCTGTCTTCTTCTGGATTAAAAGGTTCAGAACTTAACCCCCATTTTTAACAACAAAAACCCATTCACAAACATATTCACAATATATCTTTAACTGTTTTCTGTTGTAGATATTTTGCTTGTTATTGTTTAGATGGTGGATTATGAATGGGCAGCTACCATTATTTCAACATCAAGATAATCCAGCCTCATTTTCACCTTATCTAGTCACAAGGTAATCATCGCCTTTATCGTTTGTTAAAGATACTACCAAGGAGGCAACTTTATCGTTTGTTAAAGATACTACCAAGGAGGCAATTATACAAAAGATCATTTCAATTCATTTTTTAAGTTTAAAGCCACACTGATTTTTACTTGTTCAAAATATGTCCTTTACTTGGAATCACATCGCAATAGACAACTTTCGAGTTTGATGCATTTCCGTCAAAAACTTTGATTTTAGTAAACATTATTCGTGCGATTAGGGGTATCGTCACTTCCGTTCCAATGTTGAGCGAGTGGTTGGAAAACTATGATGCTATATTGCATGAATTATTCGGCAAATTAAATTCTCATTATTGACAATCAGCACAGCTGTCATAAGGGAATTGTGATTGTACCTACAGATCAAACCTTATTTCAAGGTTATCCTGCAACAATGACGATCACTAAGATGCTTGATGAACATTTATAGTGCAATCCCCTCTATTTGTTAAACGACGTACTAAGATGCGCATTATTGACGAGTTTTTCAGGTGACGCTCAAACTCGAAAGTGGTCTATTCTGTATTTCTTAATTACAAGGCGAATTCCCATGATAGTGTATGCTTTGCATACATTTATAAACCCAAAAGAAACATTGACAAATAAAGTTGTTGTACCATTTAAAGAACTTCAAGGTTAATTGGACGAGCATCAAGTATATCAAATTTAAATGAGTGTTTTATATACTTTTGATGAAGTACTAAGTAGTTCAAACATTTAGTTGATTTTGTTTTATTGGTAATTTAACGATTCTTATTTTTATATCAGCTATGGAAAATAGTTCATATATCACAAAGGTAATCTTGCGATATGTAGACTAATCAGAAACATATTGTATCAAGTGGCCTACATACATGTATATACAATGATGATAATTAATTTTTGTCATTTACTTTAACTTTTCTATTCGTCCATTTTTTGTTTTACATCTTAAAATGTCTGAGACCTTTTATTATATTTGTTCCCTGCATTTTATTCAATATTCTTAATAATGAAATTTAAAATGTAAATTACATTTTTCTTTATTTAAAAGATTTAATTTTTAATTTAGTTTGAGTTGATGACACACTCAGTATCTTAAATAGTAAATGTATTAGATGGTGTGACATAGTGCATATAGCAATATAATACTTTACTGTATTGTACCATACTTTTTTTTATTTAGATGACATTTATACACTTTTATGATATATGATATTTTTATTAAGTAAGGTTGCGTTTATGACATAGGCTGTACAGTTAATGCTTTCTTCGCCACTATACACCTTCCCTTTTGTTCAGGATTATACAATTACAATTTGAGTCTATAAACTGTGTAAATAGCAAATTATCTTTGCGTGTATTTATAACGAAAATAATAAACTGCACTCTACATTAAAAAAGAAAATATGAAAAGAAACAATATCAAGGATTAATATTACATAGGCCTATTACTTTTTAACAAATTTGTTATTTTGCTTGAGCATTATAATAGATGCAACATGTGTTTTGTGTATAAATGGACTACAAGTACTTGCATTATATTCGGACTGAATAATAGTCTCATTTGAAATGTTACTTCATATCCTTATTTCATATGTTAGTTTAAGATAATACTAGGATATTTTCGATTTGAAATTATAAAAAAAAACTAGCATTTACAGTACCCTTGTCTAAAAAAAACTTTATATATGTAAACGTTGGTTTTTTTTTTTTGCGTTTTCTTCATTCGATTAAAAGAAATACGTTACTTTGTTTTATGCATGTAATTCTCAAACCCAGAGTTAAGCTAGTCAGAAGCTAAACAGGTGATATGCATTGCCGTAATATCACCTGAAAAAATGTATTCAGATTTGTATTCACAATGAAATATTGAAGTATTTTTCCTGTTCTGATATATATATGTAGAGAATTTGACTGGCTTTTATTTTTACGAATTTTGATGTTTTTATCACCAAAACCGACAGGTATCATTACACTATTAATGTTATTATTCAAATTCACCGAGAAAGTGCGAAACACTTTCTTATTCGAATTCAAATAAACTTCAAATTTCCTATGCAACTAACAGCTCATATTTCCATAATTAATGCCATTTTTATATATATTATCCATGCATTTGAATTTAATATAGATAAAATTCATATTTTATTGCCTTTTTTAAGAAGATCATAAAATTTATGGTACCGCCTGCATTGCATTTATTTACAATTATATTTGGATGTCACTATTTAATCAAGATGGTGATTCTAAAGACTTCTAGAATTACAAGACATCATGTATGTGAATCATGTGATTTACTTTTAGGGGTAAAAGAGTTGCTATAAAACGTAAACAATAATGGGCCAAAGTCTTACTAATTTGATTTTCTGATAGATATATGAGCATAATGGTTTACTTTTATAAATTGTTATTTGGATGGAAAGTTTTCTCATTGGCACTCACACCACATCTTCCTATATCTATGCATTACATTATATAAAAAAAGTTGTGGTATGATTGCCAATTAGATAACTCTTCAAAAGAGACCAAATGATACAAAAATTAAGTATAGGTCACCGTACGGTCTTCAAAAATGAGTAAAGCCTATACCACAAGTCGTCAGCTATAAAAGGCCCCGATATGACAAACGTAAACAATATTCTAACGAGAAAACTAACGGCCTCATGTATGTACAAAAAATGAACGAAAAACCAATATGTAACACACCAACAAACGAAAACCACTGACTTACAGGCTCCTGCGTTTATGACGATTCAGAAAACATGTTCCATCTATGTCCGAGGGCTATTCAGTCATTGAAAACTGTTACAACTTTTAACTGGCTGTATTTAAATATTGGCTACAAATCCAATAATAAAAGTGACCTTATCTGTCAAACTATATACAATATCCCGAGGCTATTATAGTTTCCCCACTTAAGTAAACGAACTGTTAATGGACTACCATAATACCTTTAACATCCCACAAATAACGTCTCCTAACGATAGCATCTAACATCTTAGGTATTTAAAAACTAGTGATGAGTAAGACTTGTTTATAGGGAGAGAACATTCAACAATAATACAAAACAATAAAAACACAAATTATCCTGTATTTAAAATTCACTATTTTCAAGGATTGGTGTTAATTATTTAAATCTTTTATTTTACTTTTGAATTAAGACAAGTTATGTTTCTGCAAATTGTTTCATTTGTAAAGTAAATTGAGTTTTTATTGATCGTTAACAATTATATTGTATTTAACTTTCTTTTAATTATGTTTTTATACCACAATTACTCATTTCATTTGAATACAGCCTTGGAATAATGTAACAACACAGCGACACTTTTCACAAGAGATAACTATTTTATATTAGGGTACTTTCACAGCGATATTAGATCCCCTCATGCATATACACCATGTTTTAAACGTGTTGTTGCTGCATATCATATCCGGTTTGATCTTTACGATTGGTTACAGAGTGATTTACAAAGTCGGCAAAAATGATAAGGCCTTGGTAAAACAAAGATTTCTTACAAAAAGACAATCACACTTACAAAACACATCATAGAAAAGTAATGACTGAGAAGTACGAAGCCCACAACATCCAGGGTTATCCAAGATCCGAAATAATGGAAATGTTACAATGCAGTTGCATGCAAGTTGAATTATATATGTAAAGCGGTTTTATATTTAATTAACTCATGAAATTAGAATAATGGAGTGTTATCATTTTCTATTTTGTATCTAGCTTTCTTGATCTCACAAAATTCTTCATATCATATCTGATGCATTTTGTTGTGAATTGCTATTTATTTACAAATCTATTTTCAGATGTCTCAGTTATCCATATATATGGTTTTACAACACTTTTATTTTGCTGTTACCATCTACACTATGCTACGATTGGCAAGTAGGAAGCATTCCATTGGTCGAAACTATTTTGGACCCTCGTAACTTAGCAACATTGTTTCTGTTAACGGTTACGACTCTTTTTGCTTTAAAATGGATCTCTAGTTTTAAGGTAAATATATAACTATTTGATTATAATCGGAAACCATTTTTACTGTTATAAGTGTTTTGTCCTAATTCAAATGAAAAATCTATTGGGAATAATTCTAATATCACGTATGAAATGAGTACTAAGCTACAATGTACATCGCCATCTATTGCTACATATACATGTAGTAGGATGTTGGCTTTTGTTGAGAATCATTCAACTTTTCATGAATAACATTGTTTCAGTTGACTAAAGATGACTTTCGTTTGTAATTCTAGATACCAGTTTCTATCGCGATCCTTTTCCTCGTTCACAACCTATCATTGCATTTAACATGTTGTTTATATATTGTTATCAACATAACGGAACACTGGAATAAGTGCAGAACTAACTAATTGGTGTTCCAATGGATCCAAATTATTAAACCTTGTCTGTTTTAATAAGTTAGCAGTTGTTGTACTTTGTTAATATTTATTTTTCCCTCAAAGTATGTAATGGTCCCCTTTTATGGCAGCCTGATATTTTAAGATGAGTATCATTCGGTGTATTTAAGAAATGCCTAATGTGAATACAATGAATGCATTGTTTTTTTTATATACCTAAAATGTAGAATAAAGGATCAAGAATTATATTAAAGTTATTCTTTGAGTGAAACCACCGGTTTTTTTCTTTTTCAGAAATCTAACTCTTTCCATCATCCAGATGTAATCTTCATTATTTTTATTTTCTCCATCTTGCCATTTATACCAGCCTCTAACCTGATATTTAGGGTAGGATTTGTGATAGCGGAGAGAACTCTATATATACCAAGGTAAGCGATATATACATAGATTATTGGCGGTTGGTTATTCATTATGTGGATCATGACATATTATAAAAGAAGTAACCCTCATTTGTTTTGTAGATTCGTACAACTCTGTCTTTAGTTTTCTATGCAATGTCTTGTATTACAGTTCTTATTTATTCTATCTGTCGTTTTCATTTGTGTCCTTGGTGTAAACTTCAAATATCTGAATTATAATTTACGATAATTATAGTTCATATGTTTCCCTCGGTTTTCGTTTGTGACCCGGAATTGTTTTCGATAAATCGTTTATGACTATTGAACAGCGGTAAACCACTATAAGTTGTATTTATTTACGAATGTGCATTTGGTATGTTTTCTCTTAATATTATCCTAAATGGTTATTACATAATTAAAATAAATTATTCTTGTGATGATATTCGTATTATTTTTTACATTTTGTTTAATAAATGATAAAGGAACATAATTTAAGATGATTTTCATTGTGAAGATTCATTTGTAAGTTTGCCGGAACACTATAAGCTGTAAGTGAAAAATCATCTTGTACTTAAAGTATAAGTATTTACTTCCGTAATGATAGATAGCTTGATTTCAGTCCGTGGTATCAGAAAACTTAATTTCTTCCTTGATACATGTATGAGATAGCTCAATTGCATTCAGTAAGTTTCAATCGATTTGAAAACAAGGGGTAAATGGAGAAGAAAAATTTGCAGACACAGTTGATTAAGTAATATTAGTGGTCAGGAGAAACTATATGCTATGTAAATGAGCTAGTTTATTATTTTGTACATAAATCAGACCGTTAGTTCTTGTTTGAATTCTTCTGTATTTGTTATTTTGTGGTTATTTTAGCTTGCTATGTCTTCTTTTTCAATATGGAATATCATAATTAAACTCCTCATATATACCAGGACTAATTTTTTTTTCGCCAGACGCGCGTTTCGTCTCAGTACAATAGACTCCAAAAAAGTTAAAAAGGCCAAATACGGAACCTACAGTTGCTATCTTTTACGCCATTTAAATTCTGGTGATAAGTTGTAGTATTTGCAATCATACCATGTCGTCTTATTTCTTTTTTAGCTTTATAAATATAATGCTCGTGATCGTTCGCAAGTCAACATTTATGTTCTCAACAATATTTGTTTAAGTAATGAAACACGTTTTTAAGCAACTATTTCTTTATATTAATTCAGTATTAACCTGGCGGTTAAAGTCACTATGTAAAAGATATCAAGCAAGAGATAAGTTGAAATTTTAGAATCATGAATAACGTTCGATTCCTGATATAGTTCTGTGTTAAGCAATAAATCAGATCTAAAGCAAACTTTTCAATACCAATAAAACATGTAAAATGACCAGGAGATGTCTTGGTATCTGCCGTTGTCTTGGCAACCATACTGATATTTGATAAAAATTTGATTGATTTCAGTAAGTTAAGACACTTGTTCATAAAAAAATTGTCTTTTTTCTTATGATGACATTTTAAGCTTGCTTTGATAAAAATGAATTATTTTCTTAACGTCAATGATAAAAGATACCCATAGCGTTGTTAATTTCATAGTGTATAACCATAACTGCGGTTTTGTAAACACCTAAATGGATTAATACCATCAGGTAGTATCCGTTTGAAATGGTAATTTCCTCCTCTATTGTTATTAGATATCTGAATGATACATTGTAACCTTATTGAATATGATATTATCTACGCTGTCAGTAGAAAATTACACAGAATCAGGTATCACTTGATTAATGGAAAATGTATGTGAAAAGTTTGTGACCTTTTCATGGTTGTAAATTACACTAGCACTTGCTTTGTCCTATTCTTACTTTATACTTATTACAAAAATACTTAAACATTCACATTTTTTTAATTCGTCGTAAAATGTTTTATTCAATTCATTCATAGTCACGAATTTTTTTTTATGATTAGCTTTTTTGGGGTCTAATTCGTTTTCTTAAATTATCCGTATTTGACACAACTTTTTTGGAATTTTGGGTCCTCAATGCTCCACAACTCTGTACTTGTTTGGCTTAATAACTATTTTGATCTGAGCGTCACTGGTGAGTCATATGTAGACGAAACTCTCGTCTGGCGTAAACAAATTATAATTCTTGTACCTTTGATAACTTAAATTACCACAATTGTTAATTCTCTTCTAAGAAAACTCATTTGATTTAATCACATTATTAGGTTAATATTGTTGCATGTCTGTTGTTTATATTTTCAGTACTGGTTATTGTATACTGGTAGCTCATGGGATATGTTTGTTAGTTGAAAGATTTTTTAAATATCGACATTTCATCGTAGCAGTAACATTATTTCTTCTGATATTGTTATTATGCAAAACATGGACACAGAACAAAGTCTGGAATTCTAGAGAAACTCTTTTTAAGTAAGTTTTTGTTACAAATATTTTGTAACTAGTTTATAATTGCTTAGCTGTATGTAAAATTAATGATAAACGACAGGAAATTTATCGGCGATTGACCACTGTAATACTTCATTGCAATTCGGTGGACATAATTATATACGTTTTAAGCCAAAACTCGAGAACAAAAAAACAAAAAAAAACTCACTGTTCTCATGATTTAAAAAATCGGAAAGAAACTGAAAAAAGGAAAATAATCCTTTATTAACTATATTGTGGTATTCAAAAACATACACTAAATTGACTTGTTCTATAAGTTTCACTTATATAACCACGTTATTTTTTGGTTTATTCACTAAAAAGTAAATCACAAAAATACTGAACTCCGCGGAACATTAAGAACGGAAAGTCTCTAATCAAATGGTAAAATTAAAAGCTCAAACATATCAAACGAATGGGTAATAGCTGTCATATTCCTGACTTGGTACAGGCATTGTCTCATGTAGAATATTATTGATTGAACAAAGAGCGGAACAAATTAAATGAGATTCGAAAATATTGATCCGAGTAAGGATATGAAAGAAAGAAAGCTCTATAAAAAGTAAAATCACAAATATACTGAACTCAGAGGAAAATCAATTAGGAAAGTTCATAATCACATGGCAAAATCAAATAACAAAACGCATCAAAAACGAAATTTAGATAAAACATTAACTTTCAACAAATACTGAAACACAAACAAAGTAAATGCATGTATATAATAAATTGCATACAGTTCAATTGATACTGTTTACATGTACCTCATTAAAAGGTAGATCTACTCCAATGTATGTTTTCTGTGGAAAGATTGTGCGATTTGTTTTTGTTCCATTCCTTAAAATTTACAGATGACTTCTTGCGTTTCTGTGAGAATTTCAATGGATAAACTTTATCGTTCTGTCTTATATGCAAAAAGTACCACACAAATACAAACAACAGTATCGCTATTTTATTTCTAGATCAGGTGTGAGAAAACTGCCAAATAATGCCAAAGTTCATTATAATTACGCAAATTTGTTGAAAGATAAAGGACACATAGAAGACGCCATCCATGAATATCGGTTGGCTATTAGGTATTTATATATTCTTTAAATTTAGTCGGTTTGGGACCACGAAGGAATCACTTACCCAGTAGTACTTTTTTGTTGACACGAGTAATAATTGATTATGTCATATTTATGAATTTGTAAAAAAAAATAAAAACTTAAAATTGTCCGAAATACTAAAAATAATTTACTCTATGATTAGATTACCCTACCTGTACTTCGGCATAACATATCGAAGTCTTTTATCTACAGCTTCGTAATAATTTGGCTATTTTCTTATTAATTAAGCTGGAATCACACATTCACGATTTTTACTGCCGTTCTTGTTAGAATGATTCCCGATAATAACTTGTTAAAAGTCTGATCAAGATCTCATAAATCGTGACTGGAAAGTCACAAAACTGTGAAAACATGTAATTAATCACGACAACAATCAGATATTATTCAGGAAGCGTCCAAATTCAGCCGTTTCCATCCGAACTTGTCCTTATTATCCCACTCTTAACTTGATTCTAATCCGATAAGCATCTTTCACATTGTTAAAAACGACCGAATCTATCCCGACAGCGTCCCGATTCTGTCGACAGACATTAGACAGTGACAAGACGCTGACGGAAGACATCCGTCAGAAAACTGTCGTCATATTAGGGATGATTAGGTATTATCTGAAGGTAATCATATCACAGTTTGCTACACCGCTTTGCAAACGGCGTTGTCGGAACTCATTCACGGTACACATTCGAATTGCAATCTGGACTCAATCGGCCAAAAAGAACAATGGGAAATCTCCCCAGATCGTGCCCGTTCCACAGGACAGCGTCCAGAAAGCATAGAACATTGTTAGGATTTTGATCCAATACAGCAGAATCTGTCACGACATTATCATGATTGTAATCCGACTAGACAAAGTCGGCTGAGTGTCCCCGAATGTTACGGGCCGCACCTAATTGTCGGGGTGCTTGGCCGACTCTCCGGACTATTCCTGACCCGTACGAATCTGTTACGAACGTATATGACTTCGTTTAAACAATGATAGGGCTAGGTCAAGAAGATCATAAAGAATAGTATTCAGATTTTTTAAATGTCCGTGTCTTAGCGCTGTCTGATCTCAAACGGGAGCAATAAATGGCATTGTGTGAACCCCGCATTAACTGCATAAAATAGGAATAAAAAAGAAAAAAAAATAGAAACTGATGCTTTCGTCTAATCATTTAAATGCCGTAATTATACTGTGTTTAAATATTTACAGATTGTATCCAGATCATGCCAGTTCCCATAACAACCTCGGTACAATACTAAACAATACAACCGAAGCCATATACCATTTTGATAAAGCTTTGAAGATTCTGCCACATCACCAGGGAGCTCTTATTAACCTCGGAGCACGAAAATTGTAAGTAAGCCAATTCTGTTCTTCGTTTAGATATGAATAACAAGACATGTGGAATATACATTAATGAGTCAATAAGACACAACTCATTCATATTTAAACAGAAAATGAAAATTTCATAATTTGATACCAAATTTAAAATACCTATTATTTGATTTTATCTGAAACACAGAATGTGTTTTACATAATGTTTTTGAATAAAAAAAAAAGGAAAACGTTTTAGCAGATAAAATATGTTTGGCTTATAGTGATGGTGATTATGATGTTGTCTGCTTTCTTTGTGTCAGTCTGTTGGATACATTTTTGTTATTATAGGAACATTATACTTTTATTCTTTATGTACTATACAAAATTATAGTATTTTGTTTTATTTCACAATTTTTGAATATCTTATGATGTTATAGCAAACTTGGAAATCAAGAAGACAGTGTAAGGATGTTACAAAAGGCTGTTGAAATAGACCCACATAATGTAGAGGGTTTAATGACATTGGGTAGTATGATGGCTGAACTGAACAGATGGAAAGAAGCAGAACATCTCTATAGTAGAGCCATTACAGAAAAGCCAGATTTTGCTGAAGTTTATCATAATTATGGAACGTATTTACATTTGAAAGGTACACAATTTGAAATTTAAATCCACGAGGAAAGAGGTAAACAAAAATAACCAGAAAGCTTTTGATAAAACCAAGGACCTTAATGTCATAAAACTTTTAAGGTATAATAAATTGAAACGAAACAAACGATACGAAAGGAGTGATGTCATGTGAAGAGCGAAATATACTAAGGATACAAAAAACTCTTGCGGCAATGAAAAAAGGGACAAAACCATGACAAAAAAAAAAACTTCAAAACGTTTAACAACGATGAAAGATTCCTACACCACAAACAGTTGGTACTAGAATGTTGCTGCATGGAGATGGACAATAAGATAGTTGAAGTCTTCTTTTTAGAACTAACGTTCTCATACCTTCGTCGTCAATTTAAAGATGAAAATCAAGATATGAGCCAGATTAATCTGGGATACATTTTTTTCACGTGCATTTGTGTTAGATTCAGCCAACAGTATCACCAAACTTTTGAATCGTTCAGTGAAAAACATCTTCTATATAGCGAAACGTTACGTAAATGGTGAATACCAGCTCAGTTTATCTTTTCTTGTAGAGCATTTGAATCAAGTCTGTATTATAAGAATAAGGAAGATATAGTAAACGACTAAAAGATTCAAAAGATTTTATTGTAAACCTTATTTGTCATAACGTAATAAATATACCATGACGCCATATTTCACTGAATAATAAATAATTTGAATTGATATATTTGTAGGTGATATTGAAGAGGCAGTTCATTACTACCAACTTGCATATTCACTGGACTCTCAACTTTCTGTTTCTATGGTGAATGCAGCAAGAGGTTTACGTCAGATAGGGAGGCTGAATGAGGCAGTGTCAATTCTTGATCGGTAAGTGCATGATGTCAAACATACAGAAAAAAGATTACATAAGTGAACCACATTAATGATGGACGACTAGAACTTTCACCCATATATGATTAGATTAAAACAGGAACTGATCGCACTGATTACAATATTATTATCTAGCAGAACTGCCTCATTTGCAGTATATTACTTTTCTTGTATGATATATATCTGTTAATGAGTAGTAACTCAACGACGCTTTTGTTATTTTACAGGGCATTGTTGTTGGGTAGAAGTTCCGACGCACTTGATATGTTAGGACTCGTTTACTATCAAATGGGGAGATATTCGGAATCTGTCCGTTTGTTTGAGGAAATCCTTGGAAACAATCCAAACAATACAGATGTAATGACTCATTATGTAAGCTATGTCCATTCTGTCTATAGTAATTGTATATTCGTGTAGGATTTAGGAGTTTGGTGCTATGTTCATTTTAAGATTGGATCATTTACATTTGGTAGCCAACTATTTTCATCTATCTATAAAATAGATATCATGATTTTTATGTTCACAACATGTGTTTCTGAATGGACATTCATTACGTATGGTCTGATCTTGGAAAACAAAAGTTCCTACAAAAACTACATTGATTGCATCATTAGATGTAAGGCAATTGGCTAACTTTTATGAAGTAATGTGAAGTAAAATCATTCCTTTTGTTAAATACAGTTGGTTACAATAAAAAGAAACCTTAGATAACCAGTTTTCCTTTCATTTCACATCATTCTCATATTTCATCTGCAGATCCCCAAATAAGTAGTTAACATTTTACACGTTTATTTTTAAATTATATTTGAACATAAAAATAAACGAGTCTATTTCTGTCGAACTTTGATATATTTCCGACATATTTTTCAAAGTAAAGATCTTTATGTTACACAGGCACAAGTTGTAGCAAACAATGGTGACGTCATAAAGGCTGAGCATATACTACACGACGTTTTACACCGCAGTCCTAATCATACAGAAGCTTTACACTTTCTGGCAAACGTTCTTGGGCAACTGCAGCGACACCAAGAGGTAATTATATTCCCTATTAACAGAAAAATTTATTTAAAACAAGAAAGATATTTACTGAAATTAAAGAACAGAAAAATATGACCTAAAAGCTTAATTGAATTGGTAAGTACTTAACAATGCATCAATCTGTATCAGTAATTAATGACAATAAAGTAGGAAGGCAGATACTCTGATCTTTGAAATTATACATGAAATTACAAATTATTTTTATATAAACTGAATGTATTAAATCTTTAAGGCACTTGTGTATTTGGAGCAAGCCATTACCTTACAAGAACATTCAGGGGACAACGGCGAACTGGAAAACATGTATTTCCAGCATGGTAACCATCTGAAAGATTTAAAGCATTATGACGAAGCACTTATTGTGAGTAAAACATAATCTTGTATTCCGTCGGCTATTCTGTGCTGTAATATAAGTCAAAATTGACTTAACTGATTTCAACATTTCAATATCGTATAAAAAAAGACGTGTAACACATTTCGAGTATGATCTGCTTACTTTTGCAGATAAGCTGAGATCCCACACGGTTTATCTGAGAGGTTCGTGTTGCTCTGTATCCGAATATCTTTTTTTGTAATCTTGTGCTGTTTATCTTTTGTCACTTTGTTATTTCTGTGTTATCATGGAGTTGTCAGTAACTTTGATAAGAATATTTAGAAAAATCAATTTGCGTTAAAAACATACAGTTTTTGTGTATAAATAACAATTGTTTGTAGAAAGATCTTTATTGGGCTGGGATTCCAATGAAAACAATTTCAAACTGGACGAATCCAAAGGGTAGTTTAACACTCAAACGAAAACACTAACAACGTCATACCAATAAAAACGACGAAAATACAAAGTCTTTAAAATCATACACAGAAAACTAAATCACACCAAAAGACCGCATTGTTAACTTAGTTGTTTCCAGTATTCAGACGTTTCTTGTTTAACATGGGGTATCCGTTGTGGTGCATTTGAAGATATAAATATAAAATTCAGTTGTTGGTTTCATAATCAAGGATAAGTAGACTACATAAATGAGGTACGACAATCAAATCTTCTTTGTATACATTTATGCCATAATTATGCAAGAACAGTGGACCTAAGCAGTAACGGTAATTTGCTATTAATAATGGTTATCAAAGGTGGTGATACCCTCGGAGACGAAACGTCCACCAGCAGTGGCATCGACTAAGTGATGTAAATGGCTATCAAAGGCACGAGGATTATTATTAGTACATATACCTCAAAATTGGAGTTTTAATGTAATGTGTGTGTTGAAAGTCTAGTTCAAATCGGTATCCTTGTGTTATTTTCGTATTACCACCTCTGTATCGAAGCCGTACATATGGCCGTAGTGAATGTTAGTGTTTTATTTGCTATATAGAAATCATATCATACAGCTTTTTGCAGTCATTTCTGAGAGTTTACCGCAATATAATAGATGTATTTCATATAACGCAAAAGTATATTTGTTTTTTCAGAGTTACCAGAAAACAATCAAACTGAATCCGAAAAAAACGAAGGCACTTTTGAATTTAGGTGCTATATTTCACTTAAAGGTAAGAAATTCAGTATGCAGTTTCAAAGTGTAAAGTACCCCAAGGGTGACTGGGGTATAGAAATATGGTCACTTGGTCTTCTCCCGACCGGCAGTAAAACGCTTGCCGAAGTGGGGCGTCCGTTTGGCTGTGCGGGATGTATCAAGTTCGCAGTCACGTTCGGTCAGAAGGGGACGTTAAATCCGATGCCTCGTGTGAAGAGAGTGCCACGCTCTTTGCACGCTAAGAACCCTTGCAACAACTCTTTTGAGGGGTCCGTAGGTGGCCTGTTGTAAGGCAAAATTTCTGTCCCTATCCAAGATACCCTCATTTTCCAGTGGCAGTCCAAATTTCCCCCGACCATCATCCCAGATGGCCTCATTCATACCAAACCTACCTATTGTATTTATTGTGAACTTGTTCTCGTCCTGAATATGCATGACATATTAGCCACTGGACGTTAAGCAACCAACAATCAATCAATCAATCAAAGTGTAAAGAGAGACAAATGCAAGGGGAGTGTGGCCTATTTTTGAAACACGCATTGTTTCTTTTGAATTGTGAACAAAATTCATACTATACCCTAAAAAAATCTGAATCTAGGCAAATTCAAAATTTTAAATTCCGTAAACCTGACAAATCAATCGATTACAAGTTCAAAACAGCTTCCGTACTTGATACAGGCATTTTCCAAAGAAAAAGGTGGGTAAACCTGGTTTTAATAATAGCTAAACTTGTTAAAACAAATCCTTTTATATGACAATACTTATTGTTCCGTTATATTGACCTCATTACAAAAAAATAGGAGAGATTTCAGGGACTCTGGAAGATACAGATCATCAAGATCATTATCCTGCCCCACCTGTTGTACCCGTCCATACAATTACAACCCCGCTAATAAGTTTTATGTCGGTATGTTACATTCGTAGAAAAGAGGACGGGATTTAGAGTACAAAAATATGAAACATATCCGTCGTCATCTGGATATTATTTGTCGTCCAACACGTGATGCCATCAGTTCAATCTACGAAGAAATTATTTCAACTTCACCCTTTTGAACTCTTGGTTTCATAGCTTCATTGTGAGCAGTAACAACCTATCAAGCAAATCATGATAGGAACATGCACGGTTCACATATGTTCGATTTTAAACAGTGATATTCCTAGAAGTGTGTTGGAGGTAGGATAACTATCACTATAAATAATTTCTTTCTACTTGTAGGGTGATTTTCAACTGGCAGTCAGATATTATGAAGAAGTAACACGAATTGAACCAAACAATAAAATTGCATTAAAAAATATGGAAAAATTGCAGAATATTGGGATAAATAGTCAAGTTACATGATTGAAGAAAAAATGCATCATATCATCAGTATCTCTCAATCTTATTAATGAGGCTAGAGAAAACAAATGGTTCCTTCCATCCAATCTCAATTTATCAACTACAGCATTTTGAAGAGGTTATTCTACTTACTAGGGCTTTATTGTTTATTTATTAGTATTATCATTTTATTGACAGATTTCTATTTTATTGTTATTGTTGTTTTATAAGTTTTATATAAATGGTGCTTTACTGATTAAATTTTGTTAAAAACAGCATTAATTGTAGTTTTTTCTTAGTCAAACAATATATTCAGGTATGAGTATGAGGCTCTAAATAACTTTTTATGTGTCTGGTGGTTTTTTTTAAATTCAATTTGGAACTGAAAATAAATGGATTTCTGTTTTGGAAGAAGTGCAAGAGTTTTCAACATGTCATAAGGATAAGGTTCTATCTAGTATCTTGAATTTTAGAGGAGAATTATTTCCAAACTTGACCACGACATATTTGTAAACAAATCGCCTATGGAAGAACCTTCATTTTGATAATTCTACATCTCCTATATGTACCTTTCGGACAAGGGTTCGGGTTCCGCAGCTATATTGTTGTATGAAACATTTCCTTACTTCTGCCTTCATTTGCCATTGATTACAATTGGACGACTGTTTCTGATTAAAAATATTTCCATTTATTTTATCTCGAAGTCAAATGTTTTTAAACTTTCAGTGTAGGTTATATAAAATTAAGATGTCCCCATAATCCTCATATAATGGGGATAGTTTCAAAACAGTTTGACAGGGAGGATGTATGTCAAACTATTCAAATTAATTCCGCTTGTTGAATATTAGAATGATGATAGACATGCATTCAAGTCTCGTTACAACACATAAAAACGCAAAAATCACACATCACCTTATCCCAAACAAAAAACGACAAATGACAATCCACTGTTACCAAACATTCAAGTCTCGTTACAACACATAAAAACGCGAAAATCACACATCACCTCATCCCAAACAAAAAACGACAAATGACAATCCACTGTTACCAAACATTCAAGTCTCGTTACAACACATAAAAACGCGAAAATCACACATCACCTCATCCCAAACAAAAAACGACAAATGACAATCCACTGTTACCAAACATTCAAGTCTCGTTACAACACATAAAAACGCGAAAATCACACATCACCTCATCCCAAACAAAAAACGACAAATGACAATCCACTGTTACCAAACATTCAAGTCTCGTTACAACACATAAAAACGCGAAAATCACACATCACCTCATCCCAAACAAAAAACGACAAATGACAATCCACTGTTACCAAACATTCAAGTCTCGTTACAACACATAAAAACGCAAAAATCACACATCACCTCATCCCAAACAAAAAACGACAAATGACAATCCACTGTTACCAAACATTCAAGTCTCGTTACAACACATAAAAACGCGAAAATCACACATCACCTCATCCCAAACAAAAAACGACAAATGACAATCCACTGTTACCAAACATTCAAGTCTCGTTACAACACATAAAAACGCGAAAATCACACATCACCTCATCCCAAACAAAAAAACGACAAATGACAATCTACTGTTACCAAACATTCAAGTCTCGTTACAACACATAAAAACGCGAAAATCACACATCACCTCATCCCAAACAAAAAACGACAAATGACAATCCACTGTTACCAAACATTCAAGTCTCGTTACAACACATAAAAACGCGAAAATCACACATCACCTCATCCCAAACAAAAAACGACAAATGACAATCCACTGTTACCAAACATTCAAGTCTCGTTACAACGCATAAAAACGCGAAAATCACACATCACCTCATCCCAAACAAAAAACGACAAATGACAATCCACTGTTACCAAACATTCAAGTCTCGTTACAACACATAAAAACGCAAAAATCACACATCACCTCATCCCAAACAAAAAACGACAAATGACAATCCACTGTTACCAAACATTCAAGTCTCGTTACAACACATAAAAACGCGAAAATCACACATCACCTCATCCCAAACAAAAAACGACAAATGACAATCCACTGTTACCAAACATTCAAGTCTCGTTACAACACATAAAAACGCGAAAATCACACATCACCTCATCCCAAACAAAAAACGACAAATGACAATCCACTGTTACCAAACATTCAAGTCTCGTTACAACACACAAGGACGCGGAAATCACACATCACCTCATCCCAAACAAAAAACGACAAATGACAATCCACTGTTACCAAACATTCAAGTCTCGTTACAACACACAAGGACGCGGAAATCACACATCACCTTATCCCAAACAAACAACGACATATGACAATCCACTGTTACCAAACATTCAAGACTAAGCCACCAAAGCAAAAACAATATCTAGGTTAATTGCAGGTTCTTCTAAAGGGTATGCAGATCATATTCTAAATATTTTACCAGCGTGAATCCACAATTTGAACAGTGTTCAAAAAGTCTATATCCTTCTCGAAATACTGGATACGTATTTAATGAACTGTCTGAATGTATCATGAAGTAGATAAAAAGTATAGGTTTCTGGTGGCTTTTTATATCACTCAATGGCATTCCAATAATCTGTATGCAGCTAGATATTCAGAAAAGAATGATTCTTGTAAAAGAATTATAGTATTCATATTCAAATACTTCTATGTAAACATTGAAAATTATTACACGATTAAGAGCGCACATTAATGTTCAAAAGTCTAGTCGACTTATTTTTGAAATTGTGAAAAAGTAATTAAATAATTTAACGGATGTCGTATCTTGTAAAAATATAGATCTTTATTTTTTTAACCTGTACAAACACAACTTTTAAAACTAAAGATAACACATCTTCTATCTTAAATAATATATAGTTTTTTTAAAACCAAACTAAATCAAACATAACAAACTATCTACGTTTGTAATTTTTCAATAACAATGAAACATATAATTCCTATTCATTCAATGTATTTCCTACTATTACATGATAAACTCAATGTCTAGTTCTAATAAATAGTTGTGTGGATTTTCCTGGCAAATTCTTTGAAGGTTTTACCATATTGAAGCTCATATTACTGCCCATGTCTTTTTTCCTGTATTTCATCCTGTAATATTAAACCATAAATTAAAGTATAAAAACAAACATTTAATCAATGCATTTTTTTCTCAAATTGGTAGTTTAACTATCTTACATATCCTAATGTGTGCTTCTAATACCCTTCTACCATTTGGATTAAAATTATTCTTGAAGTCTTAAAAGGACATTGTAAGCAGAAATAAATCGCACATATCATGTATTTCGATCTTCAAAATGATATACTAGTACTAAGGATAACATTTGTTTTCAAACCGTAACGCAATCCCGTGTTACTCTTTAAATTGTGCAAATAAAATCTATGAATTTTTCACATGTGCTTGGGAAAACAATAAGAGAGTCAAAGATCCATTACCATACTTCCTGCATGTTTTAACGCAAGGATGCATCCCTTGAACTTTGATTTGGTGGCTTTGGTTGGTTCACGTGAAATGATTTTAATTGTAGAAACCGAAAAACGACTAGAAAGTGGTTCATGTTGTTAGGACAAACTAAACATTTCCATAGTATATATATGAATCAATATTACAAATCGGTCAACTGACTTATGATGCTCTCTGTTTTACCACTTCCTACCTCTCTTCAAACTTGTATCAACTGAGAGAGATATACACGCCGCTGCACTTTTATTGGCGGTGCCATGAGAAATAAACAAGTCAATACGGAGCCATTGTGATGCAGTTTTCTGGTTATCGTCCAATAACGTATTTACAACTCTCGGTATTAAATTAAGGTTTGTTATATTATCTATCTGATTATCATAAAATTATAATTATCAAAAACTTCTTATATATGTATTCACCTTAATTTCTGTCGTAGAAGTAATGCTCCAATTATTCCTATTATAATCACAACTGATGCAACTACAGAACTTGTTATAATTATCAGCTTTGAGGATTCAGAAGCTTCTGTAAATAAAATAATAAACTACAGTTTCTTGTGAAATATATATAGACATATTATTAACGTCCTTTTATTTACTACAACTGATTATTGATTTTAATGTTTATAATTGCATTTTAGCGCTAAATTTGAGAACTTGACACCAATAGAATGTTTTAAGAAATACTTTTATCTCTTTTTGGGTCTTTTTGCCCTATTATTTAATTTTTCTTTCTGTTCTTATATGTTTCGAAAATTAATTCTTCTTGCATTAGAACTAACCCTTACCTGATGAATCTTCCTTGCTGTCAACTGGTTTAGCAACTTCGAATATAAAAATATATATTGTATGCAATACAGAAAAAAATGTCAGTGCATGCTTTAAATCAAGTGAAAATTGTGCATGGTTCCTTTAGAAAGTGGAAAACATCAATAAGCAGTATATTTTACAAAATAAAATATGTATACAAGGCTTATTTTGTCTTACCATTTATCAAAAAAACATTTAGCAAAAGATGGCATTCCTTGGTGAAATATTGCAATCAGTGTTTGATTCGTATAATTTGATCATCGATTGAGATAAAACTACGAGTTTTCAATAATTTTTATTTACGGATATAATAATTCTGTTATATTTGTTGGTGTACACACAAAAATTAAAGATTCGTTTATACCAACCTTTATTTCCTTGATGTATGCGATACAAGATTAACAAAGACTGTTACAAGACGGCAAGTCAATATCATTTATGGTGACATACTGTCAAAACGGTGAAAAAAGCAAATATTGTAAATATAAAGTATTTGCAGACATTTCGGTTTCAAATTCTTAAACAATTATAATATCCGATTAACAAATATGAATATACCAATACCTGTACAAAGATCATCCTGTTGAGCCCCTACTATATTTGTTGTATATCCATCTGGGCACGGTTTACAAACTGTTTGACCTGTAAGATCTTGGTACATTCCTAAGTGACAGGGCTCACATTTCAATTGTTTGTTGTAGAAAGTTCCTGTCGGACACTCAACTGCAATGATAACGACAATAAAATTTAAGACAGTGTACAAATATTTATTTTCGGTGGACATTTTATATTTCTGGTAGTAATACGAAAAAGCATTCTACACATTCTTGTCTAGTCAATTTATTCTCAAGTCTTGCTTTTGGAACTATCAATTCTATTTTCATTTGACTGAGTGGGAATTCGCATTGTGAATGCATAGCAGGGGTCATGTTATTCTCTCAGTGTTTGTTTGTCACCAAGATTTGTGTCTTATAAATTAATCTATTAGATTTGGACGGTAAACTATGAACGCGTAATGTTGTTATATGCCAAAGATCTATTTATTTAGTATTATGATATTTGTATTTCTTACCAAGATCACTGATAAAACTTACTGCAAAATGCTTCAATTCGTATTCTGCCTGGTAAACAAACGACCTCGCTTGAAGTTTGAACCTTTACTTTATCAAACTGTACTTTTACACCAGAGAGTTCAAAAACCTTGCCAGTCTTGTTAATTTCCTGTGCAGATTTTTCCAATTCCGCTATGGCCTTTACTAGATTTAGGAGGGCTGGACTAACTGTGAAACATATAATTTTCAATGTTATATATCAAGCTTTAAGGAAATGTTAAGTTTTAGACTTAAACGTAAACGTATTAAATTAGATAATATAATCGAATGTTGTTGTTTTGTTTTGACAAATAATTGTTTGGTTTCAATAGCAGAAACCACTTTTTTGTTTACATAAAATCGCTGTTAGAGTACAGTCTAAAGAGGAAAACACTAAAAAATCGGATTCATGTATTGACCCTGTAAACCCATTACATTGTTGTTTAACACTCGTAAATGAAAGAGGGATGTAATGTCTATATTTTTAAAGTCATCTTGATGACCTACTTGCATATTTATGAACACATTATAAAATACTGACGTTTCTTTGTAGAGGTATAGCTCTCCAAATCTAAGTTGTCTCCATTGTCTAATGGTATTGTTAGAGTAATTACTGCATCCACTCCTGTACTACGTTTACGTTTTGAGTTGCACCCTTCAAAATATTGAAAAGTAATATCACAAAAATACTGAAATCCGAGACAAATTAAAACAAAAGTCCCTTATGAAATGGCAAAAAAGCTCAAGCACATCAAACAACTGTCATTTCCTGACTTGGTACAGGCAAAGAAAATGGTATATTAAACTTGGTTTTATAGCTAGCTGAAACTCTCTCTGGTTTGACAGTATCATAAAATTCCATTATACTGATAACAGATGTGTGAAAAAACAAACAGACATAAAAAGAACAAATGTCAAAACTGGGTACAGCAGTCAGCATTGATTGTTTGTTTGACATTATACTCGTTTTCTTTTTCCTTTTACGCTAATCGTCTAATCATTGCAGAAAGGAACAAAACCAGTTTTTTCTTTTTGACAAGGGACTTTTAAGTGGATTTCTAATAACGGTTTTAAGACATTTGATATTCGGGTATTTTGTTCCCTTGTATACCACCACATCCATTCTCTCTTTTTATGCAAATTTATGAAACATAAGCAAAATAAGAGAACAGTGATTTATTTACTTTGAGCTAAAAATAATTAAAGTAAACTCCCTTCACTTTTAAACTAGTTGTTTCGTTCAATCATGTGTATTTTTCTTCGATTCAAATAAAAATAATTGGTAAACATTTGGTCAATTTTTTGCCTCTTAAGAAAAACTGGTACTTTTGCATTTCTGATTACAGATAAATATGTTCCAACACATATATGATCCCTGTGATTAGGAATAAACTTGTATGTTGATAAATCCTCGTTTATTTGTTTCTAATCTGTTCTTCATTTAGAACATCCAAATGACATTTGTTTTTAATGTGTTCCTCATCTAGAACATCCAAATACCATGTATTTCTTTATATGTTATTTTCAATTGTTAAAGCCTATTTTTCCTAAGTTGTTTCAAGTATTGCAATACCATGTTTGCGGATACAAATCGATTTTTGTAGATCATGTTAACCACTTGTTTTATGCTATATTTATACAAACTGTCGGTATTTTGATAATAGAGAAGCTTTTTCTGAAAGACAAACTTACCATTGATTTCAACGTTTATTTCACATGTTTTATTAATGCCACACTGAAGTCCCGATTTTGCATTCTTCAATATTTCTGTCTTAGCATCTTCAACCTTGTGGCATGGAAAGTTTGTGTATGTCATTGCTGAATGAGTTACTATTGTACTTGGTCCATGTAATTCTATATGACAGAAAGACACACATAGTTCCTATTATAAACGGTATGATCACTTTTTATTATCTAATGTACTACGACTAAGTCTAGATATGTCTGATTCTTAAGCATTTAACTACAGTCTTTTCATCAAATCTGCTCTTGTTTAAAGTATTCATGTATGGTCGCTTCGAACATTTCTTCTTGTCATAATGGCAAAACCAGAGAACCACAGAAGAATGTCGATTTGGGAAATAAAACGAAACAAAATGAAAGATTATGATTTTGTTTCAAATACTAATTACTCGATTGTTTATGTGTGAAAGTAAATGTATCTTGTGTTATCTAGTAAATTGGAACATATAATTATGAGACATTAATTATGACAAATATTTCAATTTATGATGGAAAAAAAAGTTTGTGATTCATTGCATTGAGACGGTAGAAGTAAGGTTAGCGGTAGTCTTTTCAAGTATTTACATGACTTTTTGTTTAAAAGTTTAGATGGTCACGTGTACTTTTTGTATGAGTAGAATATTATATAAATCGTTGTAAAGCTATTACTTGAGCAAGATGGAGGTTGTCCATTCCAAATATAATTAGTTGATTGTCCACATTTGTATTGTTTCAGTGTTGTTCTGCCAGGTACAAATGCAAGTCCTGGTCTACAAGTAGCTGAACATGTAGTCGTATCACCACTGGTATTACATGTCATATGAACACCATAGGCCGATGGTTTATTTGGACATTCTGTAAAAAAGTACGTATATTTTATTGATTTAGGTAGTGCAGTTCGAACATTTCTGAACTTCAAAATAACAACTCTTTGAGACTAAATTCACAACACAACAACCGCAAATTGAAACTGCGATATTTAGAGTCTAATAATGATAACAAAAAACACACTTTGTTTTGAAAGACGTCCAAAATTTAAGATATAATGCAAGGCAAAGTAATAACGTCAAATGCAAAATTAAGTAAACTAAGTATCAGTTCAGATATCTTACTTGGACAAGTCATTGTATTACAAACTTTCTTTTCTATAGATTTTCCAACACATATATGACCACCAAGCCCTGGAACTGGATTCGAACAGTACCGATATCTGTTCTGATCTCCGCCTCCACAAGACGTGGAACAGGGTAACCATTCACTCCAATCAGTCCAACCTCCATTTACTGTAAATACAAAACTATTGTACATGCATAATTTCGTTCATTTGAACACAATTTTTAATATACTGGTGAATTATTTACCATGGAACAAAAACTTGTTGCAAATTTTATGGACATTTTAGCGTATCTAAATGTGATGTGTTCAAAAAAGTATGCTGTGTATGATTTGTACTATATTGTTGTATTTGTAGCATAATCGATAAAAGAATAAATTAGTAAGAGGAGAAGCAAATGTGTCATTGGGACACAAATAATGTCCCCACTTGTAAATAACGTCATCATTGGGCATAACTCACAAACTTTAAACGTCATTGACGTCACCTAAATTTGAACTTGATCTCAATTTCAAGGTTTTAAGCAGTGTGTAAAGGTTTCATAACATTTGGATGAGTAAGAGAACGGAAACCAATTTTAGGGCGTACGATTGCACGTAGTAATGGGCGGACGAGGGCAACACTTACTGTCCCCTATAAAGACGTCGGCAGCATACAAATGTTCAAAACTGTATACTTTATCAATACAGTTTCTACGATTAAGAAATGGCTTCCTAACAAATCAACATATTTGTTATAATGTATACAAACCTGGTGCTATCTCACAAAACGTTCCGTTGAATCGTGACGGACAAACACAAGTGTAGTTTGAAGCACCATTTCTACATGTTGCCCCATTTTCACATTCGTGTCCTTTACAGAAATCTGGTTGAAGTTGACATGTTTGTCCTGTATAACCACCAGAACACATACACTTATATCCGTTTATCTTGTTTTGGCATATATGACCATGACAAGGATTGGCTGCACATTCGTCGACAGCTAGAAATAAATCAATATATATATAATTATAGTGTTTTATTGTGATGAAATATTTAACATAAATATTCAGGACGACAACATGTGAAAATCTACGTTGTAATAAATTGTGTCACTAAACTATGTATACTAAAAGTAAATGGAAACAGCAGGGTTTATAACTTCTTCTACACAGATATACTAGGTATAATTATTGTAATATTGCAGTTTAGGAATAAATTATATGAGGAGTATTTTTATAAATCCTACCGTCGCAGACACTTGGAATAATCATCTGAAATGCCTTCGAATCTTTTTTCCATAAATCATTACTTGTTAGAAGACTATTTGTTGCAGTGGTGGAACAAGATTGTGATAGCTGCTTTACTTCATTCAACGTTAAAGCCTTTTCAATGACAGTTAAACTTGATACCAGTATATCTACAAACAACAAAAATAGTATATTGTTGAAATGCATATCGCTCTCTGTCAATCTTACTAAGGTTGGGGCGTAAAAAAAGACTTTATAAAGAAGATTTGAGGGGGATTATTCAATTCCCTTGTATTCAAAAAAAAGTAAAAATACAAAAATATCGAACTCCGAGGAAAACTCAAAATGGAGAGTCCCGAATCAAATGGCAAAATCAAAAATTCAAACACATCAAACGAATGGATAACAACTGTCATATTCCTGACTTGGAACAGGCAATGTTTTTAAACGTCATAAGGTGTAATATATGTTTAAAGCTTGTCCTTATTATCATTCTGTGTTTAAAGGGTAGAACAGATGATCTTAAACATGTTCAATATTAAAACAAGTGCAACAGGACTTTTTTCCTTATAAGCTATGAATTTTGAAACAAACTTTTGCATGACCATGGTTTTGTTTTCTTCTTTTAAACGATGACTGTTAGAAATACATTACCTCTAGGTCACTATTTTCTGTCAATGTCATAAGTACATATAAATTATACTGTATTTAAAAAAAAAAAAAAAATACTTTTTAATATATCCAATATTTATACACATTATAAACAAGTAAACATACCTGCCCTGCTTTTGATATGAATTGCTGGCTTAGTTATTTGTATTGGTGATACATGTCTGGTAAGCTTGTTACTTCCACCTTTATACAGAAGTATGTTCCCAGCAGAGTCAATTACTACAGCCACGTGTACCCATGTCTCTTGTTCTATGCTAACACCAGTTGACACGGTTTGTCTAAAAATATCAAATATCTTTAATAACCAATTAACGATTCCAGACAAAACAACTACTGTTTTGGAAGCAGTCAATTAAAACTAATAAAAAAAAAAATCTTTAATTTTGTACAGGAAAAAATTTGATAACATCATTAGTATCAAGGCGGAGTTTAATCTAGATATGGAAATTTTGTGTTGGTGCATTAATACATCAAATAATTGTTCTGTTCTCTCTTATAGCTGTTATTTGTTTAAAGCAATACCAATGTTTCAATCACGCTATAAAGTGAATCAGGTCTCATGTGAATATTCAATGCGAAAAAAAACATTGATACATAACAGACATAAACATTAAAGGTGTGTTAGTGCGTGAGTTATAAACTCACCCTGCATATGTCAGGCAAACTTTGGACTCTATGGTCAAATGCAATCCACCATTTCCGCCTATGTCAATTTCCAATCTGCTATGATCATGTATAAGTTTACACCACAGCGACACGGATAACGTCTGCATGGTCATAATGTTTCCTTTAAGACTAAGAGACACATCAACATCTTCGAGTAGCAAATCGTAATCTAAAAACGAGATCAAAGTTTTACAGACATTTGATACTGTTCCTAAGTTGAATTATTGAGAATATTCACACAAATCATGAAAAAAAATATATAATATAATTACCGTATACACCACACCGCCTGTGTTTTAAGGATAACACCCGTGTCCAAACGTTTAAGGAAAACCAGAAATAGTAACTGGAATAGGATCCACGCCAAAAACGGTGTCACTGAACACGATAGTAAAAAAATATGATCCACATTGCATAAGGGAGTTTCTAAGCAATCTCTACAACACATAATCTTTAAAAGAACTTTTTTTATTGAAACTGTAGAGTGCATATTTATTTATCATATTTTAGTATTAATATGATAGATTTATCATTATAGATGTAAAGAGCGAAAATTATGAACACACATCCAAACTGAGGAAGCATATCAGCTCTGCGTGTCGTCACATGGTCGGGCTAATTTGTTGTATCCAGCCTGGATGCGTTAGTTTATCGGAAGTAAATGATACAAAGATTTTTTAATTTCGTTTTCCGTATTAGATTGATTATCATCCCTCGACCAATAGCAACCCTTCACTTACGTATCGGGATGATACACACGCCGATATGGAAAAGACCATGTATTGGTTTGTTTTAATCTGCATGTATATATGAATATTATTTTCGTTTTATGTTTTACTTACCAATGCAATCCGATGCATGCGAGCTGCCTGAACTTTTCGTCAGTTGGTGTTCATCGCAGCTGTCACAACTTGTTGACATTTTTGTAGATGAATAAAAACCTACTGGACATGGTGTGCATGGTTCGAGTCCATTAGCAGAACTGAAACCAGGCGGACATATGTCTGTAATATACAAATGTTCAAATACCTGTGTCACAACCAGAAAGTAATATAAATCAATGTATATTTATGTACGCAACACGACACTAGATAGAGAAGAATTAAAAGAGAAGTGACATTATCATTTCGACAAACCTAACTGTAAAACATGAATGCATAATAACCTCTTCAATTAGGCTGGTGTAAATACACTTATCCTTTGTCTACACTCTATACATAGCCATTTAACCCCACAAAATAAAAGATCTACCAGAACTTGTTGAAGTCATGTATATTGTCCGTTTTATAAAGCTATTTTTATAAGGCTGACGTCAGTTGATTTCTAAATGATTGTTGATGCCCCTCTTGAAGCTTTAAATAGTATATGGAACTACCAAGCTTTTAAATATATAGTTATACGTTTTGGTTTCCCTATGCACTAGAACAAAAACATGCATTATGAATAACATTCAAAATACAAGTGCAACTAACTTTTAGGGTCTTCACCAATTGCTATGTTGGGATTTGTCTTATTTTGGATTTTGCCATGGCGTTATCATTTTGTTTCCGCCTTTCGTTTTAACAACATAATCAGCAAGTGGTGTTTATATGGCTTTCTATCATTTAAAAACCACGATTACAATAAGTGTTCTTCATTAGTTTCATGTAATTATTAAAATTAGTTGTACCAACCTTTGCATTCTGTCTCCATCTCTGTGCCTTCATCTTCTGTGGACATACCACGAGGACAGGCTGTACAATTAACGGTTTCAATGTCACTTTTGTAGAACCCTCTTGGACACTTATGACACGCCCCTACGTCTGGATCGAGATAGGATCCTCCAGCACATGCGGCTTAAAATTAAATCAAAAATGATTGTTTTCCAGATAGTACTATAATTTGTACTGTTTGGTTTAACACATATTGATTAATAGCATTCAATACAGTAAACATCCTTAAAAGTAGCAGTATACATATTCAAAGCCTAATGATACTTGTTTTAAACATAAACATAAAAGTATTAAAAATACAAAGGTTACTCATTTTAAAATTTTGTTGACACACACTATCAATTGAAATATGACTCACAGATAAACAAATTGTAGTACGGGCATATCAAATATCTAAAGAAATAAGGAAAATGTTGCTATAATGTGTGGAATTTGAGTTTAGAAACGAACAACAAATTCAAAAAGTAAAAATGATAACATATTTACCACATGTAAGTGTAGAATATTTAGGAAACCTTCCTGGGTCACAATCAATGTCTACATCGCCGAACTGATAGGATGTCCTATCTATTTGAGCATTTGGTACATCCATCACGCCTTGATTCATCATATTCCTTGTTATATTAATGACCAGTTGAAATTTTTCGTTTGCATTTTTCATTGCACTGACTGTACCGTTACCAAATGGTTCATATTTTCTAATGAACGCAAAAGTCAGAAAAATTTCATCACTCGCTGCTCTTCTAGCTCGTCTTCGTTTTCTAGTTGTCCCACATGTCACCTCTACGTTTTCGACATTGCATGTTATCTTGTTCGGGCAAACACCTATAAAACCAGGATCAGATTGCAGCTTTTGCATGAGATTGACAAAGTTTTGTTTAATCTGATCTTGTGTTGCTTTATCGTTACAATCTCCTTTATAAACCAGTTCACCAGGTATCCGATGGTGTCTACCAATTCTTCGTGCTGAAAGAGAAAAAAAAGAAAAAAGATTTAACTCTTTTTTCATTGTTTAATGAACACATATACTTCTATTGGACATATTAAGTTAAAACAAATTTCGAAGAATTAAAGAAATGTTCTATGTTTCATGATGTCCTGATAAATGTTTTTTTTTCAAAGTTATACTCAACGCTCAGCTTTTGAAAATTAGTTGAAAAATGCAACATTTTTCTTCTTGTGAATAGATACATTGTACAAAAACCATGTATTGTGATTCGGTATTTATAAATGGTACTAAATCAGGGACATCTTTAATGAAATTTTTTTGCCACAATCATTAGGAAATTACACTAGTGAATAAAAAATTCTAAAACTTCAAAACCAATGACATTCTTAATTTTACTTGATTAAAAAACTTTTGTTATGACATACCATTGCAACATTGATTGAGCAAGTACGTATGTATGCTATATCATGTGTTTTGTTAACCAACTATCGAAATACAAAAATAAAAGATGTTGTATAACTGCAAACGATATAATTCTCTACCAGTCCAAACAACATAGACCTAAACAACTATAGATCAACGAACGGGCTGCAACAACCAGCAGAACCAATATCACAGTGACAGCTATATAAGATTCCCGCAATGACAAACGCAATAAATTCGAACGAGAAAACTAACGGCCTAATGTATGTTAAAGAAAAAACTAAATACAAAATATGATATACAGTGTATATAAAGTGCGAATCCAGCTAGTTCATTTTTACTGTTATATGCGGGTATGTCTATTGTAGAATAAAGGATCATGGGAAAACTGTATTTGTTTACGTTTTGAAAATATCAAGTTAAGTGATTTAAAGGTAGGTTTTAGCATATTTTCATTGTGATATGTCTTTATAATATACAAACATAGCATTAAAGTTCAAATAAGTGTTATAAAAGCATCATAATATAGCATATCGATTATTGAAAGCGATCCATTTTAACTATAGATGCGATGAATTATCACTGTTAGTGCAGTCATTATTAATGTAGAATTTCCAAAGATGCGAGGAATTTTTATTGTAGAATTATGTGATAAATGGACTTGCAACAAATGAAAAAAACTAAGTTGATGACTTTAGGATTTATGATACATGTATTTCCAAATTGAAATACAAACTCCTAATTCATTCCTCATCAAATATATAGCTTTTCAAACTTGTAACAAAAGCGATTCTCAAAATGTCATACTGTATTCTTCAGATTACGTTTCTCCTTGATTTTCATCAAAATTTTGAAGATATTTTTATATTTTTTTGCAGTTAAAAATTGATATGGCGGAGTTTAAGTGCAGTCTGTGTAAAATTGAAACGAGTACATTTGAGGACGTTATCTTCCACGCAATACATACGCATGCGAATATCCAAATGCGACCCACTATTTAACTCTATTCTGACTCATATTAAGCCCATTATAAATATATTAAAAAAGTAGCGTGGATTTTTTTATCCCTTTTTATCCCGTCTCGTTTCGTTTTTGAGCCATATATAGATGTCGTATGTGACAATGAGACAACTCTCCATCCGAGTCACAATTTATAAAAGTAGACCATTATACGTCAAAATACATTCTTCAACATGGAGTCTTGGCTCACACCGAACAGCAAGTTATAAAGGGCTCCAGTGTAAAACCTTTTAAACGGGAAAACAAAGGTTCAATCTATATCAAGATGTACGTAATTAGTGGTGAAGTGTCATGGAAATGGATAAAAAAAAAATAAGGATAAAGATCCCTATACGCTTTATAAGAAACTAAATGGAATACATTTGAAATAAATGTTATTTCTATTGAATTTATTAGAGTGTTTTAAAACCAAACTTTCCTCCGTAAGTTCAATTTTATCAAATCTTTCTCTTACTTTATCTATTGTTTGAGCAAGTCGGCTAAATTAAGGCTTTACATCTAATTTCCTAATGCATGTAAAGCAAAACTTTGGTTGGCTTGCGTGCTTTGTTTGTATAATTGTTTATATAAACTTTGTAAATAAGATTGACATTTTAAAACAATATGAATAGGCATAGTTTAACCTGTATTTTTAATATTTGAATTAAATTGAGTGTTATCATAATGATTATCCAATAAAAAAAGCAAGCAAGTCAACCAAAGTCTTGCTCTACATGCTTAAAGAAATGACCTGTAATAGATAAAAAAAAAAAAAAGGATAAAATTATACTGACAGTGAAAATGCACCGCATATACATGTACAATACTAATGATTCGCTCCACAGTAAAAATGAAAGAAAAGTATCATTATTCGACAGTAAACATGACTAGCATTACGAAATCATCATAGTTGAATTTAGTTAAATATGAAGAAACTGAATGACCAAACATATTCTACGTTATACAAATTTAATAATTGTATTTAAATGAATATTTTTTGCTGCAACAACATCTTACCTGTTAGTTATAAAGCACCTGCACGATCTGTTCGTGGAATGTCCTAAATATTCACCTATTTTGGTATATATTTCACAGCTGGATGGCTTTAGGCGCGATAAAACCTCGCTAGCATCTCTTACTTTGTTTTATTAGTATTATGTATTTTTGAACATATACATTTAAACTCATTTTCTTCATTTTCTTCAAAAATTAAAAAAAGTTCGTCTGTTTATTTATCATTCTACATTAGACATTTATGGCATATACAGTAAAAATGATATTTAGGATCAGCTGATATACAGCAACAAACAACCAATAAATTACAGGCTTCTGATATGAGACAGGCATTTACAACATGTGGCAGGTTTAACCATATTAATTGGCTTCCATCCCTCCACCTAACCTGGAACAGTGTTATAACAGTACAACATATGAACAAATTAAGAAATTAACTCACTAGATCGATACAAAGCAACAACAAAATTGACAAAACAAGATCCGGACGAGGCAGAATATTTATTCCTCACATAATAATAGGCACTGAGTAAAAGTCAGAATAGAAATTGGGAATGTGTCAGACAACAACCCGACCATATTCAATGCAGCGAGAAGTTCCCACACCCGGAGGTGTCCTTCAGCTGGCCCCTAAACAAATACAGTGTATATATACTAGCTCAGTGATGAACCCCATACTAAACTCCGAATTATACACAAGAATATAAAATGAAAAATAAAACAAGACTAACAACGGCCAGAGGCTCCTGACCTGGGACAGGCGCAAAAATTGTGGCGGTCCCTTGTGAGCCAAGGCTCTGTGTTGAAGGCCGTACATTGACCTATAATGGTTTACTTTTTTTTTAAATGTTATTTGGATGGAGAGTTGTTTCATTGGCACTCACACCACATCTTCCTATATCTATCTATTACATTCTCAATTTTATTTATTATGAGATCTCAACCCTCCCCCTATACATCTAGCCAATGTAGACAAGTAAACGCATAACAATACGCACATTCAAATTCAGTTCAAAAGAAGTTCGCGTCTGATGTCAGAAAATGTTACAAAAGAAAATAATCAAAATGACAAAAATACATAAATAACAACAGACTACTAGCAGTTAGCTGACATGCCAGCTCCAGACTTTAATCAAACTGATTGAAAGATTATGTCTTCATCATATGAATGTCAGGCGCAATCTTTCCCGTTATGGGTTTAGTATCATACCATCATAACAGATATATGAGAAGAACATAACCCGTGTTATGCCAACAACTGGTTTTCAAATAAATGTGTTTAGTTCCGATGTAAATACCCTATAAGTGAATCAATATTAACACCAAAATATGCAATCGTTAATGACCTGACAACAGTATCGTAACTATGTCCCTTCTTAATAAGTCTAGTTTAAAGTTTTGTTCGCTTCTGAGGTGAATACTGACATTTTTGTGCTTTCTGCAGAATATTTCCATACAATATTGGATGTAAAATACCTGAATGTATAAGAAAGCAGGAGTACATATTTGAGAGTACTCACAGTTTCTAGCTGCTACTCCAATGGTTATAACAACTTATAAAAACATGTATATAAGACTAAACGTGTCAATCACTCATTCAACATCCAACAGATTTAAAGACGTCATTAACAGTTTATTACTTATCGTTTCTTTCAAATCATATTCTTACAAGTACATCCGGGAACTGTCAGTAATGGGCTCCATTTCCCAGCCACGGTAGAGCAGGTAAATAATCCTGTAAACGTAGCTATTCCCCCTACACCAAGTGGTATATCATATCTATCGTTACACTGCATAGCACACTGTGTACCATACATCCACTTATCACACGTTAAAGCTCCATTTTTTGGTGGCTGGAGTACTGGACATTTATTTTCTACAAAGTAGTTATTTCAAACTGATTTATAGGTAATTAATTATCAAAGGTACCAAGATTTTAATTTAGTACGCCAGACCCGCGTTTTGTCTACATAAGACTCATCAGTGACGCTCATATCGAAATATTTATAAAGCCAAACAAGAACAAAGTTGAAAAGCATGTAAAATCCAAAATACTACATGCTAGTATACAATTTGAATGGTCATATTAGCAAATGGCATAACGTTTCATACGTCTACCGCATTTTGCCAATAAAATTTAAAAAAAAAAACGACAGATATAAGCTTACATATTCTTGAATCATTCAATTATTTACGAAGGTACTTTTTCCCATGAGTATTTAAATCGTTCCAAACATCTTCTCTTAGTCACCAAAGGCTTTACACATCAATTATTTGATTTGATAACAAGTTCTACTACAAAATGAAAGTATTTCCAATTCATGATAACCCCGCTATAGGAATGAGTTACTAGGTATAACGCTAATGAGCGATCGGTCTGAAAACATTTCAAACAGAATAGCATACTTACAAAAGAATATGAAATCAAATTTTAGGACACTCTAGATACGATATGCAGCTCCATTGATAAATAAAGTTTATAACATGGCATTTTTCATATCAGACCCCTTATCAACCCTAGTTCATGATATCAGCCTGAAAGCCGACAGGCTCGAGGAATGATTTTGACTATGGGATGATAAGGGGTCTGATATGAAAAATGACATGGTATGTTCTTTTTATCATGTAGTTCAACAGAAGACATACAGACAAAAAATATTTTCAAAAATTTGAAAAAATTCTTTTGTTGTAATTTCTGTTTTGCAAATTTTTGCAAATTTATTTTACTGATTCTTAATAACTTTTTTTGGTTTAAACAAAGAAACGTACCAGTGAGGTACATTTTCCGGAATTTGCCGAATGACGTCGAAATGTCATCCAATAACGTTACAGCACAGCATGCGATAATAACCGGGAGCAGCTGATATGAAACGGAAACAGTTGATATAAACCAGAAGCAGTTGATAACAAAAGTCATAGCACACGTCTAAGGCAATTTTTCTAGTTTTATGAAAAACATATAGGTACAAATAAGATTTATCATGGGGTACAATTATACCATTATTTTATATAAGTATATGATAATATCAGATTATTACAAGGCTTTTTTCATATCACATGTATTATCAGCCCAAGGTTCAATATCAGCCCAAGAGCCGCATGGCTCGAGGGCTGATATTGACCGAGGGCTGATAATACATGTGATAAAAAACAAGGCATGTTATGATCTTTTTATCATATGCTTCAACAGTGGAGAAAAAAATCAGATTCCTATATTGATCCTTTAACGTGGTTCCCAAATAGGAGTTCAAAACGTGAAAAATTAACGGACGTTGAACCCCAAATTAAGTACATTCGATATGAAATCTTTCTATCATATGACTAAACAGAGAAGAAAAATATTTTAATATGGACGAATCGACAAAAATATACATACTAAACATTTTTAGAAAATCAACTTTTTAAAAGTAATTTCAAAATTATATTGTTTGAAACTTTAAAAATGCATTTACTAATAATTTGTTTGTTTGTTTGTTTTTTATTTATCAATGTTTTTATTATAATTTTACACAATTAACTTTCTAATATCCAAATCATGATTGTTTTGTACACTAGTTTGTAATGTTTTTCATTGAAAACGTAGCATTTGAGGTGTATTTTCCGGGATTTGCCGAGTATCACCGGAATGCCATGCGATAACGTTACGGAAAGGCATGTGATAAACTTTTTATATCAGCCCGCTAAGCATGAATTCGAAAAATATGGAATTTACATTCATATCACATGTATTATCAGCCCAAGGTTCAATATCAGCCCAAGAGCCGCATGGCTCGAGGGCTGATGATACATGTGATAAGAAACAAGGCATGTTTTGATCTTTTTATCATATGCTTCAACAGTGGAGAAAAAAAATCAGATTCCTATATTGATCCTTTAACGTGGTTCCCAAAAAGGAGTTCAAAACGTGAAAAAATTAACGGACGTCGAACCCCAAATTAAGTACATTCGATATGAAATCTTTCTATCATATGACTAAACAGAGAAGAAAAATATTTTAATATGGACGAATCGACAAAAATATACATACTAAACATGTTTAGAAAATCAACTTTTTAAAAGTAATTTCAAAATTATATTGTTTGAAACTTTAAAAATGCATTTACTAATAATTTGTTTGTTTGTTTGTTTTTTATTTATCTATGTTTTTATTATAATTTTACACAATTAACTTTCTAATATCCAAATCATTGTTTTGTACACTACTTTGTAATGTTTTTCATTGAAAACGTAACATTTGAGGTGTATTTTCCGGGATTTACCGAGTATCATCGGAATGCCATGCGATAACGTTACGGAAAGGCATGTGATAACAATCGAAGCATGTGATAAACTTTTCATATCAGCCCGCTATGCATCATTTCGAAAAATATGGAATTTACATTCATATCACATGTATTATCAGCCCAAGGTTGAATATCAGCCCAAGGTTGAATATCAGCCCAAGAGCCGCATGGCTCGAGGGCTGATATTGACCGAGGGCTGATGATACATGTGATAAGAAACAAGGCATGTTATGATCTTTTTATCATATGCTTCAACAGTGGAGAAAAAAAATCAGATTCCTATATTGATCCTTTAACGTGGTTCCCAAATAGGAGTTCAAAACGTGAAAAAATTAACGGACGTCGAACCCCAAATTAAGTACATTCGATATGAAATCTTTCTATCATATGACTAAACAGAGAAGAAAAATATTTTAATATGGACGAATCGACAAAAATATACATACTAAACATGTTTAGAAAATCAACTTTTTAAAAGTAATTTCAAAATTATATTGTTTGAAACTTTAAAAATGCATTTACTAATAATTTGTTTGTTTGTTTGTTTTTTATTTATCAATGTTTTTATTATAATTTTACACAATTAACTTTCAAATATCCAAATCATTGTTTTGTACACTACTTTGTAATGTTTTTCATTGAAAACGTAGCATTTGAGGTGTATTTTCCGGGATTTGCCGAGTATCACCGGAATGCCATGCGATAACGTTACGGAAAGGCATGTGATAACAATCGAAGCATGTGATAAACTTTTCATATCAGCCCGCTAAGCATCAATTCGAAAAATATGGAATTTACGTTCAATTAATGCTATTATCATACAGTAAAAATCATATGTTTTTTAGGCTAAGTATATGATAATATGACATAAAAATTGCATAAACAGAAGAAAATACACACAATTGATATATAATCAGTAGTAAACCAGTATGTGCTGCTCATTCTTAGCGGAGTATGTTAATTTACTTACTTTTACAATACGGTTTCTCTCGGTTTCCCCAATCCCAGTAAAGTTCACCAGATGTCACATTCTTTCTACAAGTCATCTTCGCATTTCCAACTAAAGGATAACTCCCTTTGCATTTTATATCACATTCGGATCCATACTGAAATTTATTTTTGCACGTGTACTGAAGATAGAGATCCCCATTAAAAACTGGAGTACCACAAAACTGTACTAAAAACAAAAAACACAACACATTTAATAATCATGTTTGTAAATTATTCACAGCAAAACGTAACCAACAGTGACGGAAAATTTGGAAACACATATTAATCATTTTATCAAAGATATTAGATGTGAGGTATGAGTGCCTATGAGACAACAAACTGTAAACGTTTTTATATTTGCTGATCTAGATTTCAAAAACGTACAATATCTATTGGGAATATTAGTGGAAACTTAAAGACAAGTTTTTTTAACTATGTATTAGATTTTAAAAGTACAGATTTTTGAGTATTGTTGACAAATATGAATAGAAAAAAGACCTGATTAAATAGTTATATAAGTCCTTATGTTAGATTGCTTTTGGTATATTTTCAATGTGCATTAAAATATACTAGTATATTTTCGGACTAAAGTCCGAATTCACACGAAATAACGTAAACTGTGTTTACATGTAGTATACTTGAATACAATAACTTAACTTACTCTGTACAATAACAAAAAATGTACATAGAGGAGATGTATTACTGTTAGCATCCTCTGCGACATAGGCTACTTCCGTTATATTTTCAAACATCTGTCCGGACAATGGCCCTTTTGTTTGTGTCACGGTAGGTACCACTCCTGAATTATCTTTAGCTGATGGTGTTATCCATGATACTCTCGCCTTGCTACTTCCAATATCAGCAAATGTAGTTATAGTGGGTGGACATTTAATAATTTCTGGGGGTGTTTTATCTGAAGAAAAATTGATAAACATAAATGAAACAAATAAGTTATATAGAGTTTAAATAATTATAACGATGGTGCACAATTCATTATTGTGATGTGTTTCTACATCAACGTGATTCGAGAGAGTAACACATGCGTGCCGTAAAGATGGGAATTCATTGTCGTTTGTCTAATATTATGTGGCAAATACTTCCAGCATGTTCAGTACGAGCAAAAAACTAATAACAAATACAATACAAAGGTCCCGAAATAAGGATCAACAGTCACATGTATAAATTGTGCAACATTAGAACCACCAATGGACAATTTAAGTATATATTGTGTTGCTCACAAGGAAGCAATTAAACCAAGAATTCAAAAGGATGAAGTTGAAAACATTCCTTTATAAATTGTACGGACACCTTCACGAGTTGATCGTTATGATAAAAACCGTTGTACAGATGATATCGGATATGTTCCTTACTTTGTAACTACAATCCCCTTCCCTTTCATGAATATGATCTACCGAAAAATAAAATTAAGAATGGAAATGGGTAATGTATCAGGCTATTTACCGGATATGTAATAAATGAGCAACACGACGGGTGCCACATGTGGAGCAGGTTCTGCTTAGCCTTCCGGAGCACCTGAGATAACCCCAAGTTTTTGATGGGGTTCGTGTGGCTTAGTTTTAGTTTGTTATGTTGTGTCATGTACATATTATTATTTGTCTGTTTGGTTTGTTTCTCTTTCAGCCATGTTGTTGTCAGTTTTTTTGTTTTTTATTAATGAGTTTGATTGTCCCACTGGTATCTTTCGCCCCTCTTTTAAATATTAGTAGGGACTGAAATATTAACAAGAGTTTTATCACCGATCAGAAACACCAAAAGTGACCTTATTTCTATTTCCTTTCTACCCTATATATATATGAAATAATACATTGTCGTGTTGAATAGATGATAACCTTATTATGCTTATACTAGAGCGACTGTCAGGAAAACAATTGGCATAAAACATTTATTCGGCTGATATGAAAGCTCGGTAAGCTGCTACTTTTTAAGGTGTAGGTTAAACCAGGCGAGGATTATATGAGCATACTAACTGAAGATTTTTACCTTTGCACAAAGGCAATGATCTGGACCATTTTCTATCTTCTTTGCATTTACTCCCCAGTGATGACTGTGAAACATATCCCTGGTCACACTGAGATACGCAAAAAGTTCCAAAAGGAAAGCTTACGGTGTTGTTTTCACATTTCGCGTGTCCATGGAAAGGTCGAATGTTTGTGTCATTTGTGCAGTGTATTACTGAAATGAAAAATATATCAGTTGTGGTATTTTTATACCAAGAATGATTATGAATAACATGTCAGTATTAGAGATAACTTCCAAATGCCTGAAGCGTAAGACTGTTTACTGAGCATTGCTATTAAGATTGACATCTGCATGGCGGACTTAACTTGTATATATTTTACTTAAATCTTGAACGTGCGTTATCCTGCAGGTTAGAAACACTCAAAATAAGAATACATGTTAACATCACATGACACATTTTGGAGCAGCTAGATTTCATAAAATCATCATACTTATTATTTGTAATTAATTCATCAGCAAGTTATGTTAACATTGTTTTATGAATTTCGCTGTTTAAGTAAGATTAAGATTCTAACTTGTTTATTTTTAAACTTGTTCCTTTTTTTTATTTTCTAAATACTTGTACAAGGTATATATAGCCATATTGACAAATTGATAGATGTAAATACTGTCAAAATTAATTGATAATTCGTGATCCCAAAATATAAATTGATTTATCAGAACAAATGAGATGAGGTATTGATTCAACCTCTACACAATAACTAACCTGAACATGTTGGTGCTGGGTGATCGAACTTTTTCTCTGCAATACATTTTATTTTGGGTTGTCCGTTAAGTTGGTACCCCTTTTGACATGTGAATGTGCATGTTGTTCCCATCAATACTTCAGCATTTTTACATGTCACGTAGCCATTCTCAGGCCGTGATGGCTGCTGACATGTTATCACTGATACAAAATATATGGAGACAAATAATCAAACATATTAAGACAAAAGGTGTTTGACAGTTTGTATACATGTACACAAAAATGTGTAGTTTCTAAACTTTTTTTTAATCTAATATAGACAGTTTTACAGTATACGAGATTTTAGAAGCAAATCATATTTTTTTTCTTGAGGTAAACTATTTTAAATACGTCCTTTCACCTGTATCTCAAATAAGATCGATACTCATACAACTTCTTCTTTTGTTTTGTTTGTTTTTTCTTTGCTTTTTGTCTATCTAATGAGTGGACACATTTCAAACTGTCGTGATATTTAAAGTTATCTTTAATTCTAAATGTACCTTCTACATTAATATTCTTTGTACATGATGTCTGGTAACCTTCTTTGTCTGATGTATGAAACCATATTTGGTTCTTTCCTCTATGTAAGGTAGCTGGACTTGGAGGATTACTTTCTACGCTGTATAAAAAGTAACGTATAAACTTAATGACTTTTAACTAGTTGTCAGTAACTGCTACTTCAAAGTCAAACCATTTGCAACTGACTTTTTTATGCTGTTATACCACTGTTACAGGTTGGAGGAGAAGGGATAACTAACATATTTCAATCTCACCACATTCTTTCTATGTCTGTCCCAAATGGGGAGCCTAAATTTGAGTTGCCTTTGGTTGGTGCTAGTCATTTATTTATGCTTTTTGTTTATTTATTTTGTGATCTCAGTTAGTATGTTGGGTTTTTTTGTTTTGGTTTTTTTAGGTGTTCCTCATTTTGTTGTGTTGTGGACTGTTGCTATATGGTGTTTTATTCGTTTATGAAGCCGCACGTGTACGGTGACCTTTTTCACTGAAGTCGTTTAATTTGAATAGTTTTCGTATTTGCAATCATGCCACCTCTCTTATCTTATGATTTAATACATTAATGAAAACATAAGAAACTTAAGGTACCAACTATTTCGAGTAAATCACCAAGTCAACCTAAAGTCCAGGGGATCTCTTCCTGTATAATGTATACAGATGCGTACTGGTCCTGGGCACTTTAAATATTTTCGGGATGACACATATAACAATGAGATGCAATTGCACGGAGATTATATACAACAATGGGGGGAGGGGGGGAGTTTATATCAATTGGTCATAAATGTTCATGTTTTTATCAGCTAATATGTCTGTTCAAACTGTGTATTGGTCTTTTCGTGTAGAAATTTGATTAAAAAAATAAAAGAAAATTGACATTTAAGAATAGTAACAAACTTTAAAAAAAAACCATGTGTATCAATTTGTATGTAGCTTCACAATATATATCTTCCCATGTGACCAAATCAATTGTTTAATTTTGCTCAAACATATAAATTATTAAATACATTACAAAAAGGCCTTGGGATATTTGAATGCATTGCTACATGTACTTACACTGTTTGACCATCCTCGGAATCATTCCCTTTGAACTGTCAACACCTTGGAATATTTGAATGCATTGATACTTACATTGTTTGACCATCCTCAGGATCATTTCCTTTGAATGGTCCAAATGTTATCACTTTGGTGATATCCCCTGGTGGTGCAGTCACAATGGCGTCAATTTTAAAACTGGTACAATCGATCGATGGTGGATGATTTGGAGGAGGACCTGAATTAAATAAACAACTTAGATTAAAATTCATTTGGTAGGGGCTGATTTTTTTTCATTTAAACAAGGCTCTTCGGTCTTACTTGTCTTGCAGGCTAGTACTGCGCATCCTGACTGTCAACAATTACTCGACTTAAATGGCATACACGATATTCTGCGATAGAAATTACAAGTACGTCTTCTATAATATAAGGGAACAATAATTTAACTTCAAGGGAGAGGGCTAATGGTTTTTAATGAACTTTGATTATATACAGATACATTTGTGAAAGGTTTTTTTCTCTCTCTTATGAAATCGGTTCCTTAGAGAAATTAACCAAGACCAAAAGGCAAAAAAAGAGATTTGATGTTACATAACATTAATATGTTGTGCCTCTCCAACGTGACTTTCTGCCAAAACTGACTGCTTGAACACAATAAATTGCTCTACAGGAAAAGGCGATATCGGGCGTATGTCATTTGCGACAAATTTTAAAATTTGTATTCTTTCATTTTATTTTTTCATTTGTGCCGATTATATATTTCCTCTTTACAGTTTCACATAGGTGAGTGTATACTGGTCATACATATCGGAAGGCCAATGCAAATGATCGCGTGAAAGGTACTTGATGTATACTTATTTTTTCTACATTCATCTTTAGTGTCTTCGCAATGACATTTCTGCAATATTTATAGATGGAACTTTTAAGTGCTGTCCGAAATAATTTCAATAGTTATATACTTTTTCACGGATGTGAAAATAGAAACTATGTACCTGTTTTTTACGACATATTCACCAGCGAAAGATGAACAGTGTTATGAAGTTATGAGAAAAATTATAAAATGACTTGCGATCTCTGTCGTCAAAACAATTTCGAATTCCATTGTGGCCAAGATTATGCATATTGACTTTGAACAAGCAACTCATAACGCACTTATAAAAGGTTTATATTTGTCCTGCTATATTGATCTATTTGATTCTCTATGTGTAAGTTGTTAGTTTATGATAAAAGATACACGTAGTTATAAAAAAGAAAATACTTTTCTTACAGTTATTACGTTGATGGGCTATGGATTGGGTTGATGGAAAAGAAAATAATGAGCAAGTATTGCAGAATGCATCGAAAAAAGGCAAACAATGAAACAGTAGAAAATGAAGGAGTGCTAAGATGTAAGGAAAATACAATAAAGGATAGAAAGAACAACGAATTCAAAAATGGTATAATAAGAAACAAAATAATGACATGAAGAGCTCCCGTACAGTTTATTTGTTGTTTGAATTTAAAATGAAATTTAAAAAAATATATATATTTCAAGGAGTGTAATTTTGACTTCATTGTCATTATTGAGGGGTATGTCCTATTAAACATGGCGGTACTTTCATACTATTATTTACATGTATAAGTGTTTATTCTGAACAAAAACTCATTGTGCTCAGTGACCATTTGTTAAAATACAAATAACATTCATCAGCTGATGGAAATGAGTATTTTTCTTTAAAAAACTGAACTACCTTCATCTTGGCAAAACAAAAAACATAAGATATCTCCGACAACAGAACCAGCCATTCCTCCAATAACTGCACCTACAGGACCTCCTACAACCTCTCCAATTCCTGTACCAATTGTACCCAGTGTATTGCTTATACTCATTGCTTGTCTTTTTTCTCGCAATGAAAAGTTCCCTGAAAGAGATTTTGAACTTTTAAAAATATTTAGGCTGCATCAGTATGCACATTGTTCATGTTCATTTTTTCAATAAGTAGCTACATGTATATTAAAAAATGTAATACTTACGTGAAATAGTTCAACATTACTACTATAAGCGCTATATGTAAATCAAGCTATTGATTGACAAATGTTTTATCTTAAACTGCGTTTAGAATAATACAATATTCCTTTATAAAGATTTTTAAAATAAGTCCTTTCACAGAATGCAACATTGCAGTGTTTGGACTTGGTGGCCATCTGCATGTGATTAAATGAATGCTGAGCAAAAGAAAAATTTAATCCGTATACATTATATCATGGTCTATCTATAGCTACTTGTAAATCCTAAGCCGGTTATACACGATGTCTGCAGCCACTGCGATGTATGCCGCAGTTTTTTGGTAAAAAAAAAAACGAGTAAGAAATTTCAAGTTTCTGACAATTTGTATGATGAATGTTTATCACAAACTTGTTTCAAAAGCAGTTTCTCAACGCTCCGCTCGGCAATATTTTTTAAACGTTTTCCGGAATAACGCTTCAATTTTGAGAACCATAGATCTGCCCCTGGCCAGAGATCTGAATAGCTTATAATAAGATTATTGTTATTTGTACATACCATATACTACTTGTATCCATTTTCCATTCTCACATATGTGCTCAGTCATATGGGCAGACTTTGGTTCAGATAGTCGACATGATTTGCCATTTGGAACGGATGTTGAGTTGTATCCACATTTCGTCTTTAGATAGCTTGATACTGGACACACTTCCTTGGACACAAATCCTACCTAGTATACAAAGAGTTAAAAATTGCCACTTAAATATGTAATAATGACGAAAATTATAACTTGAACAGAAACTGTTTAAGCTAGGGGGTTTATAGTTCATCCGATGTTTCTGTTCATAGCGCTTTTGTTGTTGTTGTTGGTTGTGTTGGTGGTAAGGAATGTTATTTGTATAAACGTCTTTTTTAAGAAAAGAAGGGGTCATAGTGTTGTATTTCTTTGCGTGAAGGTTGTGACTTCTGATCGATGGTCTCGCCTTTCAGATCACTTCTTTACTACCAATGGCGAATTAAAATTATATATCTTTCAGAAACCTTTATTCAATCAAAGAAAGATAAAATATATAGCATGCAATAGATATTCGTTTTTATTTACATTTATGAAGACCTGGACAGGGTATTGGGAGCACGGGAGAGTGGGCGGGAGAAGGGAGAGAGATGGCGGTAGAAAGGAGAGAAGGGACAAGAGAATGACGAAAAGGGTATAAAAAGGAGACAAAAATGTGAAATTAAATTATAAGAATTTAGCAAGAAAACAATTTTTTACTAAATGAGTTAATCAAAAGATTCAAGAAAGTTCTAATAAAAAGTACATGTAAAGTAACAAACACAAAAAAACGACTCTGAGGAAATATAAAAACGGAAAGTCCTTAATCTACCTGCAAAATCATCTAATTGGATAACAACTGTTATATTCCGAATTGGTACAGGCATTTTCTTATGTAGAAAATGGTGGATTGGACCTGATTGTATGGCTAGCTCACTTGTATGAGAGTCGCAGAAAATTCCCCAAAATGTCAAAGTAACAAAAAAAATACTCCGAACCTCGTCACTAATTCATTACGATCTCTTACATATGGAGAAAGACTAAAAACTAACAATTTCCAGGATTTTGTTGTGTCACCATCCTTGGTTTTTTTTTTTAAATAAATTGCTTCAAAGTTAACCGATATGCATTTAATTTGGCAGAAAAAGGATGACATTACTTAATATAGAGTATATAACGTGGTTTTATTTTCTGAGAGGTATTGAAAAATATGTAACGGCATCTGCATGGTATTTGTTATTTTGTTTTCATTTCCCCTGTCTGGTTTCGTAAATTTCCTATTAATTCTACTGATTTAGTTTTATTTCCAACTAACAGGGTGCACATTCAGTTTCAAAAATGTAATTGAGTAAACAGTGATTTCCAAGTACAATTTGAATTGATTGATTCGAGGTTGCAGATGTCCGGTGGCAAATATTTCAGGCATGTTCAGGACGATACAATACGATTTGAAATTGTGGTGTCTTAAAGTCGCATTTCTAATGCAGCCATCGAAAAAAATATAATAAAAACATTCCGTCAGTTGTAAAAGTGAAAGATAAATAATACATGTTTTTAACATAGTATATTCTCTGTATGATGTAAACGTTTAGGTAGTGTGCATAGTTGAAGACAAACCTTGCAAACTGTACTAAATTTAAGCTCAACATTCTGTTATTCGTGAAAAATGATACTATAAAAAAAATCTGAGAACATACATGCATCCTCTATAAGTAAAACACTCTGTACATTATAAAAGTTCCACCTTGAAATTTGTACACTCTAGTAGGAGGAAGTATGACGATGTGCTCTGCGTTCCTTTATATATTTTCAAAATACCAAATTTAGCAACCTGTCATTTAAAAAAATCTTGACTGAATATACGCAGTTTTGGTTCATACATTTTTATCAAAGTTGAAATAAAGAAAATGTAGCACTTCGAAATAAGTTGGTTGTATAAACCCTAAGCTACATCCTATATCATGCATACATACCGATTACGTGAGAGACGGGTGGCCAAATGGACAAAGGTAAAACGGTAGGCTCGCGGCATTTTGTCGCGAAATATATAATAAGCGTTTATGATTATGTTTTATTTAACAAAGCATTTGGTGACAATATTTATTGTCGAATAAACATCTTATAGTCGAAAATGGTTGAGAAATCTCAACTGTACATCATGTTCGACTCAACAACAAAACACACCTATCCCTGTACACCCAAGTGTAAATTAACATGAACCAAAATGTATCTGCATTTGAAGACATATAGGCAAACTCACATCACATGCATCTTCCTATATCTATAAACAAACAGATTTTTTTCAAATTTTTCGGGCGTTCGGAGCGCTTTTCTGGGTTTACCTTCATCAAAATTCCAATTATTCATTTATTGTTAGCCACTGAGATTTATTTAATGAATCGTGTGTTTGTAAATTTCAAGAAATATTTTTTGAAATACGGAATTGAAAGAAAAAATATGTATCGGGGTCTGAATGATCTAATTTTATTTTGTCTCAACGGGTGCGCATTAAGTGTTGACATCCCAAAATTACAGGCCTTTATTAACCTTGTCCTCATTCCGATGTTGCTGTCCTGTGTAAACTGCGCTTATACGATTACAGTATTGGCAATCTATTTTTACAAGCTTCCGGAATCATATTTTCTGTACTGTCCAATAATATTCCAAAACTTGTTACACCTGGAATATGGACACAGGACGTTTGCGCTTTTTCACCTGTAAAACGATATGACATTTGCGCTTCCAATACTATGGCACCAAGATATTCCAAATTTGAAGACTACTTAACAGAAAATTATGTGACAATTGAATCACGATTTCCATCCATCACACAGTAAGCGTACGACAAATGGTCCAGAATCCTTCCATGCCCACTATAATGAACAGTTTTACTTGACTCATCCGGCTATTTTGATCTTTTTGGAGAGTTTCATTGAACAAAAGTCGGTGAATTGAATTACATTAAGATTCGTTATATTGATAAACAGGCACCAAGCAGATATCAAGCGAAAACTGACCTGTGATGACTGTACATGTTTTATGTCTTTTGAATGTTTCCTTTTAGCTGTATATTAACTTTTAAACATTAATGTGCTATGACCTGAATGTCCTATGAAATGTACTATGAAAAGATTTTAAACTTTTAACCATATAGAAAAATATGACTTTTACTCTGCAAAAACTCTGAATAAATTAAACAGACTTAACTTCATTTTATCAGATTAACAAAGACTAAATATAGTAGTCTTTGAACTTGTCTGGAAATTATAGCTGATCTCCTCCTTGGAGAAAGCAAAGAAGATTTCTTATCAATTCACTTTCTTTCACGAAGAGTTATACACCTCATATAGTTTATGAACAATTTGTATTATCTTTTGTTAATATTTTTTTTTTCTCTGTCCTTAGACTTTTTTTCTCAAGTTTCTAGTTAAAAAAATTTATTGTTAAAAAGTCTTTTTTATTTTCAAAGATGTATATTTCATTTATTCCTACCTTTATTCAATGATTTGCATTTGGTTAATTTGAACCACACTGATGGCAGTATATAATTTCAATTTAAATAGAATGATTAATCTTATAATTTTGGTTTGTTATTATATATTTTTTATACATATATATTTTTTTCAGTCTTTTCAAAATCATTTCATGATATAAACATGATATTAATGTCTAGACTTAAAATTGTATTTCCACTGTTACTTGTTTGTTCCTCAATTCATCTTGTTTATTCTAAAGTTTTTTTTTTGTATACTTTGAATAGCCCATTTTCTACATTCATGCATACATATTACATAAAAATATTACTGTCCTGTCAGTGCAGAAGACTATATAGAAGAAGTCCTATCAAAAATTAAGTAAAAATAAATGTGTGTCCTACTTCATCTTGCACCGGTCCCAACCCCCAATAAATATTGACCGGTCCCTTAAGCTGAGGTCACACATTCTCGATATTTACTGCCGTCCTTGATAGGACTATTCCTGATTAAAATTTGTCAAAAATCGAAAATATGGGAGGTTGCTTTGGAATGAAACTCTTCCTAAATGTTTAATGGATTTTAATGAAATGTATGTCGGAAAAGGTAATGGGGAGAGAAAAATGAGGGAGAAAAGAGAAGACGGGTGGGAGAAGGTAGAAGAGGGACGAGAGAAAGGAGAAGAGGGCGGGAGCAGGGAGAGACTTAACCCCCCCCCCCCCCCCCCCCCGGTTCAGCCCCTATTTATATAAATAGTGACTTGGATGGAGAGTTGTTTCATTGATACTCATACCGCATCTTCTTATATCTACGCACATTTTACATCTCGTTCAAGGTTTACTTTGATAAAAATGGTTAAACAAGTATTTTTTTGTACTATATTAGATATCTACATAATTGATTTATTGAAATTATTACTGTAATTGAACTTGTTTTATGTCAATGAATGATCTTTTGGAATACTTCGGGAAATATGATCACGCACAGAGAACCTTTATTTAAATAATACATTGTAACTAATACATTATACCTTGTTAAAAGACAATTGTATTGGTCTGCCACTTGGTAAAAAAATCAGAAGCACAAACGCGACAACATTATACCACATCAGCATTTCGTCTTTCGGATTTTAGTAGTGTCCCAGACAACTGAAAATATTAAAACAATCCTTTACCAATAAACAACCTTAAGTTTCATTAAAAGTACCGAGAACTTTGCAGGATCATAATATGTCAACATCAAGCAACAATTTTTTATCAGATCTTGGGTATCCAAATGCCTTTTCATTTTTCATTTTCCATAATTGATATCTTCTCTGTTCGGAATTCTTTACTAATTATATGCATGATTCTAAAAATGGAACCTTATCAACATTATAAGTCAAACGGAACCGATATTATTGAAGTATTTATTTCATAATATTGCGTGAATCGAATGAAATAAATACCTTCTCATTGTATTCAATGATACTAACTCCTTTCTACATATTAACCATACACACCAACAGTCTGTTCTGGCCTGCGTGTAACCAAATAAAGAGGGTTTTTTATTTTTGAAATTGTTCCAGATTCTCTTTTGAGAGTTCTTTTCAAGGAGTTACAACTTTTGAATCGGTTAGAAATTATGTTTTATATCAAATTTCTAGTTTGGTTTTGGAATGCTTATGAATGATACGTGATTTGTTTCTCTCTCGCAAACTGTACACAGCAACGCCATATAAAGAACACAGTTGCACTTTCTTTCTCATTGTTACAAGGGCGCAATTTTGAATTTAGAATTCGGTGAAAATACATTTTAGATATGAGTTCTCAATACTTTAGAAATAAATAATGTATGGTAAATTCAGAGTGAAAAATAATAGCAGGTAGTGTAGCGAGATAAGATATTTAAAAGTGATTGTATGAATAGTTTTGAGTTTGTTTTTAGAACACCAAACAAAACCTCAACGACATGCGTTCATTCCTTAAAATATAACAACCTATAAAAAGTAACAGCATATGAACTTCCATTGCACTCAACTCTATTTTTACTTGCAAGAAAGTTCAACTAATAGTAGTATATCTACATGTATTAAGTTTGTTTTTGTTTTTTGGGTTTTTTTTTTGCCCCGGCAATAAATTTAAAAAAAAGAAAGAACATATTATGTACGAGCTTACCTGTCCAGTTTTGTTAAGGTAGTTTGATATCTACAGATTAAACTTTCTTTAAATACGTTACAATATTTGGACAGATATCAACTACCAATGAACTACCAATGAATTAAGATATGAAAGTTCACCCTGCGTTTTGGCATGTCTTATATTTCATAAATAGGGAGTCAAAATGGTAAGAAGCTTCTGTATATTCTTATCAATAAGTAATTTATTTCGACATAGCTTTAAGTAATAATCATTTGAATCAGTATTTTTTTCATAATTTACTCTTGCCCTAATATCTCATTTGTATATCACTTGATGTTGATGCACGAACTCTCAATTTTATTCTGTTTTGGAATAAAAGTAATTGTTGCTATATGTGTAAATCTGATCGTTTTAGTTATACACAGATGACTTGTCTCTTTGAAGGAAAACCACAAACTCCAAACTAATTCAACATTTTTTCACGTTTTAACTCAAAAGTTTACGTTGGTCACCGATTGAAAGCACATGAATAGCGAATATGTCGGCTTCCATTGCAAAGTTTTGCATGTCTATGATGAGCTACAGTTCTCAACATTTTTATAGCACCAATGTGTCTGACTGCATATGCTGAATATACATCTTTACTCGAAAAGCAATATTTTAATCAAAAATCAGAATGTGAATTATTTCGTTGAGGTCATGCATTAAAAAAGACGTTTTTAATATTTTTGCTATTTGTTTATTACGGTTAATATTTCTTTGATCTATTGAACAAAATTGCCTAATAAATATACATAGGCTGTTGTTATGTCATAGCTTATGGAAGAACTTTAGTTTTCACGAAGCCTTATACGTTTGTTCTGAGCCTGAACACATCACTTCATGTTAACGAATCATGTCAGTGGACAAACATATTCATCGTCATGTATGTAGCTATCGTTTTATTCTATACATGACGATTGTATGTCTGAAAGCTGGGAAATGCGTAAATTGGTGATGTTTTCAATGAAATATCTGTATAAATATGGAATTTTTAGTGGTTTAAACAACAGCAAAACCTCTGTTCCAATTATGTTCCCTCTAAAACTATCACTTAAGTCAAAAACTGATGTGATTCGATACTTAATAGTATTCCGTGTTATTTTTGAAAGTTTTGAATTGTTTTGGTTCATTTCCATGGGTGGACTTGAGATGAGGAAAACGGGATGGGGTCTTATGAAAATTTACAGCTGTTCTCCTGCTACTATTTCGTTTCACAATCAATCGTTATTGTAAAGACCCCGATATCATTTCACCAAAAAAATAATATCATCTAAATAGTACAAACAACTTTTTTCTTACAAGGTCTTAGAAAATTTGATTTGTTTCTATTTAAATAGGGTATACTGAATTTAGCACTTTTACTAAAGTGCTATATTGTTACCTCAGTTTTGGCTGGTAAATCAAGCAAATGGGATTACTGTGGCTGTAGCTTTGAAAACTGGCAAGCGTGGTCAAAATGTAGTTTACAATGTGCAGGTGGACGGCAGACACGAGAAAGACAAGTTGAGGTGCTTCAGATTGCTGGGTGTACAGAGTATACTGACTGTGCGACAAGTGACATGGCACATCAATACCGCGATTGTAACACGATCTGTTATAATGGAGGAACTTACAAGGACCTTGGGAATGCTTTTTTCTCCTACTGTGAATGCCCAAGACGATGGCGGGGGTCATGTTGTGATGAAGGTAACAATAAAAAAAAAGGTCAAGATAGCTTTGTGGTGTCTGCACTGAACATGCTTATGATAATACGACATGCATGGATATTAAAATAACAGATGTGGTTTAATGGCCATTGAGACCAAATGCCACAGAAATTAAAACCTAATTTATGCACAGAGTAATGAGCGAAAGTTACACAGAAACTAACAACAACCATTGAATTACACATTCCGCATGGGATAGGCACATTCATGTGGCGGATCGAGTTAGACATATAAGCGGGTGCCCAACTCTCTCATAACCTTAGGTGGAGATGTAACAGTATAACATAGGAACACGCGTTCGGGTGTGGGAATTTCTCGCTGTATTAAGGACCCAATGTTTTTTTATAGATTAGATCGTTGGTGATCATGTTTGAAATGTTAAAATACTAGTCATTTGGATCCCTTTATAGCTTGCTGTTCGATGCTAACCAATGCCCGGTGTTCAATTTCGTATTTTAACTTACAATCGTTTACTTTTTATCCATATATAATTCTTGTATAGGAAGAGATTTCTTGATACACTCTTTTTTCAAACGCAGATATGCTATGATATGCTATTGTTATGTATCATTAGACATTTTTGTATATAAAATATTTAGAAATCAACTGCGGCAATCCAGGACCTTTGAGAAATGGAAATGTTTTAGGAAGTCAATACTTCTATGGATCAGCAATTACTTTTGAGTGTAGTACTGACTTCAATTTAACAAGAGGAAGTTCCCATCAAACGTGTAGATCTGATGCAACATGGAGTGACAAGAAACCACTGTGTCTATGTGAGTTATAGCCATAAATACAGCCCAGTATGAGCAAATTTTCGATTAAAAACACGAATTAAAACAGGAGCCCTATTTGAATCATTTCGAAAGCATGTTAAAATTTACAGCTAAAATATATTGTGCAGCTGAACGCTAGCAAAAGATAAGGACGAAAACAACATTCTTCTAACACAGTATGTATGATTTATAATATTATACAATGATAATAAAATTAAATCCTAAATGCAAGCAAATAGCACATTTTTGGGGTATAATTAGTATACCTGGTTAAATATTTCTTGGTTTATCTTCATAAAGAAACACTCAAAGCCGAAAAAAAATATTATATTAGAATCGAAACAGTAGAAAAGATTTATGATTAAAAAAAGGACACAAACAGATAGTCACGACGACTGAGGTCGCTATTAACTGCAGGAGTTGGAATCTCATTTTTTTAATAAAATTTCATTAACGGACAATTGTATAGTACAGCAGCAGCATTGCAAAAGGTTATAATTGTTTTTCTTAATTATTCAGATGCCCATACTTGTCTTAGTGACCCGTGTCAAAATGGCGGTACATGTGTTGATGGTCTTGAGCGATATGATTGTCAATGTCTGCCAGGATGGAGTGGTGTAAATTGTGAACAGGGTTAGTATTGATTGCATGGATAGGTACAGTAGATACCAGGTCAAAAGAAGTAGTGTATATTGTCAACTAAATTAGCCTTCAATTTTTATGTAGATTATTATTTTGAAATTCTATATATCACTGTAACACATAATATGAGATAAACGAGTTATTATAGTTACAATCTCAGCTTGAAAAGGTTTTATGTTATCTTGTTTTTCGTATTTCATTTAGTTCGTTTCATTCATTTTTTTTTCAAAAAATGTTCTGTTTCCCAGGCTTTTGATGACAAAAACAGTTTGATATTTATACCAAACATAAACGCATACTATAAGCCATCAGAACAACCATCAATTGACATAACTCAAAATCAAAATGTATGACTTTAAATATAATTTTTATTATGAATTTTGGTATCAGAAATTAATAAGTTTGTAGCATTACATTTCTATAGTTTTACTTGTAAAACAAATATAAGAAAAAATAGGAAGAAATTGATTCAATATTTTACTTATCGACTAGACAATATATCGATCATTAATTATTGACAATAACGTCAGGCATAATCTGAATTTGAATTTAAGTATCATGGTATAATCAACTTGGAGTGTTTATGTTGAGCAATAAGTAACAGCCCATAATCTTGTTTTACAAATATTTTTTAAGATGTCCAGCCGCCAATCCAGTCGGGATGCCCAAATGATACGATGAGACACATTTCTAGTCAAAGTGTGGCAGTGAACTGGACGTCGCCTTCTTTCTATGATCCAATGAACACATCCCTGGAGATAACACAGAATTATCCACAGGACTATTGGGAGTTCCACTGGGGAGACTTTCAAGTGCAGTATGTGGCTACAAAACCAAAGAACGGATTAAGATCGGAATGTTCTTTTACAGTTAGGATTAGACGTAAGCTACCGTAGAACTGTATAAATTCCATGCCTGTATAGTTTTACACAAAAAACTTGAAAAAAGCAAGGAAATCACAGAAAAAAACATGTCCATTTTGCTTTCTACACACCTAATAATGTTTTCTATGGTGCATGCAAAAAAAAAAAGAAGGAAACATGATATAACTGCCATTTTATTGAGAAAATCTTCCACCTAAGACAAAACAACAGGTGAACACAAGAATAAAGATCATCCAACGACCATCAAAATTGAGCAAAATTAGTACTTTATATTCAAATGTATACGGTCATGGTATGACACTATAAGGACAACACAAAAGAGAAAACAATCGGCCTGATTTATGGTATAAAAGCATACGAAAATAAAATATGACAGACAGGAATCAAGACAACCGCTTAATGACAGTCTTTTGACTTCAAGATAAGTATTTGTTTGTCTAACTAATATATATATATATATATTATCAATATATTTATATTTTTTATTTATATATTTTTAATTTATATATATAAATAGTGCACAGCGTCGTAGGTAACGATAATATTCCGATTGTGCATTGACATAATGTTAATTATACTGTTATGTTATCTGACATACTATATTTAACTTTTACAGCCATGACCTGTCCTGAGCTGTCAGTCGGAAACCATTCAGCTAAGGTGTGTACAAATTGGAAAACTGACTTCGGACAATACTGTATGGTGTTTTGTGATACTTCCTTCACCCTTGCTAACGAGAACGACTACGATCAGTGGTATGTCTGTGGTGCCAGTGGTAAATGGATCCCATCTCCGCAACTTCCGGACTGTCAACGTAAGTATGAATGGTCTATCGCTTAAATTATATTATTTTATATTATAGACACAATGAGACAATCTGAATAAAAACAAGCATTCATTTGCCTACATCAAAACAGTCACTTGATTAATGCAAATCTGTCGTTATAAACACTTTTATGTTGATACAACAGGTAGAATGATACCAAATAAAACCAGTGTTATCCTTTAGCTAAACACCCTTTTAAACCATTTGTTGAGTGCTATTTTATCCAATTTGTACAACAAATAACAAATAAACATTAGCTTTATTTTATAATAGATTATTATTAATTCTTATTTTCTAGAACAAGTGGATCCATCAGTTATCAATGCAAGGAAGCAGTACCACTATAGTCAATGTAACGACTTGTCCAGTGTTAACCAATTGACAGATATATTCATGAAACGATTTATTTCGTCTGAATTCTCTTATTTTTGTAAAAACTATGGCAAAGAGTGCTCTAAGGAGAATGTGTCCGTTATCTGTTAAACAGACATTCAGCAAGACATGCGTTTCATACAAGAACTACGTGGTATATGTCAGTGTGTCATACTATACTTATATACAAATTCATGATTATCCTTTTGCTGCTGACCATCTTGGGACCATGTTAAACTTACAGTATTTTTTTTCATGATTAAATTGATTTATTACATGATTATTAAAACTATTTGCCATTTATGCACAGTTGTTTGTAGTATTTCTTTATCCTTTTAAAGCCATGTTATTTGTATTGGTACGAGTACATACAATCTATAAAAAAAAAAGGGAATTGCGATATGAGGATGGAAATCTGTCCTGTAATCAAATATATTAAGTGAGCTATATCACGTAATGTGTTGTCGATCTCAAACAGATAGGTTTGTGCTGTCTGATTGATCTAAAAATCAAAGCGGAGCTCAATCCTATTCATAATTTAACTATAGTAACCTATTTATATCAAACGAATGTTTATAAGCCTGATGCCTTTGATGATTATCTTTTTACTACTTGCAAAACAATGAAAGGTGTTTTGTATACGCCAAATGAAAAAAAGGAAGGACCCAATAGCTAAAACATTTAGAGATCAACAAAGTTTATAAACAATCTTCAACAAAAGCTATAAACAGGAATGTTTACGGCCAACTACCACCAATCGTCGACATATAACGCAACGATTTCTAGATTAGATTAATAGAGACGATTTTATATTTTACCCAGTAAACAAGTATTCCGTCCCATGCGTTTATAATGAATGAAAAATTGTTATAATGGTTTACACTACTTTGCGATTCCCAGATTGCAATTAAAGGGCCATATTAGACAAAAAGAAGCCGTAGAATGGTCGTCATGAGAAAACTATCAATAACTGCAGACAAATATTTAAAACCATTATTATTATAGGTCACGATACTGTCTAAGTATAGTTCAACTAGCTTTTGGGGATATGAAATCAAAAATGATGTGTGTGTTTCTTCAGTGTACCTGAAACATTTTTAAGTATCACCAAATCTAAATATGAATAAAAGGACACATAGGACATGATTAATTGAGACAGCAACAAAACAACAAAAATAAATTTTAAAAAACAACGCAAAATCAAGTCTTTTTTCGGTAATCTATTTTGGTTAAATATATTTTACATTTGATCTAAAATATATTGTTGTTCCAGAACGTGCTTTAAGCTTGTTTACCGTTCACCTTATACAGTTGGCTTTGATCATGTGGAAATATCATCCGGTGGACTAAGAAACGCTCATCATCTTTAACAAAAGATACCATTTCAAGATTCCATACAAATTGAATTTGCCCACTGGGTCGATGCCACTGCTGGTGAAGATTTATTTCCCCGAAGGTATCACAAGCCCAGTAGTCAGCACTTTTTGTGCTGACATGAATTTTCATTGATATGGTTATATTTATAAATTTACTGTTTAAAAGATGTTTTTAAATTTTTTGAAATACTAAGACTTATCTTCCTCAGGCATAGATTACCTTCAATAGCTGTATTTGGCAAAACTTTTAGGAATTTTCGTTCTCAATGCTCTTCAACTTCGTACTTTATTTGGCCTTTTTAACTTTTTCTGACTTGAGCGTCACTGATGAATCTTTTGTAGACGAAACGCGAGTCTGGCGTATATACTAAATTTAGTCCTGGCCTTGAAGGCATAAAACTTTGCTCAGTGCTCGGCCTGGCCTCACGGTCATAAAACTTTCGAGTATGATTTTTGTGCTCCGAGCACTGAGCAAAGTTTTATGCCTTCAAGGCCTGGTATCTATGATGATTTTATTCATATCAGTATCAAATGTTTAACAGCGTTTGTAAAGTTGTTTTGGTAGATTTCAACCCCAGCGTTTACATGTACACTTGATTTAAATGAGATGTTATGAGACTCACATAGTTATAATGTGCATTAAACAATTTTCACTGTGATGTGTATTATTTAAATTATAAGAAATGAAGTCAGTTTGAAAGAGATTTTAAGAGACAGCAAAGGCTCTATAGATAATGTGTGGTATGAATAGCTTATTCGAATGCATATTTATAAGTTCATTTTGCTTTTACTCAAAACATTTATATTTTCAATAAATATGCACAAATATTGCTATTTTTCGTTTATTTTGTTCATAAATGAGATATTTGTTTTCTCATTTTTTTTTTGGGGGGGGGGGGATCTGTTAAGGCCAGGCCTTTTAAAGCTTCTTACGTGGTATGGGTATCTTAAATTGATTAAAGCAGTACATCTACGTATACGTGTAGTTGTTTACATCAACTCCTTTGGTCGCTGGTTGATAGTTGTATGATCACTTGTATCTTAGGTGATAACTATTTCATAGATATAGGAAGATGAGGTATGAGTGTCAATGAGACAACCCTCCATCCAATGAAAAAATTATAAAAGTAAACCATTATAGTTCAAGGTACGGTATTCAACACGGAGCGTTGGCTCATACCGAACAACAGGCTCTAAACCCTAAAATAACTAGTGTAAAACCATTCAAACGGGGAAACCAACGGTCTAATCAAGACAGATAAAAGAACGAGAAACACGTATAAATTACATAAACAGACAACAACTAGGACAGGTGCAAATATTTGAAGCGGGATTAAACGTTTAAATGGTACCAAATCTTCTCCCTTTTTCTGAAACAACAGTATAAAAGCGCAACATAGAAAAACACACGATAACATATGAATTGGAAGGCTTAACTCAATCAAAAAAAAGTAAAATCACAAAAATACTGAGGAAAATTCGATTCTATGGTACTTGCTATATATGATTTGTTTCTCATGATTATTAACTGAACCTAATTATGGATGAACATTGTCTAGCTGAGTGTTGTTTGCTAGTTGTTCAGTTAGACCATAAGGTCATTTTTTTAGTGCGTATACTTTTAATCATTATCTTTAGGGGAAAATAAATTAAACTAACAAGACCTATATATTAATCTTACTTCATAATGATTTGTAAATTCAGCTTTTAAGAGAATGTGTGATGTTTGTTTTTCTTAAATTGCTCCCTTTCATAAACATGTTTAATTGATTGTAAATGTCAATCCATTGGACATTTTAGATAGGACGGTTTCCATTGAAGCATTGTAATTTAAATTTATTATAGAATTGGCTTAACAATTTCATCCAATAATAAGCTGGGTCTAAGAAAAAGATATTCGATATCACAAGGTCATGCCCATGTATAGCTTCCTGGTTAAATGTTACGAACATTGGCGATTGATTACAATGTTTATCATGTGAACTAATTGATAACTCAAATTAACAGGTGCATGTTTAAATTAGTTTTGCCAATATTTTCAGTACTTCGGTACTGACATGCTTTAAACAATATTTTCTACAATTCTACGTAAACTTTATAAATCAAAAAATCATTAAAAAAAATAAAGTCCCCCCTCCCTCAGGCAAAGTTTAATTCAAGCGGCATATGCTTTTTGTGTCCTTTTTTCATACCGCTCTTAATGTTTTTATGTTTTATACAAAATTGCTTGGTTTTAATCGTTCCCGATGCAGTTAATTTCAGAAAAGCACTTCGAACGCACGAAATTAAAAAAAAAAAACTGTTGTTTTGTTTTGTTTGTTTTTGTTTTTCGTTATCTCAACGAAGAAGTTACCATATTATTGTATTAGATTATTTTTTTTTATAAGGAATTATAGTCATTAAATTTTTAAAAGCATTAAAACACTTAATAACAATTTTAGATTCATATAGAAATTTATAATCCATGAAGAGCCAATATATAAGTGGACACTAAAATAAAACTTCAGGAGTAAACTCATTTATGATTACACTGCATGTTTTGATGTTTGTTGTGTTCGTTTTTTCTTAATATTAATAACTGATTCTAATACAACATTGTTTGTAACATTCATTTTGATTAGATAACGTTAACAATTTTCATGGCATCAATACGCAATTAATGCTATGGAAACGTACACGCAGGTGCAGTTTTCAATGTATGATTTTGCGTCGTTTTCTACCAGTTTCATTAGTATGGAGATAACAATATATTATTTTAAGCTCTGACGATATTAATTGGTGATTTGATGGTCAAAAATACCCGTTTACTGCCTCCGCTAACGCATTGCCAGTTAACTCAATTTGCGACCATCAAACCACCAATTGATGCCGTCTCCTAACTGCATTTTGATAACTTTTTTTGTAATCTTGAGGTAAGGATGTTGTTGATGCTAATTCTACAATATTTTTGGTCATTCAATAATCTTTCTGCACTACTAAATGATAATAACCATATATAATGAATACATTGTAAACAAAAAGATGGATTAATGGTTGTTTGTAAAACGTCAAATATTTTATTCATTTATTATGTTTTTTATAATTTGACAATTGCTTCCTTCGTTTTGATCATGTTTACATCTTTTATCGACCATACACATTAAATATTCCTGGTTTAACTGTTAATTCCAAGATACTATCATAAGCATTTGGTCAATATGTAAAAACTGTTACAGTTATCCACAAGGAATAGTTATTCTAAAAATCTGGTACACAATTTCAAAACGATAGAGGTACAAATGTATGTGCGTAAAACCTTATATTTCAAATCTTCTTTGTTCATATTTTTTCTACCCAAAGGCCACAAGGAACATTCATTTCGCCATTTTAATGATAAGCCTAATGCCAATACAAACAATATCACCGATCAGACAGAACTGTGAGATCCTAACAGAAACACAGATGACAAATTATATATACTGTGTAGTAAATCCTACTGATATAAAGACATATGTTTATCGATACCTTCATTGGCTGCCAAAATTAAATTTTACAGTTTTGAAGAAGGAAGTAAATGTATGAAATTGTTAGCAACCGCTGATATATTAATTGATAAACTGATCAAAGGTTTATTCAGTTTCGACCATGTAGATTATTTTACTTTTTAAATACAAATGGTCAAATTAATTAATATACAAATGATTTACCCTATCTTTAGTCACATTCGGTTATCGTGTAAAAGTCGCTCACGTTCTAATTAGTTGGCATACATGTATATCACACGGAATCAGGGTCATAAATATCGAATTAAGCATATGCTAAATTCAATTTAGCAAAAGCTTAAATCATTTTAGGGTAGACTGAAAAGGTTGGGATCCCGCTAACATGTTTAACTCCGCCACATTATTTATGTATGTGCCTGTCCCAAGTCAGGAGCCTGTAAATTCAGTGGTTGTCGTTTGTTTATGTGTTACATATTTGTTTTTCGTTATTTATTTTACTTAAATAAGGCCGTTAGTTTTCTCGTTTGAATTGTTTTACATATATAGCTGACTACGCGGCATGGGCTTTGCTCATTGTTGAAGGCTGTTCTGTGACCTAGTTGTTAATGTCTGTGTCATTTTGGTCTTTTGATGATAGTTGTCTCATTGGCAATCATACCACATCTTCTTTTTAATATTAATTGAATTTAGCATATGCTTAATTCAATTCGAAGTGGTAACAATCAGTTGCGAAGTGGACACAGTGTTTTATAGGAGACGTACATGTATATCGTGAATATTTTGAAAACGGCTTGTACTTTCGACCTATAATGGTTTATTTTACATATTATGAATCTGAGTGAAAGTTGTCTCATTGGCACTCATAACACACCTTATTTTATCTATTGTAATATTTTTGTAGTTGAAATTGCAAATAAAATTAAAGAGACGTATAAAATCATTTATTTTGTCAGAATCTTGAAGAAAGTATAATTTTTAATTCTAGATTTTAAGCATGATACCACCTTGAAAAATCGTTGCAAAAGGACATTTTGGTACACCATGTTCACTTTGCAGAGTTGTTTTCAAAATTACTGATCATCTTTAAGGTTGCATATTCTTGAATTAGTTTATACTGATATTGACATGCAAAATTAAATTACATGTTTGTTCTTATGTCTCAACGTTTTGTTTTCATTTGTCAGTTGTCAACATACAATTGTTGATGTTATAATACATATTATGCACATATAATGCTTAATGTTGACCCAACCTCGCTATTATGTTTTTTTTCAAAGAACACAATTTAAGCTAAGCAAATAAAAAGAAGTGAGAAAAAACCTCCTCGAGGTCTTGTTATTGGTTTTTTTAAACATACTATCCATGTTGGGAAAAATTGAATAAAAGAATAAAAATCACTTTTAAGTTCGCAGTATTTATAAGATTATCACGAAAGGCAGATTACCGTCTCATTCAAAACTTCTTTCTTGTTCTTATCAATATATTTCATTGGCCTTTAATTTTACTTGTATATTTACTTTCCAACTAGTTTTTATTTTGCCTTTGCAACATAATGAGATCGTTGCTGAGAGTATATTTCTTATTACTAATTGGCTGTGTGGAAGCTGTTGGCGGGACACACCAGGTGAGTTTTACATAGATATTTCATTTTTTTTTGTCAGTCAATATTAGCAGGGACGTATCATATATAAGTCCTTGATATTAGTTAAAAAAAATATGAATTATTGAACGAATTAAAATCATCATTTGACAAAAACACATTTTGATATTTTGATATAGAATATAACACCTTATTTTTCATTTATAAAATGGTAATACTATTTGCTCTACGTTTTAATTAATAAAAGGTGTGGTTACAAATTGGATCTCACGCAAAAACACCGGCTGGCTAGAAGAAGAATGTTCCGAGTTAAGTTAAAATAATAATTATCAAATGATTAACACATGAATTACAAGCCCGTTTATAATCATCATAGTCCTATAATAGATTTTGCCTTAGTTTAAACATATTTATTTATAGTGGATTGGGAAACAAGTTTTGCAACTTATATTAATCCCTTTCCACTTTGCGGGTGCGAGTGCTGCCTTTTAGCGGCATTAGCCTACTCTTTTTCGAAATCTACAAGGGTGTCTTTAACGTGCAAGAGATATGGCTCTCTATTAACACGGGTCAGCCATTTATCGTCCCCTTCCGACGGACTATCGTCGTTTCCTCAAGACCATACTCGCAAATGGTGTCAAGGGAGAGCCGAAAATTGAGTTTCTGAAATTTTCATCCCAGACGGGAATCGAACCAGGAACCTTTATGCTAGTAGTCCGATGCACTAACCACTACACCACGATTTTGCCTTACCTTTTCTCTTTTTGTTTCTGGTTGGAATAGAATCATCACTGCCATGGTTTAAACGAGTCGATATGAATAAATTGACCAAAATCTAGCCAACAAGTAACCCGAAAACGATAATAAATACAGTTGCATACAATTTAGACCTACGAATGCGTAATACATTGTTTATCATTAAAGTATACATTTTGTACAATTATAATTATAGTTGATTGGTGTTTATTAACGTTTTTCATGGATTTTTTGGTGTGTGTGTGTGGTTTTTTGTTTTTTTGTTTAGTTGTTTCTACTGTAGGTAAATATCTGAATAGCCTAGCATTTCTGATCAATAAGAAATGAATTTAATGAGTGAAATAAAATATTTATGTAACGTGTAGGTTGGTTGTGATGTAAGAGATGTACCGGCATTAACGGTTGATTATTGTGAAGTTATTGGACATGACCAAGATTCCTCTAAACAAGAACTGCAGTCTACCGTGGACCACGGTACAATATGTGTATTTCGGAACCAGAATTCAAAAGTCAAAGTAACGAAACAATGTAATATCCATGGTTGGCACGACACAGATTCTAACAATGCTGGTAATTTGAATATATACATTTGTAACTTTATAATGTAATACATCATATGTATAAGATGATTTAACCAATTCTTTATTAATGAATGGAAGTTGTTTTAAAAACTGTTACTGTAATAAATCTAGTATGATATCTTTTTTTTTTTTACTACTTTACAAACAATCTTTCAAGTTAAGGTGAACCCATGTTGGTTTTGTTTTGTTCAGACCCACACCTTCAAAATGAACAAAATTAAAAGAAATATAAGTAATTTAAATTCTATATTCAATAGATTTATAAACATGATAAAGCCATCAAAGTTTGTGTTTTACAAAAATGACTAAAGACTGAAAAGCAAAATTAATGAGGTAGTAACTGTTCTTCTGTATATTTCATTTTGGTTTGCTGTATATTGTTATACATTGAAACATTTTTTCTTATGACCAAGGAATGCATTTGGATATCTTGTATATTATACCATGGAAGTATTATCTAAATATCTTATACCTTTATTTCCCTTGACGTAGGGAGATATTTAAGCAAATTGAATCTCGAGTGGGTTTTTTTAGACCAGGGAATGACTGTTTTATTTTACTATACATGTATACATTATTCTGCGTCATGAAAAACACATTCTCGTTTAAATACATGTAATTGTTCTCATGTATGCTTTCTACTTGTTTAAAATGACATAAACATATTATTTTGTTCTATGAAATGGATTTTATTTCTTTCGTTTTTTGTTTTTAATTGAACTATTTATAAAAGAAAATGATTTTGTCAATAACATCGTGCCACTAGTGTGAAAGAAGCGTTGAAACGTTACGGCGTATGAAAAGAGTAAGAAAAAAATTCAAGGTATACTGTAGTTTTTGTCTACCTGTTGCCAATATTACGATTATTTTTCAGAGCAATCATCAAATAAAAAAATCCTGTTTTCACATAGAGTGCGAGCCAAGAGATCATTTTGGGGAAAAATCAAAGCTTTTGCTTGTCACATTTTTTGTCCTTTTAGTAAGTATGATAATAAAAAAAACTAAGAATTTTCTTCAATGACACAAAAAAATTAGTACAAAATACAACAAAAAACATACAAAAAGCAAAGGATCAATGGTTTTATTGCTGGTATTCGTCTTAAAGTCAAAATGAGGCCTCAATTCATGTCACAATATGTGTTTTTTTTTTTAAATATTTGAAACTCCTTCGGTCAGAATGACTTTTCGAAGTATTGTATAATCTGCAGTTCCGTCTGACATTAACAATTGTCTAAGTCACTGTGGTTATGTGTTTTCCCACTGACCTATATTACAATTCGTTACCAAAGAGTCTAGACGTCAATGATATTGATTTAAAGACACAAGAAACACCTTTTGATTTTGATAGTTCATACCCCTGAAATTCATTGAAACATAACGCAATGACATACCAGATGTCAAAATGATGATTTCATGAGCTATATTGCAATTTTCAGTATTCTTAAAAAGGAAATATTAAGTTCTAATTTATTATAATGTAGACTAAACGATAAGATAAAGAGAATTATCATAGACAATGTTATTTAAACAGATTAATAGTTATGTTATTTGTCGGGCACAATATAAAAGTTTTCGCGAAAAAAAAGTGTTTTGGCGGAACAGGTGGCGCAAAAAAACTGACCCAAGGGAATCCCTGACTAAATTATCAATAATCAATAAATTGCAATAAGAGCAAAAGAATTTTTAGAAGAAAAAAAACTGTCAAGCTATAAGATTATCAATAAACTACATTCTCAGGATCAAGAGATAGAACAAAACCTCATATTGACTGTCCATTTGTTGAACCAAAAAGCGCTGATCCTATGCAGACAACCACAATAATGACATGGACAGAGCCTGTAGCTCACGACAACAAAGATGGTACTATCACGTATGTATTTATATATTGTCAATATATACAAGGGATTAATTTTATTCTAATTATATGATATACGCTAATTGAAAAGTGACACTTTACATAAATCGAATTAATGCATGGATTATAGATGAAAACATGAATGAATTAACCTTTTTTTTAATAGAAAACACAAACTTCCGATAAATACGTTTCGAAAATCTTAAACTCGTCAATTTGTCAAAATAAGATAGATGTTCAATTTTTTTGTCATCTAATATATATATAATGATATGCATCACAGCAGTGACTTTTTGATAATGATGTGTTTATTGTTTGTAAAATATACGATTATGTTTGAATGATACAAATAATCTTACCCAATTTATATTTTAGACCTCGTAGAGCAGGTCCTGGACCTCACTCACTTTTTGGGGAGGTGACAACTTTGGTAAATTATACTGCTATAGATAGAGCTGGAAACTTTAAAACTTGCTCTGTAAAAGTTGTTGTTAAAGGTGAGTTTTGTGACTACTCTAAGACTTCAAAGAACTAACGAGCTGACTTTTATGTTTTGTTTTTACAAGCTATATACTAGGTTCAGTTCATAAGGATAAGAAACTAAATTTCAAATAAATCAAATTAAACTTAATATTCAACAAAATGAAGGAATAAATAATATGGACTATTGGAAACACTAGTAACCCGAATTTAACTTGAACGGACAAAAACGTGTTAACGCTATTTAAATGAGATTGATCGTTATTTGATAAAGATTGACAAAAATTAAAAATTATATTTAATTCATTTCAATTCATATCAATTCATTTTAACGCCAGTCAAATAGATTTCTCTGCGGTGAATCAATTGAAATCAAGTTGCTGGTTAGTTGCGTTAAACTAATAGGCCACGCCCCCGTTAAACTATTTCAAACATGCATTAATTCGTTTTAAACATGGATGAGACCCGGGCTTTTTTTTACAGGTAAATCACCCAAGCAAAACGACCTCGATGTATCTATCGTTCTTTGTTTCAAACTTTAAATGCGTATAGTCTTATAAAAGTCACATGCTTCACAATTTAAAACTTTGAAACGAATGGATAAAACACGTATCATGTTCATATGTAAGGAATTAAAATAAAACATTAAAATATATATGCACACGCGGTTTAAAAATGCAGAACTTGTGAATCTGTTGAAAATAAAATAGTTAAATATATAACATGATGGTTTTCTAAATTGTACTTGTATTTAAATGTAGACACGGAAAACTTTGTACACAAAAATTATTTATTGTGTATATAATTTAAATCGATGTATTTAATATTTTCGGCATTGGCTGTAAAAGTCCATTATGAGTAAAATACAGAATTAAAAATAACTCTACCTTTTTTATATTTCTTTATTTTAGAGGTAAGCTTCTGGCTAAGTGTCACTGATTCTGTCGCAAATCATTTACTTCAATAACTAATATACAATTACTGTCTTTTGGTGAGGTAAATATGTAGTTTTATTGACTTTTAAAAAACTGATATTCACTGAGGCCAACGGCCGAAGTGAATATCAGTTTTTCAAAAGTCAATTAAACCACATATTTACCGAAACAAAAGACAGTAATTGTTTTATTCCATATTCCGAGAGAAATGTATGTAATGGCAATTATTTACCAAAACCAATTGTACATCAAACCTTTTTTTTCACCAAAATTATGCGCGTAAAAGCACGCGACGTTTTGCGCGGTGAATATCCTTTTTCCGCAGGTGAATATGCTTATTTATTCAAATTCCCATTCATATAGAAAAACCTATTAAAATTTAACCAATATGGAAGAATCCATTGTATTATTAAAGAAGTTGAATTGTTTTCTGTACGAATACATGAAATATTTCTCACTGAACGTTATGTTTTTAATCGCTGTTAAAATACAAATCTACAGTATCTACATGAAACAGACTTAATAATATATTTTTATATTATTATTCTACACATGCATATTTGAAGGATCGAAATAATCAGTTCTACAAATGGGTGTTATTTAAAACTTGAAACTTTACAATTATCAAGTGAATGATCAATCCATGAAATTTTTATCGACGCACCAAACTTTTCCCTTTCATCGTGCAAAGCTCATTTTCCGATTTAACGATCTTCTTACTTGTTCATTACATTCTAAAATTAAAATCCTTCACAAATTGCATAAACTTGTATTCTCCGGCTAGACTGCGTCAAACAATGTTTTGAAGGCCGATATCCAGTTTGGCTAAAAAAGAATTAATTTGCACCACAAGTTAATTACGGGAATTCTATTTTTGCATAACTTTATCATAAAAACTGCAACATTCATTAGTGCCAATAAAACAATCATTAATTTTAATTGCGCAAATATTATAGACTTTTTTTCAAATGTTTCTTCACAGTGCACTAATGAGGTCCTTTTAGGTATTTACATGTAGGTACAGAAATCGCAAACTGAAAGGGCCTCCTTAGTGCACTTAGACTGACATAAAAAAAAAGTGCACTATGGGCCTGATGGAAAGATAGAATTGACACAAAAAACATAGCATACGCAAGGAGAAGTACATAATCTTGAATTTTAGTAATTATAAAGTTATTCAACAGTTGAAGTAAGTATTCAAATGTTACATTTACGTGTAAATAGGTTAATAGTTTCGTGATAAATATGACACAATTAATAAAGTTGAGAATCATGGAAATGGGGAATGTGTCAAGTTTCATTTATTGGCGCAATTCATATAATTAAAAAAAAAGATGAGCGCGATTCAAACCTTTACAATATGACAAGTTACACCTAACCGTTTTGACAAATCAGTAAATTCTTCGCCCGGGGATATACACCTGCCAGTAATCTACCTTCAGTAACTTTACAATACCCAGCCGTGTCATTTCCGTATGTTGTACATGTAGATAGCAAGTGTGATACATGTATATACATCAGAAATACCCATTGAAGTGATTTTTAATTTCAGAAGAACTCCATATCGGGTACATAAACATAAAATTACAATAATATGATAAAATCTATTAATAAGTTCAAATGTTGTTTTAGTAAATGCACCTAGGTATGTATTTGTAAACTTATGTTAATTCGTTATTTCATGTCTCTTTCTTTTTTTGTGCTTCAATTAATTTTTGTATCTTATAGACTTATTCGTAAATCGAAAAAAAACGCACAAATCTGAATAGAATCATATGGCAATGAACATGTTGAATGATTTCTCTAACTCAAAACTAGTTATAGATGTACATGTAGATGCCTCTGAAATTATATTTTTTTCGTTGGGTTGCTTGTCCATTAATTGACGTTTACGATATATTCTTATGTTCGGTATTTGTGAAAACCGCTCATCTATCAATTTTACAAGAAATATAGTACTTGTAAGTCATGAAAATTGAAGTTTAACTTTCTATCATTTTTTCGTATACGCACAAACATAAAATAAAATGAAACACTTTAAATCGGTTTAAACAGGGACGTATATAGTCCTTGGTTTAAATTATGCAATGCATTTTGAAAATATAGTTTTGAAAAACCGGATATTTTTGTTTCATACTTTTTCTATCCCTTTTCTTAAAATTAAGGACACGTGTCACTGGATAATATAGAATACAATTAACGGTACCAATTTTCTTGTACCAGATGCGCATTTCGAAAATACATGTCTCTTCAGTGATGCTCGAGGCCAAAATATATGAAATCAAAAACAAATTTAATATGAAAGACGAAGAGCTATAATCCAAAAGGTCCAAAAGTATAGTCAAATCCGTGAAAGGAATACTAGTGAACCATGAATAATCCCAAACAACAAATTTGTGATTCAATTTGGTTTGTCACAGTTGCTTATATTATCAATATTATGTATTGTTTTCGGCTGAGACTAGTACATGTATAAAAGTTATAGTAGCCTCAGTTTTCGGCAATATTGAAACAAATTGAATATCCTTTGAATTGCTTCTTATGTTATTTAATATATATATACGGAAAAACAAGGTGGATATTTAATCATCGGCTCTCGTGAAGTTTTTTTGTAGGTCATTTGTTAAATCAAAGACATGTAGTAGATGTATTCTTTTTTAGACCAAAAAACTATCATACGGTATTCCACATGTACGGTGAATTAAATTATTGACAAGCATACCACAGTTTCTTATATTCATTCGTTATTTGATGAAGATCTTCATCAAGCCTGAAAGGGATAGTTCGCGATTTTTCACTTAAATAAATAATTTTAAAAATGAACTTATTGATAACTATACACTTTTAATTCTAAATAATTATGTTTATCCAGAGACTTATAATTGTATTATATGTCTCTGGTACAATTAAGCATGTACATACACTAATGCATGTATGTATACGCATGAGTTTCTCGCTACATTGAAGACCCGTAATATAGGCCTTTCTCTCTTGTCTGCTCTATAGTCGAGTTTTTGTCTCTTTTACACATTCCCGATTTCCATTCTCAATGTTTGTAATATACGACGGTATATTGTTCCTGTTTTAAATACCATGTACATGTACATATATGAGGCTATGAAAGTAAATAAATGTAGTTTACAGAAATAAAGATGATAATGGGATAAGCACTTTAAATTACAGAATAAAGAGATGAAAATATAAAGAATAGATTAAATGATCCATGGTTGCTTAACACCCAGTTACAAATATGACACTCTACCCCTCCATCTTTTTGTCCATCTGATGAGTTAATAGATATAAGAAGATATGGTGTGAGTGCCAATGAGACAACTCTCCATCCAAATAACAATTTAAAAAGTAAACCATTATAGGTTAAAGTACGGCCTTCAACACGGAGCCTTGGCTCACACCGAACAACAAGCTATAAAGGGCCCCAAAATTACTAGTGTAAAACCATTCAAACGGGAAAACCAACGGTCTAATCTAAGCCTATTTAAAATGATTCTTATAGGAGGGTCTGAATGGGGGGGGGGGGGGGGGGTCTGTTATTCTGTAAACATTTAATTTTCACCCCTTTTTTCTCTAATCTTCAAAAAATAAGTCTATTCTTTAAAAGTAATTTTTTACGCATTATTCTCTAATTTTTTTCCCCAGTTTTCTTTAATCTTTGAAAAAAAAGTAAAAATCATTCTTTTAAATGAATGAGAACGGTGATTTCCAAAGAAACAGCAAGGCTTTCCTTTGATTCTCAACAATGACGTGTTGTTGTGTATTGTTCTGCATGATTTAAGTGCTAGTTCCATGAAGTAACAAGTCCAAGTTCTCATCAATTCTTTCCAGTGATTTTGACTACACATAAGAAGATGCCAATGAGACAACTCTTCGAAGAGACCAAATGACACAGAAATTAATAACTATAGGTCACTGTACGGCATGCAACAATGAGCTAAAGCCAACCGCATAGATAGATATAAACAGGGTCGGATTCAGGTTTTTTAAAAGAGGGGCTGTAGTTTTGTAACGAGGGGAGAGAGGCGAACATTTTTTTTGCCTCTTTTTAGGACTAAAAAGTAAAAACATAAAATAAGTGAAATATGCACTTTTTAAAGGGTTCCTGGCGTGGGGCATGCATATTTTGTAGTTGCTGGTACGGTGTAAGGGTTGGACATTTTAGATGCTGTATCTCCCGAAGTCTAGTCTGATTAATCATTTAAAATTAAAAAGTCCGAACAAAAGGGGGGGGGTGTACGCCCTCAACGCCCCCTTTGGATCCGCCACTGAATTTAAAGCCCGAGTAGAAGTATAGGAAACCAGTTCATATTGACTGAATCCTATAGTCTATTTTCACGAAACCAAAGAAGGTTTACCAAGATTGTTTTCACTTTTATTATATTTTTACAATGATAACTTTGATAATTTTCTTTAAATTTTAAGAAGGGAAAATTCTGTTACCAGTTAATTTTTAGCGTTTTCTTTTATTAATCATTCAATAAAATTGAGGTATCTTTTAGCGTTTTCTTTTATTAATCATTCAATGTTCATTATATTTTTAGACCACGCATTTCTCTAATCTTTATTTTTATTGCCCATTATTCTCTAATCTTCATTTTTCAAGGGCATTATTCTCTAATCATTTAACCCCATCCAAACCGTCTTTTTTTCCGTTATTATGTTGTACATGGACTGTTATACCACTGATAGAGACTAGGGGGAGGGTAGGGAGCCCGCTAACACTTTTAACCCCGCCACATTATTTATGTATGCGCCTGTCCCAAGTCAGGAGCCTGCAATTCAGTAGTTGTCGTTTGTTTATGTTTTACATATTTATTTTTCATTCATTTTTTTTTGTTATATAAATAAGGCGGTTCGTTTTCTTGTTTGAATGTTTTACATTGTCATATCAGAGCCTTTCATAGCTGACCATCCGGTATGGGCATTACTCATTGTTGAAGGCCGTACGGTGACCTATCTTTGTTAATGTCTCTGTCATTTTGGTCTCTTGTGGACTGTTGTCTAATTGGAAAGCATACCACATCTTCTTTTTTATATTCCTGTCCTTTTAAAATGCTCATTATAGACATATAATAATACATTAAGCTTAACATTTTAATTCATAAATATCAAATAGCGAAAAATTTATATATTTATTCAATAACGACAATGTCGCTGCAATAGATGCCAAAAACATCAACAATATTTCATTGAAAAGAAACGGCATTTTATTTCACTTGTTCTTAAATAAAAAGATGTTTCATTTCATTTGTTACATACGGACACTGTAAATTTTGAATGTAAATGAGCACGGTAAACATTTGTTTATATTTATATATTGTGTCTTATACGCGTCTCATATGCATCTATCTTTTTAAAGATTGATGCACACCATGCAAATGTTTAAATGGTTTGTTTAGTTCTGTGATTCTCATTTTATGTTTGTATGTGGTGAAACTTTAAAAAATAATAATAATGATAAAATATTGAAACTTAAAATATTCAGAAACTATTAACTTTTCATAAATTTATACTTGAGTCAGAAAATTAAAACCAGCAGTGTCAAACATGTTTAACACTCAGCGGGCATTCAATATCATTGACATACTATATAGCACTAATCGCAATATGTATACATGTACATATATTTTGGCCATCTTATCAGTAATCTCTCTATTGGAGATGTTGAAATATATGTATTATAATTATTCGCTTATTAGGCAAATTCATATTCTGCAAAGATATTTTCAATCATTTTAGTTTTGATAAATACTATTACAAATAACTTATTTTGTCTCAGTCTCCTGTGTGAGGATATTCGATTGATATCATGAAATACAATAAACAATTTAAGGTTGTCGGGTAAATGTGGATTACGGATTAAGATGTTAGATGTCAAACTTGAATTAACAAACAAAGGTGAATTTAACCCGAATATGTAATTTCTCTTCAACAGTGTTTTAATTCCAATTTCCTTATTTTCATTAACTAAATAAATTAGAATGAAAGAAAGATTCGAAACTAAAAATAGTCACAATTAAAAAATATGTATTTTGAAAAAAGACAAAAACCGCCAGATCATATTTGATTTAAATCCTGGGTCCGTATTTGCATCTTCTGACTTCAGACGCAGACTTCTCTTGAACTGAATCTACACTTTTCTACATTGGCTAGAGGTATAGGGGGAGGTTGAGATCTCATAAACATGTTTAACCCCACCGCATTTTTGCGCCTGTCCCATGTCAGGAGCCTCTGGCCTTTGTTAGTCTTGTATTATTTTAATTTTGGTTTCTTGTGTACAATTTGGAAATTAGTATAGCGTACACTATCACTGGACTATATATATATTTGGAAAATGTTGTTTGTGCTGTTTTTAGACCCTTCTACAACGAAATTTGTTTGACATGCACACGTATAAAAATTGCGGTTTTTATCAAACGCAATCATAGGTTTGAACGTAGTTTTCAATTTAGACTCGTATATATATAGTATATATTTGTTAAGGGGCCAGCTGAAGAACGCCTCCGGGTGCGGGAATTTCTCGCTACATTGAAGACCTGTTGGTGACCTTCTGCTCAGTGTTGGTTTTTTCTTTGGTCGGGTTGTTGTCTCTTTGGCACATTCCTCATTTTCCATTCTCAATTTTACAAAGATACGTACATTAAGTTTTTATCCGAAAAGACGGATTTTTCTACATGTTCTACAAAAAAATGTACAACTTTTGAATATTGTAAATGTTTAATAGATATAGGAAGATATGGTGTGAGTGCCAATGAGACAACTCTCCATCCAAATAACAATTTAAAAAGTAAACCATTATAGGTTAAAGTACGGCCTTCAACACGGAGCCTTGGCTCACACCGAACAACAAGCTATAAAGGGCCCCAAAATTACTAGTGTAAAACCATTCAAACGGGAAAACCAACGGTCTAATGCATACATGTCCAGATCTAGATCGAACTGCTTTGCTTCGTTGAAAGTACGAATATAGAAAAATCACAGATTTATATTACAACTAGAAAGTCCTAGAACAGTTGAAGAAATCATCAGAATTTGTTTATTGTTAATTATTTTGTACATGTATAACTATAATGCGAACCCGAAGTTGTTTTCTAAGCGTGCTTTGGAAAAGCGACGGTTCTATAAAAACCTATTGTCAATTTCAAGTCTTGTTTCGACATCATTGTAATATATGTCACTGGACGTTAAAACTCAATCCTTTATTTCGTCTTCGTCTTCGTCAAATAGTGCTGTATGTTTCTTTTTATTATTATTACATATTACTATACATGAATATACCACAAGTTATTCCAATGAAATCTCATTTAGATATTTAGTAGTTTTAATATATTTTATTGTTCTAAACAAATGGATTAGAAATTTAGTGCATGCAAAGTAAATTTTAAGGATGACAATGATTGCAGTATCTCTGTGAATCTACTTCTCAATCACGCTTCGTAAAGATATTACAGAATATTCAAGATTTACAACTTTGCTTGAATATGATTGCCAATGGAATAAACCATGCAGCAGATTTCAAAATAACAATATTAATTTGTGTCTGAATTATAACAACTGAAACTGTAATTCTGCTGTAGTGCACCTTTAGAACTTGTATTTCAGATAATTTGACCACGTGACAAGAAATTATACAATAAACATTGGTCACGCACGATAGGTTCTGATGTAAGACACGTACCGTAACAATACCGAGTTTACACGCATCAGCGCACACAGGTTTGTCGAATGGGCCAGTTGATTGGAGGAAAGTTACCAAAAACCACGCCTACCTTTAACTATTATCCAATCAAACGCCTTTGACATAAACATAAATAATACATGAGTAATATTACAGAGATTTTGAAAAAAGTTGAGACTCTAAATTCTAACTTAAAATTATAGATTTATGCTCGTAATGCAGTTTCGCAATTTACAATAAATATAAATATTTTCACCTATCTAGTGAGGAAAAAATAGAAATTAAAAAAAATTGCAATTTACAACTATTTCGAATTATAGTGCACAGCACGGACGTATATTAGTTTTCCGTCCTTGTGCACAGTTTGGGATAAATGGGTATCAAAATGTATTAAACAAAAACCCAAAGACCAGTTTCAAGAAGAATTCTTTGCTTTTATGCAGAATCGCATAAAACATAATGCTGTCATATTTTCAAAAAGAATTATCAATTAGAAAACTCCTTTTTACATTTCTAAATTCATATATTACGCAGATATAGATGTGGTAGTGGCCGATTGAGTTCAGAAGGTGTCAGGATTTACACAGAGAAGACAGAATATGTCGTCTCTGTGACACAAACAACATTGATGATGAGTACCATTACATTATGAATTGTATAACATATACACTATAGAAAAAGAAGGAAATGTTTAAGGAACTACTGTTAGTCAAACCCTTATATCTTTAAAGCTGATCAACAGTTAAACTCATCAAATATTGTAATATTAGAAAAAATATGTAAAAGTTATAAATGTGAAAGTCAGTCCTCCAAGTTAATTTAATTGTATCGTTTACACATACATGTACTAATTTTACCTTATAGTTATGTTTATGTAAGTTCTTGATAACAAGTAATTGAAGTTTTATGAGAAATAAAGTATTCGTATTCCTTTAAACCATAAATTGCAGTACACGAAGACAGCCTACGGGTAAAGTACAAGTGAATATATCACAAATATTATATTTAATCCTCATTCGTACGCGTCCTTGTAAATGCCGAAAACCCTGGATTTTCTTTGAAACTTACCTGAGAGGTTATAAAAGATCTAGAAAAGACCAAAAATGAATTGAAATAAAAGATTTTTGTGTAGACGAGTTACAACATTGCATAAGCATGATTTGGAAATTTGAACAAAAAAAGGTAAGTGCACATCTTTGTAGTGGCGAAAAACACGCATATCGAGTTACGTAGACGAAAAAGAATAATTACATTCATAATAATTATGATGTAAATTCACGAAATTAAAAGGTTATAATTAGAAAACAACCTAAAACACGATTCGTCATTCCCCATGTATAATTATAGATTAAAACAAATTGAATAATAATTTTAATTCTGAAATTCAAAAGGCATGTTTCTGATACTTGACAGTTCAGCAAACACTATTACATGAAATGCACGATGATATTGACCGAAAACAAAGGTGAAAGATTCAAATTGTAAAATCATCCGCTGAACGGTAGAATTTCTATCAATCATTCAACGATATAAAAAGACTTTTGAGTGTATAATAGTATGATAGAAATACTTTTAATTTATTAAAATGCCTGTTAAATTGTTCCAGTCATTGAATACTAGTGCATGATTGTCAGTCCATTTCGATATTTCATAGCACTTTTACAAATTCTGAAAAAAAGAAAAGTAACTGAAACTTATATTCCCATGGGAAAAATATATCTTCCCATGAGGAGAAAATTGTCCCGCAGAATGTTCAACTCCCACAAAAGGGAATCTAACCAACTAAGAAATGCATAATCATCTGTAGACTGAGTTTTATATACGAAACGATGTGTATTGATTTTACTTGGTTCAATGTTCAGTGGCAAGTATTTTATATATGCGCAGGTCCTGAGACAGAAAATCAAATTATCAGATTGCGGGATGACGGACAGGACGACTTCAAACGTAACAGTGTGAACTAGCTGTCAGAAACTTGAGTACTCTCAGATTCTTTCATTGTTGAAGACCCTCTAGCGACTATAAAGATGATCAGGAATAAAAACGCTGACCATTGATAATTTGTATTTGTATTAAGCTCTGACTTTGTGTTCGATTAGGTCCCGTGTATATGTATACCCCGTATTCCTTTATTTTCTATAAAGGCGTCTGTCTTGACAGTAAGTTGACACGACTTAATCATGTTAATACAAGTTAAACCCTTAAATGTAAGACACCAGATGGAAATACTCAAATGGGAGAGCCAGTTTGGTACTCTTTAATGTTAGAGTTCAAATCTTCATGAAGAAACGACTATTTGTTTCCTGTATTCAGCATAGAATAATATCTTCTAAACTATATTTTTTCGCACAATATCTGGATACGGTTGGACATGCATCATTGCGAAACCAGACATTTACAAATGAAAATTAACAATTAGACTATAGACATTTAGTAGGGAAGTAAATGAATAAAAGACAAGTAATTCAGAAACATAAAATTGAGAATGGAAATGGGGAATGCATGGATCACGCAAAATTATGCAGGGGCGACACCGAAGTAATGGGAGTTTGCTTCTTGCAAGACATTCGCCGTGAAAACACAATTTGATATGAAGACAAGCCTTTGTGCTGTGACTTTGTTTTTAAATTTCAAACATGAGGCTGTTACGGCCCTGGTCAATGTTTTTAAGCAATACATTATTTCCTTTCATTTTGTTGTTAGCTTTCTGAAATAAATGTTTATATATTATCGACTATTTTGATCCTTTTTTTTCAATTTCAGTTAAACACTATGTCTGATTTGCTTTTTCATAAATTTTAGCATGTTTAAATGTCTTTTTCTTTTTCTTCATCTTTTTTGACACCCTAGTTTTGTATTACCACTGACCAGTTCAGTAAAGAAACAGCTGCTTCATGTTTGCATAAATGTGTTTGTAACCATTCGAACATGCTATTATTTTCCGTTATTTTTTATTCCGTGTCTATAGATAGTCTTGATCGGAGAGGCAAGATTTATTTTGTCTGTTGGTTTCTTGGCTAGCGTAGGCTTATCGATTTACCTCACATTTTGAAGTTGGATGGAGATTTTTTTTAAATAAATGCCGTACCTTTGTACTTTGGTTTCCGATCGGATTTTTCTCAATTTTAAATTGGGAAGTTTTATCATCTGTTTTGCATAATTATTAATTTTGACTTGCAAATGAACAATTAATAAATCTAGTCCCATTTGTGCTAGCGAAATGTCTTTAGTGTAATCTCGGAGTGTAATTTTTATTTCAACTTTTACATTTGCTTCAGCACAACCTAAACCACGAAAACTTTTATTTTCTTGTAAGAATGAGATTCGTCACTTCAAACAAAAATCGCTTTTATCTTTTTTTTTTCCCCCAGTAAAAGACCGGTTTCTTAAAAAAAACTTTCATACAATCGACTGAACGAAGTATAAGCTTCGGGAAGGTCAAAGATTATAACACACTTTTCGTAATTTTGAAGAAATCGAAAATTTACGGTAGTTAATGGTCGAATTGAAGCTTAATACCTACCAAAAATTCTCAATGAGCGAAAAGACTTTCATTTTAGTCATCTCTGGTGTATTTATGATGGTTTGGTTTGAAGCGAGAACAGACGAACTATGCTTACTAGTGCTACATAAAAAAAAACATGAGGATATGGTTTGTCCTTTATGAATCTAGATTACAAATTTGACTCATATAAGGATAATGTTTGTCTCATAGAAAAATCGGTAATTTTTACCGATAATTTATTTTTCGATTTTTTTTCGGATATAGTAGTTATTTGGAAAAATACAAACCGTATAATTATTTATTAAAGTTTCGTATGCAGCATAAATCGAGCTCCGGCAACTTTTTACTTGTTCTAATATAAATAGTAATGATTTTCAGCGGAGAAAAAGATAGATATTTTGGTCGTGGTTGGAAGAATCGTAAAAGTGTTATTTTTCTAAATTCTGTTTGTTTAATCGGACATCGTAGAGTCTTAATTTGATTTCTTTTTGCCGAACAGGACTCCATATTGTGTATTGAATTGAAAGTTTGCAAACGTTCCGACCAATGAAATTCATTTTAATATGTAACGAGAACTTCAACGAGAGCACCTAGATGAAATATTTTATCTATACTACAATCAGTTTTAACTTGGAAATTTCCGCTCAAATGTATAGGAAATAAAATTATATGAAAGCAACAATGCAGAATGTTTCTTTTCCATTTTTTTTAACAATGTTTATGTTCATTTCAATTTGGTAAGTAGACTTATATTTAATGCCCAAGACGTAAATATATGTTTTCTTTTAAAACATTAAAAAAACGTGAGAGTATGCCGATAAATAGCCAGTCTAGGTCGTTAAACTTAAATCAACTTACCAATCGTTATCGCAGACTAAAATTTACCTCATATATATATATGTTCATTTATTACAAGTACGTCAGGGTGCATGACAGCACAATAATCTTTTTACAGAATCGTAAGAACAATATTTTTGTTTGATATTTGCTTCTCTTCCACAATTAACGCCCGATTTGTCCAGTGACCGGTATTACAATTTAACACAGTTTTAAAAGTTCAGTGGGCTGCTACTTCATTTATAATTTTGAGCATGACTTTCTGTTTATCATATTCAACATACGTCAACATTATCTTCATCAATTTTATTATTCAATTCAACAAAACCTTTTTTTTCATTACAAGCTTTTCCGTATATCAATATACGGCAAGAGAATAAATATTTGTTGTTTACCGGAAATATAAGATACATCGATTTAAATTATGTACACAATAAATAATTTCTGTGTAGTTTTCCATGTCTTCATTTGATTTACTAGTACAATATAGTAAAAACAGTAAAAAGAGAAAAGAGAAACAGTAAATATACAGGAATACATAAAGTTTCGTAAATAGTTGCAAAGGACCACATGTTACTTACATGCCATGAGGTTTCATAGCATTCGGTAATTTTTGAAATACATATATATATATATATATGTGCGATAAAGATCTAGTGCATTTGATCAAATTAAATTTATGTTATCCATCTTACTATTTTATTTTCAACAGATTCCCTAGTTTGACATTTTTAAACACGCGTGCATAAATGCCTTAGATATGAAAATGTCACGTGAATTATACGTTCGTTTGTTTTAATTGTGGAACATGTGACTTGACTAAGACTGTACGCATTTAAAGTTGGAAACAAAAAACGATAGATACATCGATGTCGTTTTGCTTGGGTGATTTACCTGTAAAAAGCCCGGGTCTCATCCATGTTTAAAACGAATTAATGCATGTTTGAAATAGTTAAACGGGGGCGTGGCCTATTAATTTAACGCAACTGACCAGCAACTTGATTTCAATTGATTCACCGCAGAGAAATCTATTTGACTGGCGTTAAAATGAATTGATATGAATTGAAATGAATTAAATATAATTTTTAATTTTTGTCAATCTTTATCAAATAACGATCAATCTCATTTAAATAGCGTTAACACGTTTTTGTCCGTTCAAGTTAAATTCGGGTTACTAGTGAAAGTACATATACAACGAGAATAACCTACAGACACCGTCAAAAACTATCGTATCTACATGTATTGTAGATAATTAAGCATTCTGTTTTATGCAAACATTGAAGTGAAAAAGTAAGAATATTGTGTTTTATGCCATTCTTCGTTTTCTTTGTTGACATTGATGTTTGTATTATAGACTAAGTGATTAGGACTATAACACAATATTGACTGCTGTACCATCATTTTTGACTTGTTCACTTCTAAATACATAGAATCGAATTCATAACAGTGTGGCTGTGGACATTGATTGGCGCACTTTAATATCCCACTGACTGGGACAGATTAGGTGAACGTTCGTCTATAACGCCCATTGCTCACGACGTCATAGACATTTAAACTGTGGGGTCACCAAAGGTTCTCAACGCCTAAATAAAATAATTCGAAATATTAATCAGGAATTTGTGTTTTGAAAAAAGAATGACTTACTGGCTTTAAAAATTGCAATGCATGTGTTGATTGATTATCTTTTCGGACGTCAAAGCTATTTAACAATTGCGATTGTCGAATAATGTCATCTTTTAACTTTTTTATCTGGTCTAAAAATTTATTTTAGAACGAATGCATAATCCACTTTCAAAAGTTGTGCTAATACATAACATATAGACAAAATATACTTCTGCCCTGTCTTTTTCGTACTTGAAAGTTATTGGATAGTAAGAAAGCTATTTGGATTAAACCTTGTGAAATTTGCATGCATTTACGGTATTGTATTGGTAAAACTGTTCTGCTATACTGCTACTACTTTGTGAAAAACACTTGGCAATAGAAACGCATTCATCTTATTTATATTCAAATTGACCCAATTTACATAGAAATGGACGACTTCGTGCATTTTGTGATCGCAAATAAAATATGTTCCGGACCATACGCGTATGGTCCAAATACTCATACGGCCCGAACACATACATGATATTCTGTGCGTTATAGGTCGTCTATTCATTTTTTTCTTTCTTTTGTTGATGGATTTGACGTCTTTCTGTGAGTGATTTAAACTTACTTGCAAATAATTTAAAACCAAGGCTAAAATTCGCCAGGTCTTAATTTCAACTTAGTGAGTTGACCAAAGTAATATTGCGGACCATTTTCCAATTTTCATGCGGGGTATCCTTTTGTTTTTCTCTCGCTCAACTTTCGTGCTTGTTTTTACATGCCAAGACCTCTTGGAGCTTTCATTCTATAAAGTGTGTATTTTGCTAATGGTTGAAGGCATACGGGGGCCTATAGTTTGCTAACCTGGTCCCTGGAAAGAATTTGTATGATTGTCTATCACACCACACATTATTTTTTTACATGCAGTTATAGTATGATAAGAATGAGAATTGAATTGTCATAGAGACAACAACCCAACCAAAGAGCAAAACAAGCCAAAGACAACATGTATTCGTATCAAGGGAATTGCTTTTAATATATTTATTTCAGGTTAATAGTATAAGGCCATACTCAAGTTGTAAATAGATCTTGTCGTCATCTTTTGCAACCAGCTTCTATGTTTCTATAATGCACCGTTCATCTTTTTTTTGGCCTCGACCTCTCCATTTGACAGACAATTTTGTTTTTGACTATTTTTAAAAGATGCATTTATTTACAAAATCATACAGGACGCATTTGTTACTCCTGTCCCAAGTAAGGAGCCTCTGTCCTTTGGAAGTCTTGTATGTTTATTAATTTTTGTTGATTTATTTGTTTAGAAGTTAAGTACGGCTTACATTTTCACTGAACTAGTACACTTTTCATAATAGTTTTTCGATATCGCTCGGGCAAAAATAATCATGAATATAATGCCTACCCATGTTAAAACTACAATAAAGTATAGTTTGTATCAATTATTTCTTAAACCTACCATTTTTTTTGTCTGTGTTGGATTTGTGTGGCATCAAAAAATACAAGAGTATAAACTACACAGTGCAACTTCCAACAAGAATACAAGATTAATATTGAATTTCAAATACGACCAAAAGTAAAAATTTGCTCGCAGCGGAAAAATTCAACAGTTTGATTTTCAATTGAAATAAAATAATTGTTATAATTTACACACCGTTACTTTTTCCAATATAAATATTCGAACTATTTTGTTTGTTGTTTCCTTTATAAGTTTACACCATTTTTAAAAAGACCAGTGACTTCGATCTTTATTAGACTATAAAGGAGGTGCTCATTATCTCTCTTCTGCTGTAAGTTTAATTTATTTATTTTGTCATGAATGCCATCTCGTATGTTTTTGAATAAAGGGATGTCAGGTTGTCTTATACGTCAATGATACACACACCAAAAAAAAAAACGACAAAAAATAAAATAAGGTGCAACATTCATTCTCCATCAAAAGAATACATCACATAAATGTAATTTTTGGAAGAAAAATACCAACTTCGTGAAAAGTTGTGTGTTGGACTTAAGAGCCAAGGGCAAATTGACAAATATCTGAATGAACGGATCGATTTATGGTTTATAACATCAACCAAAAAACTGATTTTTTTTGTCATCTGGAACTCTTCACAAACAAAGCTCACATGGTTAGCATTGAATAGATAGAAGGTCACTCTTAAATGATTTTGTTCTCTTTATCAATAAGATATTTTGTGAAATAACGCGGGTCCCAATTACTTAAAAATTTGGTTTTTTTTACAATGAATAAGCTTTTTTTTATCATTATTTATTGATATCAGCTCTGAACATTATCATCCTTAAAAGTGAAACTGTAGTAAGTGATGGTAAAAAAATTATTTAAAACAAATTCCTTAAATGATTTGTGAAAAGAAAGTTTCATTTTATGTATCAAAATGTGTTAACAAGTGATTATTTAAATCCCCACTTGAAGGCCTCTGATAGACTGAGTGAGCATACAATCATCGCCAACGACAAACAAGTTATAGGTGAATTTTTCAGTAAAATTACTAACAAACTTTTTACCGTCGACCACACTGTTATGAATTTAATTCTATACCAAACACACAAAGTTGACATGGCCGGGTAATTGTAGATCCAAACAACAAAAAGACACTATGTACAGATCTGAGAGTATTCACAAATGCAGACAGCTAGTTCAAAGCCACTAACAACTAACAACAACAAATGCTGCATTATAAATTATTAATCAGTTCACATTCAACACCCAATGATTTACTGTAAAGACGTCATAAACAGTAAAACAAGATATTGTGTAATGCTAAGACACAGGTATCGACAGATTGTAGATTGTAACTATGTTTTAGTTGTTAGATGTCCTCTGTTGTCTCCTGTTAGTGATTGTAACTAACTACTATGTTTTAGTTGTTAGTTGTTAAATCATATATGTTACCTCCGATCAGTGGTTGAAACTTATGTTTTAGATGTTAGATGCCCTTTGTTTTCGCCGATCAGTGAGAAGAACTTACTATGTTTCAGTTGTAAGATAAACGTACCCTCTGTTGTCGCCTATAAGTAATAATTGCAAATAACTATTTTTTCAGTTGTTTTTGATGGTAACTAACTATGTTTAAGTTGTTTGTTGTTCTCCGTTTTTTATATCAGCGATGTTAATTAGCTTTATTTTAGTTGACCTCAGTTGTCTCCGATCAGTGATGGCATCTAACTATGTTTTAGTTGTAAGATGTCCTCTGTTTTATCCTATCAGTGATGGCATCTCACTATGTTTTAGTTGTTATATGCCCTCTGTTGTCTACTATATCTTAGTCGTAAGATATCCTCTGTTGTTTCCTAACAGCGATGTTAATTAACTATTTGTTTTAGTTGTAAGATGCCCTCTGTTGTCTCCGATCAGTGATGGTATCTAACTATGTTTTAGTTGTAAGATACCCTCTGTTGTTACCAATCAGTGATGGCATCTAACTATGTTTTAGTTGTAAGATGCTCTCTGTTGTCTCCGATCAGTGATGGCATCTAACTATGTTTTAGTTGTAAGATGCTCTCTTGAGTTGTTTTCAATCAGTGATGGCATCTAAATATGTGTTAGTTGTAAGATACCCTCTGTTGTTACCAATCAGTGATGGTATCTAACTATGCTTTAGTTGTAAGATGCTCTCTGTTGTCTCCGATCAGTGATGGTATCTAACTATGTTTAAGTTGTAAGATGCTCTCTTCTGTTGTCAACGATCAGCGATGGCATCTAACTATGTTTTATTTGTAAGATGCTCTCTTCTGTTGTCGCCGGTCAGTAATGGTATCTAACTATGTTTTATTTGTTAGATGCTCTCTTCTGTTGTCGCTGGTCAGTGATGGTATCTAACTATGTTTTAGTTGTAAGATGCTTTCTTCTGTTGCCGCCGGTCAGTGATGGTATCTAACTATGTTTAAGTTGTAAGATACCCTCTGTTGTCTTCGATCAATGATTGTAACTAACTATGTTTGAGTTGTAAGATGCCATCTGTTGATTCCGAACAGTGATGGTATCTAACTATGTTTTAGTTGTAAGATGTCCTCTGTTGTCTCCGATCAGTGATGTCATCTAACTATGTTTTAGTTGTAAGATGCTCTCTTCTGTTGTCTCCGATCAGGGATGGTATCTAACTATGTTTTAGTTGTAAGATACCCTCTGTTGTTACCAATCAGTGATGGCATCTAACTATGTTTTAGTTCTAAGATACTCTCTGTTGTCTCCGATCAGTGATGACTTCTAACTATGTTTTAGTTGTAAGATGCTCTCTTCAGTTGTTTTCAATCAGTGATGGTATCTAAATATGTGTTAGTTGTAAGATACCCTCTGTTGTTACCAATCAGTGATGGTATCTTACTATGTTTAAGTTGCAAGATACCCTCTGTTGTCTCCGATCAGTGATGGTATCTAACTATGTTTTATTTGTAAGATGCTCTCTTCTGTTGTCAACGATCAGCGATGGCATCTAACTATGTTTTATTTGTAAGATGCTCTCTTCTGTTGTCGCCGGTCAGTGTTGGTATCTAACTATGTTTTATTTGTAAGATGCTTTCTTCTGTTTCCGCCGGTCAGTGATGGTATCTAACTATGTTTTAGTTGTAAGATACCCTCTGTTGTCTTCGATCAATGATTGTAACTAACTATGTTTTAAGTTGTAAGATGCCATCTGTTGATTCCGAACAGTGATGGTATCTAACTATGTTTTAGTTGTAAGATGCTCTCTTCTTTTGTCGCCGGTCAGTGATGGTATCTTACTATGTTTTAGTTGTAAGATACCCTCTGTTGTCTCCGATCACGGATGGTATTTTACCATGTTTTAGTCGTTCGATGTCCTTTGTTGTTTCCGATCAGTGACGGTATCTAACTGTTTTTTTAGTAAGTGTAAGATTCCCTCTGGTGTTTCCGATCAGTGGTAGTATCTAACTATGTTTTAGTCGTGAGATGTCGTCTGTTGTTGCCGGTCAGTGATGGTATCTAACTATGTTTTAGTAAGATGCTCTATTCTGTTGTCGCCAGTCAGTGATGGTATCTAACTATGTTTTAGCAGTTAGATGTCCTCTGTTGTTCCCGAACAATGATGGCATATAACTATGTTTTAGTTGTAAGATTCTCTCTTCTGTTGTCTCCGATCAGTAATAGTATCTAACTATGTTTTATTTGTTAGATGCTCTCTTCTGTTGTCGCCGGTCAGTGATGGTATCTTACTATGTTTTAGTTGTAAGATGCTGTCGTCTGTTGTCGCTGGTCAGTGATGGTATCTAACTATGTTTTTGTCGTTAGATGTCCTCTGTTGTTCCCGAACAATGATGGTATCTAACTATGTTTTCGTTGTTAGATGTCCTCTGTTGTTTCCGATCAATGATTCTAGATGATAACTATGTTTTAGTTGTTAGTTGCCTATTGCGTTTATTTAGTTGTAAGATGCCATCTGTTGTCTCCGATCAGTGATGGTTTCTAACTATGTTTTAGTTGTAATATGCTCTCTTCTGTTGTCGCCGATCAGTGATGGCATCTTATTATGTTTTAGTTGTAAAATATCCCCTGTTGTTTCCAATCAGAGATGGTATTTTACTATGTTTTATTCGTTTGATGTCCTTTGTTGTTCCCAATCAGTGACGGTATCTAACTGTGTTTTAGTAAGTATAAGATACCTTCTGCTTCTTCCGATTAGTGATAGTCGCTTACTATGTTTTAGTCGTGAGATGTCCCCTGTTGTTTCCGATCAGTGATGGTATCTAACTATGTTTTAGTTGTAAGATGCCATCTGTTGATTCCGAACAGTGATGGTATCTTACTATGTTTTAGTTGTAAGATGCTCTATTCTGTTGTCGCCAGTCAGTGATGGTATCTAACTATGTTTTAGCAGTTAGATGTCCTCTGTTGTTCCCGAACAATGATGGTATCTAAATATGTTTACGTTGTTAGATGTCCTCTGTTGTTTCCGATCAATGATTCTAGATTATAACTATGTTTTAGTTGTTAGTTGCCTAATTAGTTTATTTAGTTGTAAGATGATCTGTTCTCTCCGATCAGTGATGGTTTCTAACTATGTTTTAGTTGTAAGATGCTCTCTTCTGTTGTCGCTGATCAGTGATGGCATCTTACTATGTTTTAGTTGTAAGATACCCTCTTTTGTCTTCGATCAATGATTGTATCTAACTATGTTTTAGTTGTAAGATGCTCTCTTCTATTGTCGCCGATCAGTGATGGCATCTAACTATGATTTAGTTGTAAGATCCCTTCTTTTGTCTTTGATCAATGATTCTGGATTATAAATTTGTTTTAGTTGTAAGATGCCTGATGAGTTTATTTAGTTGTAAGATGCCATCTGTTGTCTCCGATCAGTGATGGTATCTAACTATGTTTTAGTTGTAAGATGCTCTCTTCTATTGTCGCCGATCAGTGATGGCATCTAACTATGATTTAGTTGTAAGATCCCTTCTTTTGTCTTTGATCAATGATTCTGGATTATAAATTTGTTTTAGTTGTAAGATGCCTGATGAGTTTATTTAGTTGTAAGATGCCATCTGTTGTCTCCGATCAGTGATGGTATCTAACTATGTTTTAGTTGTAAGATGCTCTCTTCTATTGTCGCCGATCAGTGATGGCATCTAACTATGTTTTAGTTGTAAGATACCCTCTTTTGTCTTCTGTCACTGATTGTAACTAACTATGTTTTAGTTGTAAGATGCCATCTGTTGTCTCCGATCAGTGGTGGTATCTAACTATGTGTTAGTTGTAAGATGCTCTCTTTTGTTGTCTCTAATCAGTGATGGCTTTAAACTATGTTTTAGTTGTAAGATGCTTTCTTCTATTGTCTCCAAATAAATAATGGCATCTTATTATGTTTTAGTTGTAAGATACCTTCTGTTGTCTCCAATCAGAGATGGTATTTTACTATGTTTTAGTCGTTCGACGTCCTTTGTTGTTTCCGATTAGTGACGGTATCTTACTGTGTTTTAGTTGTACGATCCTTTCTGTAGTTACCTATCAGTGATGGTATCCAACTATGTTTTATTAAGTGTAAGATACCTTCTGCTGTTTCCGATCAGTGATAGTATCTAACTATGTTTTAGTCGTGAGATGTCCCCTGTTGTTTCCGATCAGTGATTGTAGATTGTAACTGTGTTTTAGTGGTTAGTTGCCCTATGTTGTCTCAAAGCAATGATGGAAACTAACTACATCTTTTTTATATGTTTTAGTTGTTAGGTGTTATATACTATCTGTTTTCTCCGATCAGTGGTTGTTACTTACTATATTTAAGTTGTTAATGTCCTCTATTGTCTCCTATAAATGATGTTAATTTACAATTTGTTTTAGTTGTAAGATGCCCTCCTTTGTCGCCGGTCAGTGATGGATATTACATGTGTCATCCTAGTAATGATATGGTACAGGGTACACACTGTCAGTTTGGATGTTACAGAGGTCATTATCTAGTTGGTAACAGCTCTATAGAATGCGACGGGAAAACAAGAAAATGGTATCCACAACAACCTAAATGTGACAGTTAGTACTATTGATATCTATGATATAAACTAGTAAGATACTAAATTTATTTATTTTTCAACAAAAACAAAATTTCAAAATGTAATTGCATGAATATTTTACGATTTCAATTAGAATAGAAAATTGTTTGACAAGAATCTGTGGGAGGATAACGAATGCGTCATTCTATATTGTTGCATAAGCGATAATCACATATTTTGATATAGTAACCCATTATATTAATAAGACATTTGCTCCGCAATTGCTCACATTGTATCTAAAATTTGCAAAATTAACACTAGACTATCTTTCCTGGTTGTTTCTTTATATTCTGTATCATGGTCAAAAACGAATAAATTATTTTAACTCATAAAACATACTCATAAAACATAGACTGGATTTGCCACCAAATGAGTATGTGAAGGGTTTTACTTAAATACTATAATTATCGCTTTCTTTCTCAGGGCTACAATGTCAAAGTATAGGAGCGGTAGCAAGACCTCTTCATTTTAATTGTACAGATTACAATTATTATCGAAGTATTTGTACATTCAGTTGTGAACCAGGCTACGATATTACACCAGGACAAACAAGGGTTATGTTGTGCACTGAAGATGGGACTTGGAGAGGCTCTCAACCCGTATGTAAAGGTAAACTTCAATCAATGTCATGTATATGAAAAACTTCTAGATTAGAATTTACTTGCGAAAGATAACTTTCAATTAACGATTATTTGTTATGATATGATTATGAATATAAAAATTTAATATTCAACCACAGAGAAAGGATTTTTGAAACCTTACATATATAATGTAGTTTCTAAATTGTGCATATATTTCTTGCATCTTTAATACGCATAATACAAATATATGTTGTCAAAAAGTTTTTGATAAAAAGGTAAAACACGATGTGAGCACGAATAGAGAAAGATATACACAATTATTCCTAGCATGTTCTCTCCAATGAAGTTAGAACAAAAAGCTAAAAAACAAAACCGAACATTATAATGATTGATGCATGCACTTCGTAATTTTGATGTTCGATTGTCTGCCTTAATTCATCTATCCTAATTGTCCTTTGTTCTGTAATCTTCTATCACATAAAAAGCAAGGATGTACCACATTTTTAGATTTCATTTGATTCCATTAGCAACGTTCCTTTTATTATGTTGTACTGTTGCACGCTATAGGTTATGTTGTACTGTTGCACACTATAGGTCATGTTGTACTTTAATTGAACGTTCATTGTTTTACTGTTATTGAACGTTCACTGTTGTTTTTGTACTGTTGTATAAGGCGCCGAGGTATGTTGAATAGTTAAAAGCTCTGTTTAATATGTTGTACTGTTGAGATTTCCTTGTTTTGTTCAACATCTAAATGCTCCTTGTTATGTTTTTCTGTTAAAATTGCCTTGGTATGGTTTACTGTTGAATGCTTCTTGTTGTGTTGTTATGTTGAACGGTTGTTGCACGCTCCTTGTTATGTTCTATTGTTGAATGTTCCTTGTTATTTTTAACGTTTTTGCACGCTCCTTGTTATGTTCTATTGTTGAGTTAAACTGTTAAATTCTCCTATGTTTTCTAAATTAGTAATGAGTACCTTGTTAATTTGTTCTGTGGTATGTTCTTCAGTTTGTTGTACTGTTAAAAGCTATTTGTAATGTTGTACTGTTGAATGTTCATGGCAGATGCTGTACCTCCATCATTTACAATGTGTAACGGTTATCAGATTGGATTCGCTGATCGTGGATTAGATGATGGGATAATGACAACCTTCCAGCTACCCACAGTCAAGGATAACATCGATCAAAACCCAATATTGAAAATGTTGTCAAGAACCGACCCTTCTAAAAGACTGAAAGCCGGCGTGCATGATATGTTATATTCTGCAGAGGATAAGGCGGGGAACAAGGCAGTTAATTGTAGGATCAAAGTTGTGATGAAAGGTAAGCCGATAGAACCCATTAGTCGAGAGGTCCAACATTGCGGTATAAGGCGAAGATACGCTATTTTTTTCTGTTCAAAGTTATTCTATCGTATTTAAGGTATACACATGTAATAGTGGATGTAAGAAAATATTTATACTTTCATATAAATCTGACACTTTTCTACTCAAGACTGGTAGGAATATTCTATTTGAAAAATATCATTGAAATTTTATTTCCAAGTTGACATTTCTCAGTTCCAAATTCGCACGTATCAAAAGGTTATATTCTTTTACTCTTGAAACATATTACTTTTCAGACTTATGTTGGAAATATTGTCAAGTTTCATACTTTTCCTCAAATCTGACTTATGAACTTATGTAAGCAAGTTTTCATATTGCAATAATCTAATTACTATAAGTATTACATTATAATCTTGTTAAGATGTTTCTGCCTAATAAAAATATATTATTTTTGGTTTATTATGTTTTTAGTGATAACTTGTCCACGTATCTACCCAATAGCAGACACGTTAGTTACATGTGATTCAGGGTCTCGTTTTGGTTCAAATTGTAACTTTTCTTGTGAAAATGCAGCTACATTAAACAAAACAGACCCTGTTACTTGTCAACGACAAAACGCCAAATCGTATGGACATTGGTCATGGGACGATAAACAACCGTATTGTGTGGGTAAGAAAACAAAATAATAAATGGTTCTGTTTTGCTTGGAACTATTGTATTTATTGTATGTGTAGATATTGTCAAGAGGAGACTGAAGAACCATAGGGACAATTAATATTCAAAGGTAGAAGAATTAACCGACTCTAAACGAAAAACGACATAAAAACACAACAACAATCTGCAAACAATAATACACAGAAATTGAAGACTGTGCAACTCAAATCCCAAAGAAATCAAATCATTGAAATCCTATTACTTTATACCTATTTATTGATAGTGGATTGGGAGTCCTGTCCTAATGAAGTTTAAGTATATAAGTTGGACCAGTTACCTTGCTCATTGAAGAACGTTATATCCAATGCAGATGATTTTCCCCATATGACATGTAGAACAAATGTTTTAAACCGTAAATATAGCGTCTTATGATTGGCTGACGTTATTTTGTTATGAGCCCATAGACATAATATAGTCATGTGACCGTGACGTCATCAACGTTTTTTCATGGTTTTCTACGGTTTAAAATGGAATATAGAATTAAATTATAAGAAATGGCTGTAATTTTTTTTCTGTCTATTCGAAATAACATTAAAAAAAATGGTGCATACTGCTAAATAACCCGCTACGCGCGTTATTCAGTGTGCACCAACTTTGTTATGTTATTTCTTCATAGACAGAAAAAATATTACAGTCATTCCTTAATTAACTTGCATTTACACATGATGCTATTGTTAAACTCGGGAAATGTTCGTTTTTGTATGTAGATGCAAAGCGGTGTAGAGATGATTTGAAGGCCCCTGAGAACGGCGCATTAGCATGTGATTATTGGCTTGGAGGGAAGTTTTGTCATATGTTTTGCCGTTCAAGATATGATGTACCGGTAGGACACATAGATGGAAATGAAATGTTCGTATGTGGACAATCAGGAAAATGGATGCCATCATCGTCCGTACCAAACTGTGCAAGTATGCATTTGTTTTTTATTTTGGTCGGGTTGTTGTCTCTTTGACACATTCCCCATTTCCATTCTCAATTTTATTATATTAATCTTTCTACCTATCCAGCTTTTCTAAAATAACTAAAAGTTAACTTGCTGTCATTAAAGTGAGAGGGTTAGCGCTATAGAACCAGGTTTAATCCACCATTTTCTACATTTAAAAATGCCTGTACCAAGTCAGGAATATGACAGTTATTGTCCATTCGTTTTTTATGCGTTTTGTTATTTGATTTTGCCATGTGATTATGGACTTTCCGAATTGATTTTCCTCTAAGTTCAGTATTTTTGTGATTTTACTTTTTGCTAGACTTTTCAGATTAAGACATGCGGAAGTTGAAAACGCATATTAAAATCTGCTGATATATGCATTTGTTCTAATGAATAATTTAAGAAAAAACTGTATAGTGATAATTCTTTACAGAGTCAGATGTTGTACATCGTTAAACAAAAAAGCTGTTGTTGTTCAAACAAAACGTATTTTTTTTTAAAATTCAAGTTAAAAAAAAACATAAAAGACTGTGATTAATTAATAACTGATGAAGGTCTAGATAATCGACATATTTTCAAAACAATTTGCCAAAATTTAGTTACATATCATTGTTTGTGACAGACATAATCTTTTCGAATATATGTCTCCTAATGAGCTTTTAGACAATGCAAAGAAAAATTATAGTGACGGAACTTCGTTCTCCTGATACAAAATAAAGTCAGAGTACACATTCCTTCATATCAGCTCGACTATTTGTATTATCCTCCCTTATATGGCTACATTTTTAACAAATTAGGAGATTAAATGGCCATTCGCTGTTAATTTTCTTGTTTGAATTGTTTTACATTGTCATATCGGGGCCTTTAATAGCTTACTATGTGGTATAGGCTTTGCTCATGGTTGAAGGCCGTACGGTGACCTATATTTGTTAATGTCTGTGTCATATTGGTCTCTTGTGGACAATTGTCTCATTAGTCATCATACCACATCTTCTTTTTTATATTCAACATATTTACGATTATGCTTTATAGTAATGCAGTGATAACTTAGCTTTTTTGTCACTAGAATGAAAAATAGAAGAAAACACTTGGAAGATAACACTGAGAAATTAAATTCAGTAAAATGACTCAAAGTATAATATCATCATTACTTAATGTCTAGTACTTTTGTATACATATTTAGAAAAAGCGGTCTTTGTATCTTTCGTTAATTATATTAATGATTTCTAGGGGTAATTGGATCCAGAAGTTCCAAATATAGACTAAACATTGATTTTCATTATACTGGGAACTGTCATGATCAAGATGTAGTGTTGAAGATACAGCAGACGTTCATAGAACACTGGAAAACAGATGTCCACAAGGAGGGATGCCTCAATGACATTGATAAATGCATACCTTCAAATATTCAGGTAATTAGTTTGTTATTGGTTGGATTTTCTCAAGGTTCTTTTGTTTCGTTCTTTAATACCTTATGACAATAAAAATTCAAATGGAAAATAATAGTGTACACATCGTCATTTATATCACAGAATTATTGCTCTAATCAATTCATTAGGCAAGGTAGTTGATGAAACAAACAGTACATTATACGTTACCTAAACAAAAATAAATACTAATTTAGGTTGTTAGCGGCCGTATCTGTAAAAAGTAAAATCACAAAATTACTGAACTCCGAGGAAAATAAAAACGGAATGTCCTAATCACATGGCAAAATCAAGCGACTGAATGCATCAAACGAAGGGCAACGACTGTCACATTCCTGAATTGGTACAGGAACTTAAAATGTAGAAAATGGTGGATTGAACCTTGTTTATAGCGCTAGACCTCTCACTTTTACGACAGTCTCATCAAATGCCGTTATATTCAAAACGATGTAAAAATGTCTCGAATTATAATATCATTTACATCACCATTATCAAATGAACTTAAAGAATGAACTTCCAACTCATCGCTTGACTTCAATAATAATCTAAAGGTTTTTGTTTTACACAGGTTTTGTGTGGTAGTTTGACTGGGAAGAGATCAACACGACTAACGATTAGTTTTGATGTACAAATGGAATCTTCATCTGATATTGGCAGTCAACAGTTTACAAACATATCTTACCATCAATATTCAGTAGTTCAGAAGATAAAGAAGGCTATCCATAATGCAGAATTCAATTTTGCATTAGACAACAACAGTACGGTGAACGCCACTGACTTTACCTACACACTTCTAGAAGTAGACTGTCCTGACAATACTGTCCAAACAAATAATCATAATAATTGTGGTGAGTTGTCAATTTTATATACCATAATTCCGAACGTGCTAATTAATTGTTATGAAGTTTGAATACTTTCCTTTTCGTTGGGTTGCATTTACAATTCCCACTGAACAATATAAAAAAGAAAAAAAGTTTGATTTACCTAACGAGTGTATGGTACACTTTTTCTTTTAACATTAATGTTCTCCTAACAAATAACTGTATTGCCAACAATCACATATGCTGTTTTACTCAGTTAATATAAAATTGGTTTTGTAAACAGGCTTATATGATTTTGTTATATATATTTTTTAGCTAAATGTCCTCCTGGTACATATTACAAGAAGAATCCAAAATCATGTGCTACATGCCCACGTGGAACTTTTCAACCAATGGAAGGCCAGCCATCGTGTATAAAGTGTCCTACTGGAAAAACTACACCGACAGAAGGTTCAACTAGCAGAGCTACATGCGAAGGTAGTCGTTTAGAAATATACAATGTTGTTATTGTTATTTGATTTATTATTCCCTAACTTTTATAAACGAAGACAGTTCCATTTCTAATAGATAAGTATTAACAAGATCTGTCTTGATATATATTTTTTATTATGTACCTGTTATAGATAAACACATCATTCTACCAAGTGATCGTCATAATAGTTTGCTTTGTTATGTTTCAGACGCCTGTCTGCCTGGTTCCTGGTCAATGGATGGTATCCCACCATGCTCCTACTGTCCCAAAGGAACATACCAGGACTCCTATGGAGGAATCGACTGTCAAATCTGTCCACGATCTTTGACCACCGATTTAGACGGCGCTGAAAGTTTTAAGCATTGTCAAGGTACAACAATTAACTAACTTGATTGCAGACATTTCATCATTCAATATGAACACTTTTAAGATTTTATCGCTCTCCAAATCATTGTCAAAAGATATTGTTTTCATTTTCAATCTTTAATTTCATATCTAAATGTTAAAATGATATAAGGAAAAAGGAAAGAAAGAATATGTTGGGAATGTAGCTATTGAAGACAAACCTTTTGATAATGTATTTTATACTTATTTTCATCTGAAAGCAATGTGGGTATTTCAATTTTCTATTTATCATGTTTTTGTGTAAAGCAAAATTATATCCGGGTGAAATTTGTTCCGGAGGAAAAAATGTCACAGGAGTTGTTGTTATTTTTTTATCTGGAGGAAAATATTTCCCTTGGATATTTTTCCTTTGCCATGAAATTTTATCTGGGTAGTTAACTTTTTGAATAGTTATTAGAAAAAAACTTATTCTTTAAAAATACTAAGAAATAGTTATAGTGTATTTGAATTAAAGCGAAATAGTTAAAAAAAAAAATGTATTATAATGGGAAATAATTCTACAAATTATCATTGAAAAATTTCCTAAAATATGCAAGTCAATATCATCCTTTTAAAAAGAAAATTATCATGAAACAAAGGGAAGAAAACCAGAAGTAATTTCAAAGATCGTAATTGTGAAAATAATAGCATGATTAAATAAGGTTAGTGAAATACATGTAAAAGTGAGTTGTTTTCAGATCTCAGTACAAATATAAATTTAAAAGTCAGGTAGATAAGGATGCATTACTACTGTTAACAGTTATAGAAGAATTTGATTATGATGATATTTTTAACTATATGAATAGTTTTGTCTGGGGACAGAGATGTAGTTGTTGATTGTATGGAAATCAGATAAATCATAGCATAACAATATTAGGAACAAAAGCATGTTTAACAGCTGGATAGTATTTACCTGTGAAATGTTATCTGTCTTATTAAATCAAGTTGTTACTCATCTGTTTATATAAATGAATATATAAAAAATAAGATTCAAGGAAAAATTTCACTATGAAATAGATTCAGAAATATATTATATTAATATCTTTAAAATATAAATTCCTCATAATTACCTCCCTTTGATAAATTATGCACATTTGTTCCATTGTGAAATATTTTATAATTATAGTCAGGTATATATTGATTGTGAGTAACTTACATAGTAGTTAATGGGACTCTATTTCACACGGTTCTGTGAAATATAGTACGGCAAATATATACCGATACATACTTTCCGCATAACATAGATTTTCACTTCTCTGGAAAAAATAAACTTGTGAAATACCATGCATGCCTGGGAAAAAATTACCGGGACAAATTATCCTCAGGATAAAATATCACAGAGGAAGAAATAAACCGTTACATTTGTAGTTGTGCATCTATTTAAATTATTAGAGAAAATAATGAAATAAACTTTGATGATTTATTTTGAATAGAATTCGATATCCATTTCAACTCCCCCAACGTATCTGTTGAGAGGAAGTTTGAAGCAGTATCTAGTTCCTCTGTGTTTGTTAGTACCTGGATGAGAATTGAGAAATACCAACATGAAAACTGCATCTTGGCGATTCATGTCGATGGATACAATCACACAAATATATTTGTGAGGGCTGATACTGTTCAAATAAGTCATAATGGGTAAATACTATTAAATCTGTAGCATTTTAAGTAGAAGAGAAAGAAAAGAAATCAACCAAACAAAATTTTGGAACACATGCTACTTGCCCAATTATATAGTTAAAAGTTGACCTTGATCATAATTATTAATCAAGTAACGAGATTCAAACATCTTTAAAAGCTGTCCCAGTTGTTAGATAGCTTAAATGAGACTCGGCCGATGATTATGTATTCTCTACTATTAATCTTCAATTGAATTTGACAGCAGGTATGTAGATTATTTGTTCTCGTCATATTTCTTTTTGTGGACTTTTATATCCGACTATGGGGTTTGGGCTTTGATCATTGTTGAAGGTTGTACGTTGACCTATAGTTAGGAGATAGCTGTATTGTATTTTAAGCTCCGACGGCATCAATTGGGGATTTGATGGTCGAAAATTAAGTTTACTGGCGACGCGTTAGCGGAGACAGTAAAAGGGTATTTGCGACCATCAAATCCAAAATTGATGCCGTCGGAGCTTAAAATACAATATTGTTATCTCCATTCTAATGAAACTGACAGAAAAAAACGTTAAAACTTGTATTTGAAATCTGTCATATGCCGTCTGCGCTTGCGCGTACGTCCCATAGCATCAATTGTCAATTGATGCCATGTAAGAAAATGACGTTATCCAATCAAAATGAACGTTACAAACGTTGTTGCATTAGAATTGTTAATGTTTGTGTTATTTAGTCTCATTTGAAGAGTTGTCTCATTGGAAAGCATACTACATCTTCCTCTTTTAAATAAATACCATTTCTGTTTGCAAGCATATTTTAAATATATTTGATGTTGTTTTGATTAAGATTTGAACTGTCAGCTTCACATAAACTCTCCCCATCCAAGTGGTATTTCCTTACGATTATGATGTCTGATAAACATACAGTACTTACATTTGATGAAGAAAGTCTTGAGCTGAACCACTCATCTCTGTTAAAACAACAAACAGGAAATATTCAACTTGGTAAGTGTTAACTCTGGTATGTCTATGTTAACAAATAAAAGTGAAATACATGAGTCTGGTGCTGATATAAAATTTTAATCCTGGTATCAATGATGTTTATTTATAGCATTTTAAATTTGATTTCATAACCTATAACTGTAGAATCATATCATAAAAATTATGACTTCATAAATAAAATTAAAACTTAATAAATCATAATCTAATATTAGGTTCAACATGTTTAAGGCTTTATCGGCATTGCAAAAACTGATATATTATCGCCAATCGGTAGTCAATAAACAGTTCATAAACTGAGTCGCCAATATGGTGTTTTGTGTACGGTTGTTCGTCTTTACTTTTTGGGCCATGCCGCTGTCAGTTTTATTTTCGACTTATAAATTCGAATTTCCCTTACGGTAGCTCTTTTCCTTGTATGTATCTTTCAAGATGGAGTTTACCGTTTCTGCAATAAGCTAGGGAAAGTCCTCGTTATTGAAAGGATATTCTACTGTATAGACAAATAGTTGAAAATTTATGTTTTATCACGATACACCATATAAATGTGGAAATGAAAGACAAGAACTGATCGCGTATATAAAAAAATATAAATTAAAATGAAAATTTTGCTATGAATATACAATACCTTAAGAATTCATATAGAATTTTGTCAAATTTTCTGCTTCATACGTATGAATAAACTCATCATAGATACCAGGACTAGATTTTATATATACGCCAGACGCGCGTTTCGTCTACAAAAGACTCATCAGTGACGCTCGAATCCAAAAAGGTTAAAAAAGCCAAATAAAGTACGAAGTTGAAGAGCATTGAGATTCAAAACTCCTAAAAGTGTAGTCAAATAAAGCTACGGTTATCTATGCCTGATGTAGAAAATCCTCAGTATTTCAAAAAATTCAAAATTTTGTGAACAGTTAATTTATTAATTTAACAATATCAATGATAATTCATGTCAGCACAAAAAGTGCTGACTACTGAGCTTGTGATACCCTCGGGGGAAAAAATCTCCACCAGCAGTGGCATCGACCCAGTGGTTGTAAATAAACTCATCATAGATATGAAGAGATACTTGATATTTTGAAAACTAGTATGAATAACATGACTAGAGTATTGTTATGTTACTTGTCGTTATTTGGTTATAATTGCTCTTTTCAGGCGGAGGGATTGAAGGAAGAATTTCTCAATTGAATATATATAGCAAGCCCGTTAAATTTGTAAAGGCACAAAAGTGTTTTGGAAGTATGACTGGTGATATCTTAAGTTGGAAAGAGTTTGAAGACGTTTTACAAGACGACATTTATGTTCATATCCCTAGTGACTGTGATGGTAAGGTTTATGTCGTAACAATTATTATGATAATCTTTTAAAAAATCAAACATAAGGCTTCATCAAATTACAAAATAGTGGAAAATTACTGTTACATTTCAGAATTGGTACAGGTTTTTTAAAATATCTTGTTTTATAGCCTGAATGACAGTTGTCTATAATTCGGTGAAATACTGTTTGTAGTTCCGTTCTATAAGGATTATTGTTTGCTCGAGCGAAAAACTAAAAATTGAACACACAAAAACAAATTATCCCTGAAATTATACAAAAAATCGTTCCTTTGCACATCAAAAGACCGTCAAATCTAGGTTACGATTGGGTATTCGCGCAGTGTATGCTATTCTAACTTCTGTATTTTAATGAATAGTTGGATTTGAACAATGCATGACCACTTGGTTTATGATAAAGCTGATGTCATATTTAGCCTAAATTATGTTCAGGAACATTACAAAAGTCTGTTATATATGTTTCAGATACTAACGAGTGTGATAGCAATCCATGTTTAAATGGCGACTGCACTGATGAACTGAATGGATATTCCTGTCAATGTTTCTATGGGTTTTATGGAGACAATTGTGAACATAACATCGACGATTGTGGATATAATGCATGTGATAACAATGGAACATGTATAGATGGTCCAGCCTCATATACTTGTCAATGTTCAGTCGATTATACTGGAAGTTTATGTGAAATAATGATAGGTATGAAAGGTTTAAAAGCGATTTGTGTTTCAAAATAAAAATGTTTAACCTCATTTAATTTATTTTGCCATATTGGAACGTAATTAATTTGAGAATTTTAAGATTTAAAACTATCTATAAAGTCATATATGATCCGGTTTCTGGCCGAGAGTTCCTACCTCAGCCTCTGCTGTTTTTATGTTGTTTGTTCATTATATTGATTGTGATATGTATGTCTTTCACATTTGCTTCCAAACCTCGGTTCACACATTTGTGTTGTTTTAATTATATCAAGTTGACGGTGAATGGAGTGAGTGGGGAAATTGGTCAACCTGTTCGGTATCATGTGATAATGGAACTATTACGAGGACTAGACTCTGCAATAGTCCAACTCCTGATCATGGTGGAAAAACATGTTTGGGTAACAGTACCGAATATGATATATGCGAAGAGGAAACATGTCGAGGTACGTTAACCGATGAGTCTCAAGATAATTGTTTCATATTTATCAAAAAAGGTTAATTAATGGAATAATCAACAATTACAACAACAAAAAAACTCAAACAAATATCACGAAAGAGTGTAATTCAGATGCATAAGAATATTGAACGTCACTGTTATATTTAATGTTTTTTGAACATATACACTTCTATAAGTTTTTTTTTTTTTTAAACTGATTCGACGTCTGATATTTCAAATAATATGTTTTTGTTAGACTATAATAATTTATATTTTATTTACGTATTATATTAAGTTAGTCTCATGATATCACATACAATACTCAATAGTAAATATAACAATACATAATTGTGTTAACGTTTATAAGATTCTGTTTAAGTTCCTGTATTTGCTGTTACCATGGTACAGTTATTCACGTTTGTATATGGATGACATACATGTACATGCAGAATGTGTTAATGATGATTCAAGCATGAAAATTAGCACGAAGCACAAAGCATCATTTTTATATATTGGGTATTACCAGCTTGGGAAACATCTCGACCATACAAACATAAGATTTCATTCTCAACAAAGACAAGTATTGTATTTTACACCAAACTTAAAATAATCAGAAAGCTGAAACTTGAAATTTGATTGAAACATCCACATCTTGATACCTAACGGCAATCCGCAATATAAAGATACGTGCTTAGATTCTGTTTCTGTTATATTGTAGTCTGCAAGCAACTTGTTGAACAAGAAAACACAGTACTTTCCTGTCATAATAACACAGCAATAGATACCATAAATTGTACTCTGAACTGCCAACCAGGTTTTGCATTTGATCACGATCCAAAGGATTATTATTTTTGTGGACCAGAAACGCTTCATGAATGGGATTTTCAAACAAATGACAACCCACTAGCCCGACTACCATCCTGTACAGGTATGAGTTATAAAACTTTTGTAAGTACTTTTCAATGTGGTAATCGTATCATTTTGCATTTAACTTTACATGTTTTAGATATAGGTAATTGAACTTAAAGGAAGACGATATCGTTTTTGGTTATATATATTTTATTGTTTAAATTTGCTAACAACTTTTTTTTTAAATTGATATTCTTACCGGTAAAAGAGCTAAATTGGTTATATAAAAAACACAGGATTAGCACGAGTTTGCGAATAACTGAATAATATTACATTTTCTTTTCAGATAGAAAGTGTGGAATTATTTGACTTATGTAAAGCATTATGTTATGTTTATTGGTATCTTTGAAATAGTTTTATATAACTCATGAATCCTTCTGGTGTTTTGTCCAAATCATAAACATGATGTGTTACTATGCTTAATAAACAGAAACTTGAGAAAGTTGTATCTTAAAGTAAGGTTCTAATTATCGATTTTGTGTTGTGATAAACTCACTGTAATGGTATTAAAACGTTTTACTCTTTTTAACTTTATACCAGTATTCCGTATTCCATACAACCAGACAAATTGAGAGATTTGGTATTGCTTTGTTTCATAAAAAAGAATGGCCAACGAAGAAACAGGTAGCTTGTCTTGGGAAGGGATAAATCTTTCTTTGTGAAGGATTACTCTGATTCAAACAAAACATCTATGAAACTGACATTATCAAGATGCTTAATTTCTTGATTAGCAACATATTTGTATCGTTCGGGAGACGTTTTTTCAACAAACTATTTGCATTCCAATGGGAACGAATTGTGAACCTCTTCTACGACTTGTTTCTTTATTATTATGAGGCTGACCTTTTAAAGGAAATTCTTAGGAAGAAAGATAAGAACTTAGCAGTATCCTTTAACTCTACTTTCCGCTATGTAGATGATGCTCTTTCACTAAATAATTCAAAATTTGGTAACAATGTCGAATGCAACTATCCAACTGAACTAGAGATAAAGCATACAACAGATACAGTTAATTCAGCCACATATATTGACTTACATCTAGAAATTAACAATGAGGGTCGTTTGAAAACAAAACTTTACGACAAAAGAGATGATGTCAGCTATCCAAGTGTAAACTTGCCATTTATAAGTAGCAACATTCCAGTAGCACCTGCATACGGTGTATATATCTCCCAATTGATACGATATTCCTGTGCCCGTTCTATCACGATCATCTTAATAGCGGGTTATAGCTCACAAGGACGCTATTAATTCAAGAGTTTCAAATAGTGCAGTTGAAATCTCTTCGTAAAGTTTACGGACGCCATCAGGAGTTGGTTGACCTTAATGGAGTAACTGTTTCACAAATGAAATCGGATATGTTCCTTACGTTGTAACTACAATCCCTTTCCCTGTCATAAATGTGACCTACCGAATTAGACTATTTACCGGATTTGAAATTTCATAAGCAAGACGACGGGTGTCACATGTGGAGCAGGATCTGCTTACCCTTCCGGAGCACCTGAGATCACCCCTAGTTTTTGATGGGGTTCATGGTGTTTATTCTTTATTTTTCTATGTTGTGTTATGTGTACTATTGTTTGTCTGTTTTTCCTTTTTATTTTTAACCATGGCGTTGTCAGTTTATTTTCGATTTATAAATTTGACTGTCTTTCGTCCCTCTTTTCTAACTTTTAAGATAATGTTTGAATAATCAGCGTTCGAAGAAAATACAAATAATTGTCATGTTTCATTTCAAAATGACAAATTGGTTCCTTTGTAACTATTCTTTTTCTTTTGTATTTATTCCTTTTTGGAATATTGAGCAACTGTTTATACACGCTATCATTAACAAAAAAAGAAACAACTTGACGCAAATATACATGTTGTATAATTGATATCATTTTTATCAAAAGACAATATAAAGCTTATCACATGATTTGTCCATTTCAGAAATTAACAACGCATCACAACTTATTATTGACTATACAGCTAGATATTCAGACCTTATATGTGATCTTTCTGTAAAAGCTGACGCTGCAGAAAATAAAATAAAAGAAGTTCTCCGTGTGGCATCCGATAAAATAGATTGCATAGGCAATGGGCTTTGTAAAATTATTCGACTGGAGGTTATCAACTGTACTGATTATCGTCTTGGAAAGAAAGATACGTTGTCCGACAAAGCTGCATTTAATATCTCATTTTGGTGCGATTCTCATTCATGTAAGATACTAATTATAATCAACACAAAACAAGATTTACACATTGTTTATTAAAATTTATTTTTATAATTCTTTATATTATCTGTTGTTTAATCTGTATTTGGTAAACTCATCACTCAAGAGTAGTTTATGTCCGAATCACATACACCGACTTTCTAATAGATCGCACAATTTCATGAATCCCTACGCAGTGGCCAGTTTAACTGCCAATTAAAGAATTGTATCAAGTTATAACGATCTATTTTTATTTTTTTTTACGGAAAATTGAAAGTAAATACGATTTGATTTTGTTAAATGCAACAATTTGCTTCAGATTGACCATGAGTAAGCAACCCGTAGGATCTCGATAGAAACATGCGTGTATGTGAAGGGATCATAAAACAGTGTTTCTGTCAAACCTAATTACGAAAGTCATATAATCACATTTTGGTTATCGTAAAAATCATTCAAACAGTTTTCATAATGTCTTTAAATCTCATGATATATGTTACTTACTCAAATACTATATATCATATATATTATTATTTTTTGAAATACGATTCAAAAATACACTGCATACATGCTTAACTATACGCATCATTTAATTCAGAATGAAGACAATATTTAATTTGAATATTTTCAGATGGTTCAGACGAATGCTACACTGTGCTATTAGATGCATTTAATTCCATGGTGAATCAGACACGAGAACGACGGCTTGATAGTGAAGTTGACAATACTATTTATCCTATAGACCCACAATCTCTGAACGTAGATAGCAAGGTTATTTGTGAAAGTGGAATGGTTTCTATAGATTTTAGATGTGGTAATTCCTGGATTTGTTTGATTATATAGTTAAAACAACATCTTCCATCTTATGTAGATAACACTAACACTTGATAAGATACCCTGATCGTTAATGAATTTATTCAAATACAGTTCTCCAAAATCCAATGTCTTCGATCAATTAAATTACAATGCTTAAAGTGCAAAACTGAAACATCGAAAGTTTTTTGAAAATTGAGATCCTTTTCAACCGATTTTTTTTTTTAATATTGGAGTATATGCGGATAGTTATACAAGGAACAAAGCAGATTAAAATAGGGTATAAAAGAACCACATAAATTTACTTGTTGGTCACCCGAGCGCCTTCGTTCAAGACACTTCAAACTAGCACATATTCTAACAATAAAAACAAATTAACATATAATTACAAATTATATAACATGTTTTGCTTATTAAGAGGCTGCCTCTTTTATTTCGAAGAGCAATATCAGCTAGCATTGTACAATTTTCAAAACCCAAATCAAAATATAGGAAAGTTATCAATATGCAACATCAATAACTTAGTAGTTTATTTTTTATTTTGGTACATTTTGTACTTGGATACTTTTTTTTAAATATGTATTTTCTTCCGCAGTGTCCTGCAGCAAGGGTAGATTTGAAAGTAAAGGGAATTGTGAGCTTTGTGGTGTTGGCTATTATCAGTACGAAATTGGTAGAACATATTGTAAAACGTGTCCAGATGGCAAAACAACTTTAGGCAAAGGTTCTACCAACATTAACGATTGCTCAGGTATTTGTAATTTTAGAGTTGCTATCATATAATTACTTTTTTTAACGTTCTTATCGATTCTATATCACGTTGCAAAATGTCTATTTAATGTTTGATCGAATGTTTTGGAATACAAATTTCAAACTTTGTGTCTATAATAGTTCTTTTTCGTTCTTATAAAAATAACTGACCCAAAACCCGGCTTTATGCGCTATAAAGGCTAATTATTTTCAATAAAAGGAGTTGAATGCTAACTGATGGAAATGAAGGCAACAGTAGTATTCTTCTTTGCAAAATTCATAAATCGATTGAGAGAAAACAAATCTGGGTTCACAAACTAAAACTGAGGTAAACACATCATGATATGGACAGCAACGAAACAATAAAAACACCGAAGTGCAACAAATCACCAACACGACAATGCAACACACACAGTTAACAACTGCCATTTTCTGACTTTGTACAGGACCTTTGAAGAAAAGTGGTAAGTTGAACCTGGTTATGTGCCTAGTAAACCTCGCTCGTTTATGGCAATGTCAAATATAACACTAAAATGACCACATTACATGACAGGACTACAGTACAAATAAATGCAAACACGTCCAGGACAGAGAAATACACAAATAAACTTTAGAATAGAACATTTTGACATGTTAATAGCTATCAAAGGTACCAGGTAACATAAAGACTTTTGTTTTTTGGTCGGTTTCTGACATGTTTGTAAGTTTAATTTCATAACTTTAAGAATAATTTATGTATCGTATTAATCATATGTTAGTTAAATACCGTTGATTAACCTTTTTTCTTATTAATATTTCAATCGCTACTACGTGCAATACCTTGTTGGATATATTTGTGAGGGAGATGCGTTTCTTGTCGGTTGCGTCATTCTTTAACTATATATGATTTGCATGTGACCAAAATCGGCAGTTGATATTTATTTTTTCAATAAATTGATTAACTTACAAAGTAATTTTTATTTCAGTTAAAGTGAACAATCACATGGAAGGTAACTGTTTATTTTTCATAATATCGCTGCATCTTGTCGACTGTACTTATGTTTTTTGACATAGTTTATTAATCTAATTCTATGAATCGCCCTTCAAGGAACTGATTCCATTCTTCCTTGCTTCAAAATTTTAAGGTAAATTTTGTTTTTTTTAATCTGAAGTTTTTCATGAATTAAGTTGTGTGACACATCCTATGATTATATATAAAAGAAGATGTGCTATAATTGCTATTGAGACAGCGCTTGAAAAGAGAAAACTAACGGCCTAAATAATGTACAAAAAGAACCAAATACAAATATGTCACACATCAACAAAGAAAAACCTTTGAATTACAGTCCCCGAACTTGGGAGATACACATTAAGAATATAGTGGCGTTAAACGTGTTTTTAGGGTGACCGACCTTTCCTTGATATTTATCATTTGTATCACCTTTTTTAGAAGTAGTTTCATAACGAGCTTTCAACGAGATTTTAACGAGAATGAAACGTCAAGAGAAAACTTCCTTAAAAAAGAGGAGACCGATACCAGAGGGACATTTAAACTAATGAGTCTATACTTAACTGACGACATCATGGCTGAGCAAGACCAACCTGGATGTGATCTTAAATCTAGCGGTTCTCACTTATGTCACAAATTTCATGGCGCTACAACAAAATCTTAAATAAAAAAAACTAGCTTCACATTTTTATTCTCTTTTGCTTTTTATTCTGTTTGTTCTCTAATAACATGTCCATGTTTGTTGTTTTAGATATTGTTAATGGTACGGTTATTGGCGTGGTCGGTGCACTTAGTGTAGCGTCAATAATTGTTCTGATTTTGTTACTGAGGAGAAATCTGTAAGTATTAATATTTCTTTTCATGTTTTTTTTTTTTTGGTAATTGTCATATTTATCATTATTTAAAATTTGATCTTCATTTGTAAACAATTACTATAGGCTGTCTGTTATGAATGTACGTAAAGTTTAACACTTATTCTAGATTTATAAATTGTTTTGCGAATTTTGTATTGGTCAATCTAGAGAACTCATTATGTTATGCATTACATTAAGCTTGTATTGTGTATACGTGTGGTTGGCAAGTTCATTGTAAAATGTAGAATTTTAAGAGTGCTTGGTTAGTTACTAATATACATAGTATAATTCGAATATTACGTGAAATTTAAAGTTTATCTTATATTTCATGAGTAAATTTATACAAAAGATGAAGTTATACAAAGTAGCATTATGTTACAAAATACGACATGCTCGCGCGTCCATGACCTAATATTTGTACTTGGTTATTGAGATTTCAAAGACAGTGCATTTCTTTTTTAGGAGGAAAAATCCAAAAATCGTTGATTATAACGTCAAAAAAGACTTTAATGCGAAAACAACGTATCAAAATACAGGTGAGCACGACACGTTATATCACATCAATGTTTTATATATGATAGAATGGGAACGAGGGATGGGTCAATGATATGTGTTTAATTTAAATGTATATAACAATTATGTTGGGGTTAATTCTCATGTGTAGAAAAAAGTAAAATCACAACAATACTGCACTCCGAGGAAAATTGAATCGAAAAGTCCCTAATCACATGGCAAAATCAAATGACAAAACACATCAAACGTCAAATGGACAACAACTGTCATATTCCTGACTTGGTACAGGCAGAATATGGTGGATTGAACATGTTTTATAGCGCTAAACCTCTCACTTTTACGACAGTGACATCAAATGCCGTTACATTTACAACGAAGCGTAAACAAAACAGACATAATAAATAAAATAGTCAAAATATGGGTACAGCAGTCATCATTGTTTTACAATCTTCAAACAAAAACAGTTACAAAAAAGCACAAAAGCAAATTTTAATGTAAAAACACATTCATTGCTTCGCTTGTCTGACGTCAGAAAATGTATAAGTCACATTGGAAGAAATTTTGTCGTTCAATGTTTACACATTGGAGAATGTTGGCATACAGGGATAAAATTTCAAAAGTATGTTCGAATTAGTTTCAGAAAAAGAGACCCATATAGATTTTTTTTTAGATAATTTATGTTTAACATTAACTGTTGACAATTGTAAGCAATACATTAAAGATTCATTATTTTTTTAAACGTGTACAGTGATTAAAGAACAATATTAACATACAATTGAGTGATATATTTTTGTTTATTTCAGAGTTGACATCTTTCAGAACAAGGAACTTTTAAAGAAATATCCACTGATGATAAATAGCATTATATAAATGAGATAATTATAAACAATATGCTAGAAGTAAAACGTGTTTGTTAGTAAATTAGTTTTAAAATAAATTGATACAAAATCTCATAGACTTCTCTTAAATATAAAAGATAAAACCAGCCTCACAGATCAAAGTTGACTCAATTACTCAGATGCGATGACTAATTCCATTTTGTTATTGTTCTCTGTCGTCTTTCGTCGATTCCAAAGCGCAATTCATTCACTCGGTAACTAGCAGTTTAACTTCAAGTACATCCATCGTGTGAAAGAACTTTGAATATACATTTATAATCCAAATAACAAACAGGCAATACCAATTACTCTGTAATAAATTTTTTTTTTATAAAACAGTCCACCAACCGTCAAGTAGTATATATACATCAACTCTAACAAAAGATTTTCCAGTTTCTGATAATCATGTCTCCAGTCATCGAATTTCTTTTACATTTATCAGAAAATGACTTATAAAAACCACATCTTTCAGATATATATTGGTGGTACTTAATTGAAGTTCTTTATTTGTTTCAAGATTGCTATATATTAAAAAGCTGACGTCATTCTGATAATTTTATGATAAATACAAAATAATTGAAGAATTGTTATGTATTGTTAGGAATACAATATCGTTATCATCGATTTGTGTTTTTATTTATTGAAGGGAAGGATTCTTTTTACAAAAATAAGTTTTACTATAGCATGGATTTTAATTATGTCGATGATAGTTGGAAATTCACAAGTCATAGGATGGTCGGAGTTCTGTATTTTTGTTATTTTACTTTTTACCGTATTAATTTTCAACTGATTAGTTCATATTTGCGTTCAATTATCGTAAATAAATAAAGCCCAAAATATTCAAGGCTAACTGTTGTTCATACTTGTATATTGTGTGGAGATTGTTATTCACGATGTCATGTTTTCCCCTTTTGGTATTTCTTTTTTTTACATTAGGTTTGAGTTGCTTTTCATGTTTTTTCTGGGAACGAATCATTTTTCATTTAAATAGATGGTTCAAAAACCATTATATAACGAAAATGTGGTGTAGTTAGGTTATGTCCAGATCTTGACAAGTTTATGAGTTGTATGTCATATTCTCCCTTCCTGACAAAAGTTTAGGACAATTGATTGAAATTTTAATCAGATCAGTAAAACTGTGAGTAAACATATTTTATTGGTCTATAAATTTAACAAAATCTAAGATGCATTTATCACAGACTAAAATACAGGATAACAGAATAAGTGGATCTTCCATGATTTCCAGCAGGAGAAACAAACCTGGTTAATCTAATTAATTATCCCTCTAATTATAAAGGGAATCATAATCGTATTAATATGCAAATATTCATATGTACAAGAACTAAAATCTTGTCTTAAAAGTATGATCTGCTACACACAATACAACCATATACCATATAAGTTAAAATTAAAAAGTATACAATGATATAAATCTAAAACGTCACATCAATGAAAAAACAATAAAACAAATAAAACTGTAAAACATGTAATTAAAAGGAATACTAAGATTATATTTCAAGAGTTAGTAGGACGTACGTAAATGATAAATTTTAATTTTGTTAATAGAAAATAATAGTATGAAATACAATGTACAAACACTCAATTTGTTTGCCATATTGTCAAAGTTAATACTGTATATTCACACCAATCGTATAAACATCCTGTTAATTGGCAATGTGCATAGCTACTCCTATTAATATGATAGTGTTCAGCATAATCCAGGAGAAATTAATTCTCGAAGCCTTTGACTGGAGGGCACCTGTGAAGAAAAATCATTTTTTAACACCAAATTATCAAACTTTGTTTTATATTATATGCATCTTTCTAAGTCTTATTTTGCAGTATTTGTTGGTTTATTGTGTAATTTACATTATAACAATACTTAGCTGGCATGCTTAACTTGTTGATAGCCATGAAGACTTTCGAACAAAAAGTGCATTTTATATTAAACTGAGATAAAAGTGTTTAAGGAAACTTCGTTTGTTGTGCATTTTATTGGTTCTGTTTACTGTTCCAATATTATTTTCCAAATCAATAAGCATTTTATTATTTTGATATATACCTGGATGCATCATACATTCAGGTGTATGGCCGTCCCATTCACCAATCATTAGACATGTTCTAGTCAGATTGCCTGTAGCGAGGACCGGTGACTCTTCTTTGCAGACGTAGGTGGCGATCTGTCCTGGACCTGTTTCAAACAATTGCAATTGCGTGGTGGAATGTTCTTCGGGTCTGCCGCAATCAATCAGTTCTGTTATAATTACAAAAAAAAAAAGACAATATACAAATATCTTTCTTTTTTACGTGAAGAGTGGTAAAAATTCTGCCTATTGATGAGTAAAACTCGTATATTTGTCCTTCGAATAAACAAATACTTCAGGCATCTGCGCTACGCTTCTTTATTCATACTTGGCCATGATGACAAAAGTGTGTCAGAAATCATATCCGATATTCTTCCTCAGTTATAATAACCTTTCATCATTACCAAACTGACCAAAGAAATATCATTTATAACTATTGATGTAAAAGTCTTTTGGTGTGTCTAGTTTTTGTTTACTCCTTGGTTTTGATTGTTATTGTCTTGGTATATAGCGTCAAAATGCATTTTGTAATAATAGGCCACAAAAGAAAAAATTATTGTAGATGTCATACGAACAAATTAGTTAAAGGTATTGATATTATTATGGTCAAAATATAATCAAAAACGCCCTAACGTACCACATGATGGAAGTGTTCCATTCCATTCTCCATTAATTTGACAAACCCTGTACATATCACCGTCTTTACGTTTGTAATACTCATCACAGGTATAACTAACGGTATCAGTTGGAGAAATTCCAGTCATGTTCATTGTAGCATTTCCGACATCTTCTGGTTCAGGACATTCAATTCCTAGAATTATACCAAAATCTTAGAATTATACAAAAATCATAGAATCATACCACAAAATCTTCGATTTATACAAAAATCCTTACTAAGATGTCACACATTTAACATGATCTTCGTTTCCTATCGGATAACCTCATTTTACCACCCAATCCCAGCCTTGTTTTGTTGTGCCTCCTTTAAATCAGCCATCATTTTTCATATTTATCTGTATACTAGTATATTGTTTCTTTTGTCTTTTTTATTGTAACTTTTTGGGATTTTTTACCATCGTATTGTTAGCTTGATTCGATTTAATAATGAGTTTGTGTTACCCCAAAGAATCTCCGGTCTCTTATTTTTACGTTTGATATGTTTAAAACTGTGAATATCAACAATTATCTTTTAATTCAACTGTAATGCCCTGTATGCAATGTACGAATAAACAAAATGGTCTTTAATATTTACCAAAGGTACCAGGATTATAACTTAATACGCCAGACGAGTGTTTCGTCTACATAAGACTCGTCAGTGACGCTCAAATAAAAAGCGTTTAAGCGAAATATAATATGTAAGGACTACACACGTAATCCAAAGGTAAGCTTAACAAACCTTTAGACATATGAAGCCCCTTTCTGTAACCATAAAACTCATACGTAGTTTTCATTGTTATATTTGTAGATCTGTTATCTTCATGTCATTTACTTTTTTTCTGTTCGTAGAATTGTTTTGAACAACTCCTCCGTATTTTGCCGACATTTGTATTGTCTACTTCCCTTTCTTGTTTTTTAATCAATGAATCAAATACACAAAGACGGTCAAACCTATAGCGATGCTGACCATTACAATTTCAACAGACCTATTACTTACGATGTTCACAATTGATTCCACTAAAGTATCCCTCACATGTACATGTATATGTTCCAGGTCCATCCTCACAAGAGGCACCATTCTGGCAGGGATCGGAACCACAGTCATTATACTCTACAATACAAATCAAGGTCTACTTAATCTTTATTTTAAAGTTGCTATAGAAAATATCTCCTAAATGGAAGGAACTCATGTGATATGTATGTCGCTACTTATCGTGCCCTTTTTACTTTATTTGAAATTTCACCACAATTTTGCATGACATAGGTAACACAACGGGATGTCAAAGTTGCAAATGAGACTACATACATTTCTGGTATACTACATTGTACATTTGTTTAAAATTGTTTAGTCTGTTTAATTTTGAAACTGATTTTCAACTACAATCTTAGTTTTGTTATAATAATAATAATAATAATAATAATAATAACAATAATAATAATAATAATAATAATAAATTCTTTATTCAAAAGGGTAAACTCAGTTAGTTACAATAAACTAATCTTCTCTGAGGCCCTCACTTTCTAGAAATGTGTATTCGACTAAAAAAATTTAGGGAAAATTTCGACGATTGGTAGTTCTGACAATCGGACGGGCATATATTTACGTAACTAACTCTACTAGTGCTATTGGCGACGCAGAAATTCACAATTACCTGGTATAAAACAAACACTGAAATCTGCCCGACATCCTTCATCTACCCACACTCCTGTTGTGTTATATCCAAACGAATAACCATCTGTGCATTCACCGTCCGAAATAGGAGAGTATTGTTTTAAGAGCGTCATACTGTACAACAAGCTATTAGATGTCAGGCCTGTAACTTCGCATTCATGTCTAGCATACTGCCAGCTATCACATCTCACAGTCAAGCATTGGCCATCTGAAAAACAAATTAGCAAAACTTGATTGGAATTGTGTGCATGTCGGGTTAAAGGATGAAACAAATATTTTATCTTAATCAGAAAGGCGAATTGTAGGGTTTTTAGTATTGCAAAACACTTTACCTTTGAACTGATCTACTCACGTTTGCTCTTGATTTTTTAACAAAAAGCGAAGACAATCAGAATAGCACAGTCACAATTCATGTTTTTGATTTTACCATGATCGAACCAAAGTAAACATGATTCAAGATTTGAAAGTGATTCTTAAAACCTTTGCCATGTTGGAGTGTATTGCGTAATTTTCATAACGTGCAGTGTGTGTGTGGTTCCATTAAAATGAGAAAACCTACATATTAATGAGGAGATGAATTAGCATGAATACAGCTGCTATCAGACATTTTAGTATTATATTTATTAAAGTCTTGACCAACCTTGGCAGAGGTAAGAATTACACTCCTGAACTTTTGTTGTTTCCCCAACACATGCATTTCCCCCATGCAGTGGTGCTGGGTTTGTACAAGATCTGCTCCCTGTTTGTGTCCCACTCCCACATGACACTGAACATTTACTCCAACTCCAATCAGTCCATCCACCATCAACTGTCAAATATATTCAGATTATAAATTACACTTACAAAAACAAAAGTGACTCACAGATTATGGCTATTTGGTTTATTTAGCTACTGGTTCCAAATAAAAGTATCAAGCTACTCATTAATCCATTTGTATTGTATTCGATAATAAAGTTACAAGTCTAGCTTTCCGACTTTGTCTTTTTATACAAATACTCGGATAGGGAGTTAGCTTCCTTACCATGCTGACACTTGTTTAAGTTGCCAATGGTGTCTCAAAAAAATGAAAATCAAGGATATTCCGATATTTGCAATTGACTAGTATAAAGAAAGCCCATACCAAGGATTTTATAACTTGTCTTTTTTCTTAAATAATCTCTCTGTAAACATACCTGACATCGGAGTACAATTAGCATCTGCTGGGTAAGCACATGTTGAAAGAGTAACCGACCAATGCAGTCCTTCAACACAATTCATCTGCACGGCGGCTCCATGAACACAGCGGTAATATATTGAGCAGTCATATGGATCCGCAACAAAATCTCCTTCGTTCTTTGCAATGCACATGTCTGAAAGAACAAATAATGCAACGTTCTATTGACATAATATATACTGTTCATTGCAATGTATATATTTGGACAAAACCTAAAGATGCAGCGTTCGGTTGCATATTTGATTAGAGATTAAATGAGAACATCATTTGGCGTTTTAAAAATCATACCTGTATCAACTCGAGACACAAATATCATCACGGGAGTTCTCCTCTATGTATAATATTGGTGGATTTGGTGTGAGAAATTGAAAAAAAAACATATAATTTACACTATATTTTATATATGTTAATGAAGTACAACTTATTTCTTTTGTGTATTTTTTTATGACACATGACGAAGTACACATTGGGGCTTGATAACACTTTTGTATAAACTGTGACTGATAAAGATTACGTCACGTCATACATATCTCTTATGTAAATCTCTGAATCCTCGCCAGGGTTCGACTTTTTCCTGTCTGGTTTAACAGCTTTTTAACCGTTTGTAGAAGGTTTTTAATATTCAAAAGATTTGGCATCGAGTACTCTGGATAGACTTTTATTATGAAATGCGCAACTGGCGCAATAACATTGATATAGTTAATGTTCTTGTGTTTCGAGTACAAAATCGTTCCTATTGGGTATATCCGAAATATAGAACTGTTCATGGATACATTGAATTCTTCTATAAGCCTTAAAACATTAAATGAATTATAAAATAACTTCATTATAAAACATACGCCGGGATGATGTTCATAAAAAAAATTGTGAACTGACCAGAAGTATACCCAGATCTTGTGTCATCACTTTGTTCATTAACAGTACAACCAGCGTTGTCTGGGTGGTTGCATACTTTGTTTGTCTGGTCCCAGTGTAAACCATGATCACAGAACATTGGAGATGTAATACCATTGCGGCAAACATAATACGCATCACATGTCAATTGGTTGGAATAGAAGCCGTCAGCTTTGCCACTGCAGAAATCTATATGTAAAGAACCAAAAAAAATTGGCTGCTTCATATGAGACAAGATTATTCAGTAGCACGTCCATTAACAATCCATTTGTGAATCACGTGTTAAAGATGTTAGCAATAGTATTCACTATCTCTAAACAATGATGAATTTTGTTATATAAACTAGTTTGATCTTATAAATGCAGTTGTCCTACAATTAATTACAGATTAAAATGTAAAAAGTATATATTCGTTAAACATTTCGCCTTTAATCACTTTTTATTTCTACTAACTTATTTAATTAGTTGCTGTTACATCAACGCTTCTTACACATACACCACATGAATACTATAAATCAAAAATTTATTGGGAGCATATATTATTGCTATTCTACTTGACGAAACAAAACCAGAGATTATACATTAATAAGGAAAAGCAACCAATATCCAACATGTATCAGGCAATAATTTCTGCGGAAGGTCGTTGATTTTCTCTAGGTATATCGCCCTTATTTATTAGTGTAAACTGTTTGTCATGATTATATTCTAGGATGAATTATAGTTCCCCGAGTGAAGGTTTTGTTAAGTCTTTGAGATCGGAAGTGGTTCAACTTTTAATGAGGGCATTTGTGTGTGACTTTAACCTTCTATCAGGAATATCATTTTCAAAAACACAGAAATGATTAAGAAAGAGTAATTTACCTGAGTTGACGAATGGAGACTCTGAAATAAAAAAAAAAATTAATGTTATTCAAAATGGTGACATACCAAAACGTCCTACTAAAATATATCATTCGATAGTGTAGTTAAATAATAATAACTATTGGGTATAAGTTCATACTAGCGTTTGTTAAATCATTTTAACCCGCTGCATTTGTTTGCACCAGTCCTATATCGAACTTTCATTGAAATTGAGTTCCGATTTGAAATGAATGGTAATTTTAAATACAAAAGTTTACAACATAAGTCGTAATTGTTTCTTTTTATTATATTTGGACATCGTTTTTGTCTTCTGTACAATATTGTTGGTATATTAAATGTGTAGTTAATATTACTTAATGTGATTTTAATGCATTTGTTGGGAGTTGAAAATAAAGGCAACAGTAGTAAACCGCTGTTCAAAATTTATAAATCGATTTAGAAATAAAAATCAAAATCGGGGTTAAATCTGAGGGGAAAACCTCAAATAAAAGAGGATAGCTACGACACAACAGAATACAACATTAAATTGTAACACATACAGAAACAAACTATAATATAACAATGGCCATTTGCCAGACTTGGTACAGGACATTTTAGAACAAAAAATGGTGGGTTGAACATCGTTTTGTGGAATACCAAACCTCCCGTCTCTATTGCAATGTTAAATATAACATTTAAATGACAACATTACATGACAGGACTACAATATTAATAAATGGGAGAACACAAAGAACAAAGAAGCACACGAGTAATAGCTAAAACAAGTTACAAGGTTTGGAATTTAATACGCAAGACGCGCGTTTCGTCCACACAAGACTAACCAGTGACGCTCAGACGAAAACAGTTCTAAAGTCAAATCAAGTACTAGTACGAAGTTGAAGAGCATAATTAAGTTTTTTTGTTATTTAACATATTATTGATATGTTGAAAACTATACCTAATCTAACTATTAACAAAACTTTTAATTTTTAATATACTAAGGCTTTTCTACCTTTCCGAATTTTTGGTTCTCAATGCTCTTCAACTTCGTACTATATTTTGTCTTTTTAACATTTTTCGATTCGAACGTCACTGATGAGTCTTTTGTAGACGAAACGCACGTCTGGCGTTAATATAAAATGTAAATCCTGGTATCTACGATGAGTTGATTTACAATTATGAACTTGTGTATTTACAATTTCCTTCATTTGATAAAAGATTAAACTTTAAAAAAGAATATTTCCAAACCTGCACACTCTGCTTCATTAGAACATGTTTGAGTCTTGTATTGTTCTCCTTCACAGTTTTTACCACCACCAATTGGTTCTGGGCTGGAACAATCTCTCGTTGAAATCTGTATACCACTACCACAAGTTGTCGAACATACCGAAAACTCACTCCATATAGACCATCCACCATCATCTACAAACATTAAATCAAAACTCTGCATTTTTGATTCACCTTTTTGAAAGGTTACTCAAGTTTGTTAACGTTTTCGCGATTTTTTTTAAATAGACTACTAGAGCTAAGACTTGCGTTCTCGAGGTAGCACGTTTCACTTGATTATATCAAACATATTATTTTTAAAGATTTGCTGCTGATTTTTCCAAGGCATACAGTATTGAAAATTAAGATTAAAGACAGGTCGATTCCAAGTCGCAATGGCGTGAAAGGGTAACTAAAGGGTACCATATCATGATACTGAATTTATAGTTTAGCCTGTTAAATAGCATGAAACATTTGGAATTCAGCGTGTCGGTTTATTTAAAACGAGGTTTTTATATACCTATATGGAGTTATTTTCTTTCAGAACGACAGGTCATTCTTTTTCAGAATCAACCCGGACGATACCATGTTTCAATGATTTATGCTCCAATGCATAACATAATGACCTGTGTGAGGTCATTATTTTCCTTGATAAACATGCAATCTATGATTTACTTCAAACTTTATTAGTCTAATAGTTTTTTGTTGCCGATTTGGAAATTTATTTTCTAAAGTTCAATCGATGATAGGTGTAAAAGAAACCGTTTTTTTAGTCCCGCATTTTAATTTTAGAAACAAATAACGTGAAGTACGTGAAGTTTTGTAAATTTATCGCAACAAGAAAGAAACATCATATATGTCAGATGAATTTTAATGTAGACTTTCATAAGATAAATCCAGATTTAACATCTTCGTGTGTAAGATTTTGAAAATCTTATCGAGTCAAACTGAATTTGTTGATTGATTTTTTGGTTTCTTGGTTAACGTCCAGGGGCAAATATTTCATGCATGTTCAGAACGATACACACTGAATAGGAAATCATACTGTGACGTACATGTATTTATATTCGTCTTCGTGTCAGTTCTTAACTTTTTTAAATTTATGTATACCTTTTACTCTATCAAATGATCAACTAATAAGATATCTTATATTATATTGAATACCATTAGCGTAACTCACGAAAGGAGCGAGTGCGGATGGTATATAATTATATCCTGATTATCTTTTAATAAATGTATTGCTATTCAAAAGACAATCTAATCTTTCTGAAATATTCATTTGATTCAACTAAAACTGTTAAAACAAATAACCACTTTTTCGTGATAGAAATAACATAACAAATAGAAAAAGAACATACCCTCCCCCTTTTCCATAAGCTAAGTGGTACAATAAATTACTTACAATGTGTCTTGTATTTGTCATACACCGTTATCGGATGGTAACAATACATTTGTGTCTTACTTCATGCAGTTACAGTAATATTTTTATTGTGTATGGATAATAATGTTTAAATTATTTAGTGAGTTTTATTTCACATTCTAAATGAGCCCCAGGGCGTATTTCAAACTGAACACATTAGAAAGGAATATCCCACTTAAGTGTTGTCGGTAAAATAGGATACTAAATTTTACAAATCTTTATTTAATAAATATTTTTTGACGGTATATAAGTCAGATAATGCATATTTTAAGGTTTTTCTTGTCGTAGAACACACCTCGGGGTGTCAGGATTGTTCAAAGGAAGACCTCCTTCCGGTCGGTCTTTCATTTGATCAATCTTGACACCCCTCGGTGTGTTCTACGACAAGAAAAAACTTAAAATATGCATTATCTATAACATAAATATCTCAAAGTACTGTTAAACTGATAATGTGAACACAACTTTGATTTGTCTTGTATTGTTATTGGCTAGCTGCCTGATTTTGCAGAGTCACTTTAATTCTAAAGTTAACTTACGGTTTTGACAGTTTTCTCCATAAAATTGACCAACACATGAACAATGGTATCCATTTACTCTGTCTTCACAGCTCCCATCATTCTCACATGGTAACGGTGCACATTCGTCAATATCTACAAATATCAAGTTTGTTTTAATATATATTTGATAGATCGTTGGGAATATTTCAAATGCAAAATTGAAATTCAAAATAGACCGTTCACGTTATGTTTTGTATCAATGAGACAACATCAATTATATGTGACAAATGATCGGATAACGATGTAACATTTAAATATAATCTTACCTGTTTGGCAGGTGTCGTCCGTATATCCTGGAGCACATTCACAACTGTACCCATTAACTTCATCATTACATGTACCTCCATTATTACAAGGATCAGATTCACACTCGTTAATATCTGCAATGATATGAACAAAAGATAATGATGTTTTATGTAAATTGTTATACTCTGATTGTTGGTCTTTTTTCCCAGTCAAACACTTAGTTTAGAAAGTTATAGTTAGACACTTTGCCAGACACTACTTACCATTGAACATTAATTTTAAGCAACATGATTCATGTTAAAGGGGAAAAATGATAAACAAGATTCAAAAACTGTCATTAAAACTCACTTGCGAACGTTCTTATCATTGTCAAAAATTTGTAGAAAGTAGCCTATTGATTGGCACATGAACTTAAGCATTTTACAAAGACCATTTGTGACCTTCCTCCCAAAATGTTTATTATACACCTATTGACTGGGTGTGAGGGTAATAGCAAGTTTGTTGTCCCTGAGATACCAACTATTGCTCGAGGCAAAGCCGAGAGTAATATTTGGTATGCGAAGGGACAACAAACTTGTTATTATCCGTACACCCAGTCATTAGGTGTTTTATTATACTGAACAAAACAGCCATTAAGTGTTTGATATACCAAATAACTAATTTTTTAAAAGTGTAAATATATCATCTGAAAGAAAAGAAAAATGTTACATAACTTTTATACATGCACACGGTGAACTGTACTTTTTTTTATAATTCGTTTTGTATTTATAAATATTTCATTAATTTCAAAAAAGACTAGAAATACTTGTGTTTAACTTTCCGTGCTTATAATAAATTCTATCTAAATTACGACAAACGCAAATTTAATTCACTTTTGATATACGGAGAGCGAATCCATATTATGAATAAGTTACTATATTTTAGATCTTTTAAAAACATTTCATTGGAGATTTTCTTTCTCTTTTATAATTGCTTCTCGTAAGTAAAATTACAATCAACACAAACAGACTCCATCTTTTACAACATAAAGGTGAGTTTGGCGTTACAAATCATACGAAACCAAGCAGAGTAGTCAATGACATCATTATTGTCCAATGAAAAATAAGCATGAAAAAGTACAGGAAAGATGATTATGGAACTATTAACCGGGGCAATAGTCTTTGAAACTATTGACTGGCAAATGGTTCTGTGGAATGAAATAGCACAACTATTTCATTATTTTTTATATAGAAAAAACGTACTGAGGTATAATAATGATCTCTATTTCTTACTTAATTCTTTTAGGTTTTGTTCTTCTTATTGTCAATATGCACGTTCTATCTATATTCATTACCAAAGCTAAAGCATGATTGCCATTAATAAAAACAAAACTATTTGCTGATAAATATGGGCTACACAAATTTAGATTAGTTCCGCCAATGCATCATTACGCTATTATCATTTATATTAATTTTATTCTCATTTATTTCACAGTCACTCCCATCATACCCGGGAACACATGCGCAACTATATTCATTTGTTCCATCTGTACAACTCCCTCCATTTTTACAGGGAATGTGTTCACACTCGTCAATGTCTGAAAATTTATCGTTCATTTACAAGTGGTAAGTTACGTTGTTTAAGATTGTGGCGAGTACCGAAGTACCGTTCTTTTTAAATGTAAATGTTTACTAACTAATTTGAATGTCTTCCAATGTAACATTGATATATACAAAATTGAAATAAAACACGTATATTAGCATTACAACCTATTAACAAAGGACAAAGAAAACATACAAATCTGTATAAAAAAATCTAGAGGTGAAAATAGGGTCATCCGAATATTGAAAATTTCGACTACACTAAATCGTCCAAGGTTCGATGTGGTTTATTTTATCATAATTGAAAGAAAATAAAAAAGCACTTATTGTATTTTCTCTGAAACCCAAAAGTTTAACATTTAATATTCTCAAAACTAGTGTGACGTTTTCATGTTAAAACTCATAATCACCTAACAAGATATTTCAGAATTTGTTATCTATTAGTTAGCATAATATAGTCATTCAAACACCGACGTTTAAATAATGTGTTGAAACGGCAAAATCACAATGCAAATATGAGCACTAGAACATAATTTTCCAATCAATTTTCTGCTTTTTAAGTTTAATTGAAGGTTAGAAATCAAAAAAAGGGACACTGTCTTACGTATACCAATGTGAATTAATTCCCAAATATTAAACCCTTTCGTTTCAAACTGAGTTAAAAACCCTATTAAAATTTAAAATGTGACCGTTTTGCCCTTTTCTACCTCAATCAATGAATCACTTTATTTCAGATTTTTTAACTTTAACCGAACTTCTATGAGCAAATGGCAAATCTGTGATTCTGTTACTCAGAACATATAACAGAATATCTTCTTTCATTACAAATGATAAGATAAGGTGACACTAATAGATAACTGTCTTCTTACTTATTTCACAATGAACTCCGTCATATCCGGGAACACACGAACACGTGTATCCATTCACATTATCTGTACAGCTACCTCCGTGTTCACATGGTGCAGATGCACATTCGTTTATATCTGTTAAATCATACAAAACGAAACATGTTTAATTGGAAGGCGCAATCAAAAATAATCTCATCATATATACAAGAATTGACATGTTGAACACCAGACGCGCGTTATTGATAGCAAAAACTTATTAATCACACTCAAATCAAAAAGGGGAAATGAAGGAAAAATTCTGATAGTTTAAGAGCATTGATGATCCAATTATTTTTTCTAAAGATTTGCCATATCAAACAAAAGAAATCTACATTCCTGGAATAGCAAATCATAAGTAGTTGGTAACTAAAACTTCTTGAACGTTGTTTATTATCATTATTTAACATCATGAAGTAAAACTTATTGAATCAGGACTAAATCAGATTTGGAAAATCAGTCTTTCCTAATTTTAATTTTTGATTTGTGCCGACAAATACCACGGATTAGCAAAATATTACCTATTTCACAGTGAACTCCATTATAACCTGGAGCACATGTGCAGGTGTATCCATTTACTTCATCAGTACAACTACCTTCATTATTACAAGGTGCAGACGCACATTCATCAATATCTGTAAACAACAATATAATGTATGTTAACAGACCATTGAAATTGGTAAAGGTGTTTCGATATGTACCTTTGAAAACGTGTACCAAGTCAGACAACCAAGTTCATTATGTGTACACATTCAATATGACAATAAGTTTCCACATCAATAAATCATAATATATAACTGGCAGTTCTACGGAGAAGCCTCACGTTGAGTTTGTATGCGTCCGTTATATCATATACACATAATAAGCAGCTATTTTGAGGTTTTTAAAGAAACTCACTATTACTCAATATGGTATTTTACACAAATATTTTCAAATACTAATTAATTTCGTTTTACATGGGGAACCGGAGGGACCCTGCTGGAATCTTAAATGTTCCAGTTTTGTCTTACTTTTGTGACAGTTATTATAATACTAGTACCCAGCAGCACATTTGCAGGTGTAATATTTTATTCCATCAGTACAGGTAACTCAATTCTGACATGGCTTTGGAGCACATTCGTCAATATCTGAATGTGATTGGAAAAGATAAGTTAGTTGTTTCATATGCAACCTTTTGCATCAAAACGTTCTGCCCTTAACATCTGCATCATCAATGAACCAACATATTTCATATGTTGTAACCTCAACCGAAATTCTATGAATTTAAGGCTAATCTGTGATGTTCTGAGATTATATAGCAGAATATCTCATTTAATTACAAATGATAGCATGAGATGACACTAATAAAACAACTGTCTTCTTACTTATTTCACAATGAACTCCGTCATATCCGGGGACACATGCACATGTGTATCCATTCACATTATCTGTACAACTACCTCCGTTTTCACATGGGCCAGATGCACATTCATTGATATCTGTTAAATTTAAATAAAAAAAATCTTTTATGGGAAGATTCATTCAACAAAAAAAGCTCATAATATATAATAGCATCGAAGTTGTGTACGACAGATGTGCGTTTTGGCTCTGAAAGACTGATTGGTGATGCTTGAATAAAAAATAAAAAAATGGCAAAACAAAGTTCAAAGTTAAAGAGCATTGCAGACCCAAAAATCATAAACATTTGTCAAAAGTAGCTAATGTAATCTTTTCCTGGGAAAGAATATCCTGTAAATTTGGTCACCGAATCCTTTCACACCTTATAACTCTACATTTTTTTTAATTTCTTAAGTTAAACAAAAAGAGAGATAAATACATAGTATAAAAAGGACTGAATTTAGATTTCGAAAATCAGTCTTCTTTTATTTATTGGTTGACTTGAGCTGACAAACCCCGCTGAATGACAAAGACTTACCTCTTTCACAGTGAACTCCATTATAACCTGGAGCACATGTACAGGTGTATCCATTCACTTCATCATTACAGCTACCTCCATGTTCACATGGTCCAGATGCACATTCATTTATGTCTGTTAAATTATACAAAATAAAAAATGTTTATAGAAAGTTGCAATCAACTGAAACGCTCATCATAGATGCTAGCATAGAAATTTTGTACGCAAGATGCATTTTTTGTCTTCAAAGGACCCATCATTGGCGCTCGAATCAGAAAGTTGATAAGGCCAATAACAAATACAGAATTGATGAGCATTCAGGACACAAATTTCTTAAAGTTTTGTCGAATTTAGCTCAGGTAATCTTTTGTTGGGATAAAAAAAATCCGTAGTATTTGTACATTTATCCTAACGAACATCACATTGTCTGTTATCATTCTTTGAACTTCCTTAAATGAAACTTACTATTTAAAGCAGTATAAAAACAAGATCTTAATTTCATTTTGAAAATCAGTCTTTTGATATTTCTTTTCTGACTTGAGCTGACAAACCCCATGGATTGACAAAACCTTACCTATTTCACAATGAACTCCATTATAACCTGGAGCACATGTGCAGGTGTATCCATTCACCTCATCTGTACAGCTACCTCCATTATCACAAGGTGCAGACGCACATTCATCAATATCTGTAAACAAAAAGATGATATGTGTAAACAGACCAGAAAATAGTAAAGGTGGTACAATTGGTACCCTACAAAAACTTATACTTAGTCAGACAATCAAGTTCCGTATGTGTACATATTTAAAATGACATCAAATTTTATAGCAAGTGAATTATATTTTCTGACTGAAGCTTCGACAGAGGAAGCCTCACGTTGAGATCATATGCTTTCGACATATACAATACACATTATCATTAAAAGAAATATTGAGATTTTGACCTACAAACTCACTTTATTTCAATGTGTGAAGTACCACACATGTTTTTCAAATGTTACTTACTATTGTTTAACAAAGGGATGAAAACCACTGTTGGATTTTAAAATGTTTCAATTTTGTCTTACTTGTTTGACAGTTATTGTCTGTATATCCAGCGGCACATGTGCAGGTGTATTCGTTTATTGCATCAGTACAGGTACCTCCATTCTGACATGGCTTTGGAGCACATTCGTCTATATCTGAATGTATTGAAAAAGTAAAGTGAGTTGTTTTATAAGCAATGATGTGCGTCAAAAGGTTCTGCCCTTTACATCTGAAATCAATGAATCAACATATTTTATATTTTATAACCTTCACCAAAATTCTATGAACTCAAGGCAAATCTGTGTTGTTCTCACAGCATACAGCAGAATATCGCATTTAATTACAAATGATAGAATAGGATGACACTATTAAAAAAAAACTGTCTTCTTACTTATTTCACAATGAACTCCGTCATATCCGGGGACACATGCACATGTGTATCCATTCACGTTATCTGTACAGCTACCTCCGTGTTCACATGGTCCAGATGCACATTCATTGATATCTGTTAAATTATACAAAACAAAAGATATTTTATGGGAAGATGCAATCAATACAAAAGCTCATCATATATACTAGCATAGAAATTGTGTACGTCAGACGTGCGTTTTGGCTGCAAAAGACTGATCGATGGCGCTCTAATAAAAAAAGTAAAACAATGGCATGAATAAGTACAAAGTTGAAGAGCATTGCAGACACAAATATCAAAAACATTTGTCAAAGATAGCTAATGCAATCTATTCCTGGGAAAGAAAATCCTGATAATTTGGTCACCAAATCCTTTCACACCTCCTAACTCACCATTCTATTACTTTCTAAAGTTAAACAAACTGAACAATAAATATAAAAAAGGACTGAATTTAGATTTCGAAAATAAGTCTTTAATTATTTATTGGTTGACTTCAGCTGACAAACCCCGCTGAATGACAAAGTCTTACCTCTTTCACAGTGAACTCCATTATAACCTGGAGCACATGTACAGGTGTATCCATTCACTTCATCAGTACAGCTACCTCCATGTTCACATGGTCCAGATGCACATTCATTTATATCTGTTAAATTATACAAAACAAAAGATGTTTAATGGAAAGTTGCAATCAACTCAAACGCTCATCATAGATGCTAGCATAGAAATTTTGTACGCCAGATGCATTTTTTGTCTTCAAAGGACCCATCATTGGCGCTCGAATCAGAAAGTTAAAGGCCAATAAAAAATACAGAATTGATGGGCATTCAGGACACAAATTTCTTTTGTCGAATTCAGCTCAGGTAATCTATTGTTGGGATAAAACAAATCCGTAGTATTTGTACATTTATCCTTACGAACATCACATTGTCTGTTATCATTCTTTAACTTCCTTAAATGAAACTTATTATTTAAAGCAGTATAAAAACAAGGTTTTAATTTCATTTTGAAAATCAGTCTTTTGATATTTCTTTTCTGACTTGAGCTGACAAACCCCATGGATTGACAAAACCTTACCTATTTCACAATGAACTCCATTATAACCTGGAGCACATGTGCAGGTGTATCCATTCACCTCATCTGTACAGCTACCTCCATTATCACAAGGTGCAGACGCACATTCATCAATATCTGTAAACAAAAAGATGATATGTGTAAACAGACCAGAAAATAGTAAGGGTGGTACAACTGGTACCCTACAAAAACTTATACTTAGTCAGACAATCAAGTTCAGCATGTGTACATATTTAAAATGACATAAAATTTTATGAAAAGTAAATCATATTTTCTGACTGAAGCTTCGACAGAGGAAGCCTCACGTTGAGATCATATGCTTTCGACATATACAATACACTTTATCATTAGAAGAAATATTGAGTTTTTGTCCTACAAACTCACTATATTTCAATGTGTGAAGTACCACAAATATTTTCAAATGTTCCTTACTATTGTTTAACAAAGGGATGAAAACCACTGTTGGATTCTAAAATGTTTCCATTTTGTCTTACTTGTTTGACAGTTATTGTCTGTATATCCAGCGGCACATGTGCAGGTGTATTCGTTTATTCCATCAGTACAGGTACCTCCATTCTGACATGGCTTTGGAGCACATTCGTCTATATCTGAATGTATTAAAAAAGTAAAGTCAGTTGTTTTATAAGCAATGATGTGCGTCAAAAGGTTCTGCCCTTTACATCTGCAATCAATGAATCAACATATTTCATATTTTATAACCTTCACCAAATTCTATGAACTCAAGGCAAATCTGTGTTGTTCTCACTACATACAGCAGAATATCTCATTTAATTTCAAATGATAGAATAGGATGAAACTAATAAAAAAAACTGTCTTCTTACTTATTTCACAATGAACTCCGTCATATCCGGGGACACATGCACATGTGTATCCATTCACGTTATCTGTACAGCTACCTCCGTGTTCACATGGTCCAGATGCACATTCATTGATATCTGTTAAATTATACAAAACAAAAGATGTTTAATGGGAAGATGCAATCAACACAAAAGCTCATAATATATACTAGCATAGAAATTGTGTACGTCAGCCGTGCGTTTTGTCTGCAAAAGACTGATCGATGGCGCTCTAATAAAAAAGTGAAACAATGGCATAAATAAGTACAAAGATGAAGAGCATTGCGGACCCAAATATCATAAACATTTGTCAAAGGCAGCTAATGTTATCTATTCCTGGGAAAGAAAATCCTGATAATTTGGTCACCAAATCCTTTCACACCTCATAACTCACCATTCTATAACTTTCTAAAGTTAAACAAACTGAACAATAAATATAAAAAGGACTGAATTTAGATTTCGAAAATCAGTCTTTAATTATTTATTGGTTGACTTCAGCTGACAAACCCCGCTGAATGACAAAGACTTACCTCTTTCACAGTGAACTCCATTATAACCTGGAGCACATGTACAGGTGTATCCATTCACTTCATCAGTACAGCTACCTCCGTGTTCACATGGTCCAGATGCACATTCATTTATATCTGTTAAATTATACAAAACAAAAGATGTTTAATGGAAAGTTGCAATCAACTCAAACGCTCATCATAGATACTACCATAGAAATTTTGTACGCCAGATGCATTTTTTGTCTTCAAAGGACCCATCATTGGCGCTCGAATCAGAAAGTTGATAAGGCCAATAAAAAATACAGAATTGATGGGCATTCAGGACACAAATTTTTTAAAGTTTTGTCGAATTTAGCTCAGGTAATCTATTGTTGGGATAAAAAAAATCCGTAGTAATTGGTCATTTATCCATACGAACATCTCATTGTCTGTTATCATTCTTTAACTTCCTTAAATGAAACTTACTATTTAAAGCAGTATAAAAACAAGGTCTTAATTTCATTTTGAAAATTAGTCTTTTGATATTTCTTTTCTGTTTTGAGTTGACAAATCCAATGTATTTACAAAACCTAACCTATTTCACAATGAACTCCATTATAACCTGGAACACATGTGCAGGTGTATCCATTCACCTCATCTGTACAGCTAGCTCCATTATTACAAGGTGCAGACGCACATTCATCAATATCTGTAAACAAAAAGATGATATGTGTAAACAGACCAGAAAATAGTAAAGGTGGTACAATTGGTACCCTACAAAAACTTATACTTAGTCAGACAATCAAGTTCCGTATGTGTACATATTTAAAATGACATCGAATTTTAAAGCAAGTAAATCATATTTTCTGACTGAAGCTTCGACAGAGGAAGCCTCACGTTGAGATCATATGCTTTCGACATATACAATACACTTTATCATTAGAAGACATATTGAGTTTTTGTCCTACAAACTCACTATATTTCAATGTGTGAAGTACCACACATATTTTCAAATGTTCCTTACTTTTGTTTAACAAAGGGATGAAAACCACTGTTGGATTCTAAAATGTTTCCATTTTGTCTTACTTGTTTGACAGTTATTGTCTGTATATCCTGCGGCACATGTGCAGGTGTATTCGTTTATTCCATCAGTACAGGTACCTCCATTCTGACATGGCTTTGGAGCACATTCGTCTATATCTGAATGTATTGAAAAAGTAAAGTGAGTTGTTTTATAAGCAATGATGTGCGTCAAAAGGTTCTGCCCTTTACATCTGCAATCAACGAATCAACATATTTCATATTTTATAACCTTCTCCAAATTCTATGAACTCAAGGCAAATCTGTGTTGTTCTTACAACATACAGCAGAATATATCATTTAATTACAAATGATAGAATAGGATGAAACTAATAAAAAAAACTGCCTTCTTACTTATTTCACAATGAACTCCGTCATATCCGGGGACACATGCACATGTGTATCCATTCACGTTATCTGTACAGCTACCTCCGTGTTCACATGGTCCAGATGCACATTCATTGATATCTGTTAAATTATACAAAACAAAAGATATTTTATGGGAAGATGCAATCTTCCAAAAGCTCATAATATATACTAGCATAGAAATTGTGTACGTCAGACGTGCGTTTTGTCTGCAAAAGACTGATCGATGGCGCTCTAATAAAACAGTGAAACAATGGCATAAATAAGTACAAAGTTGAAGAGCATTGCGGACCCAAATATCATAAACATTTGTCAACGGCAGCTAATGTAATCTATTCCTGGGAAAGAAAATCCTGATAATTTGGTCACCAAATCCTTTCACACTTCATAACTCACCAATCTTTAACTTTCTAAAGTTAAACAAACTTAACAATAAATATAAAAAAGGACTGAATTTAGATTTCAAAAATCAGTCTTTAATTATTTATTGGGTGACTTCAGCTGACAAACCCCGCTGAATGACAAAGACTTACCTCTTTCACAGTGAACTCCATTATAACCTGGAGCACATGTGCAGGTGTATCCATTCACTTCATCAGTACAGCTACCTCCGTGTGCACATGGTCCAGATGCACATTCATTTATATCTGTTAAAATATACAAAACAAAAGATGTTTAATGGAAAGTTGCAATCAACTCAAACGCTCATCATAGATACTAGCATAGAAATTTTGTACGCCAGATGCATTTTTTGTCTTCAAAAGACCCATCATTGGCGCTTGAATCAGAAAGTTGATAAGGCCAATAAAAAATACAAAATTGATGGGCATTCAGGACACAAATTTCTTTTGTCGAATTTAGCTCAGTTAATCTATTGTTGGGATAAAACAAATCCGTAGTATTTGTTCATTTATCCTTACGAACATCACATTGTCTGTTATCATTTTTTAACTTCTTTAAATGAAACTTCCTATTTAAAGCAGTATAAAAACAAGGTCTTAATTTCATTTTGAAAATTAGTCTTTTGATATTTCTTTTCTGACTTGAGTTGACAAATCCAATGTATTCACAAAACCTTACCTATTTCACAATGAACTCCATTATAACCTGGAGCACATGTGCAGGTGTATCCATTCACCTCATCTGTACAGCTACCTCCATTATCACAAGGTGCAGACGCACATTCATCAATATCTGTAAACAAAAAGATGATATGTGTAAACAGACCAGAAAATAGTAAAGGTGGTACAATTGGTACCCTACAAAAACTTATACTTAGTCAGACAATCAAGTTCCGTATGTGTACATATTTAAAATGACATCAAATTTTATAGCAAGTAAATCATATTTTCTGACTGAAGCTTCGACAGAGGAAGCCTCACGTTGAGATAATATGCTTTCGACATATACAATACACTTTATCATTAGAAGACATATTGAGTTTTTGTCCTAAAAACTCACTATATTTCAATGTGTGAAGTACCACACATATTTTCAAATGTTCCTTACTTTTGTTTAACAAAGGGATGAAAACCACTGTTGGATTCTAAAATGTTTCCATTTTGTCTTACTTGTTTGACAGTTATTGTCTGTATATCCAGCGGCACATGTGCAGGTGTATTCGTTTATTCCATCAGTACAGGTACCTCCATTCTCACATGGCTTTGGAGCACATTCGTCTATATCTGAATGTATTGAAAAAGTAAAGTGAGTTGTTTTATAAGCAATGATGTGCGTCAAAAGGTTCTGCCCTTTACATCTGCAATCAATGAATCAACATATTTCATATTTTATAACCTTCTCCAAATTCTATGAACTCAAGGCAAATCTGTGTTGTTCTTACAACATACAGCAGAATATATCATTTAATTACAAATGATAGAATAGGATGAAACTAATAAAAAAAACTGTCTTCTTACTTATTTCACAATGAACTCCGTCATATCCGGGGACACATGCACATGTGTATCCATTCACGTTATCTGTACAGCTACCTCCGTGTTCACATGGTCCAGATGCACATTCATTGATATCTGTTAAATTATACAAAACAAAAGATGTTTAATGGGAAGATGCAATCAACACAAAAGCTCACAATATATACTAGCATAGAAATTGTGTACGTCAGACGTGCGTTTTGTCTGCAAAAGACTGATCGATGGCGCTCTAATAAAAAAGTGAAACAATGGCATAAATAAGTACAAAGTTGAAGAGCATTGCGGACCCAAATATCATAAACATTTGTCAAAGGCAGCTAATGTAATCTATTCCTGGGAAAGAAAATCCTGATAATTTGGTCACCAAATCCTTTCACACCTCATAACTCACCAATCTATAACTTTCTAAAGTTAAACAAACTCAACAATAAATATAAAAAAGGACTGAATTTAGATTTCGAAAATAAGTCTTTAATTATTTATTGGTTGACTTCAGCTGACAAACCCCGTTGAATGACAAAGACTTACCTCTTTCACAGTGAACTCCATTATAACCTGGAGCACATGTGCAGGTGTATCCATTCACTTCATCAGTACAGCTACCTCCGTGTTCACATGGTCCAGATGCACATTCATTTATATCTGATAAATTATACAAAACAAAAGATGTTTAATGGAAAGTTGCAATCAACTCAAACGCTCATCATAGATACTAGCATAGAAATTTTGTACGCCAGATGCATTTTTTGTCTTCAAAAGACCCATCATTGGCGCTCGAATCAGAAAGTTGATAAGGCCAATAAAAAATACAGAATTGATGGGCATTCAGGACACAAATTTCTTATGTCGAATTTAGCTCAGTTAATCTATTGCTGGGATAAAACAAATCCGTAGTATTGGTTCATTTATCCTTACGAACATCACATTGTCTGTTATCATTCTTTAACTTCCTTAAATGAAACTTACTATTTTAAGCAGTATAAAAACAAGGTCTTAATTTCATTTTGAAAATTAGTCTTTTGATATTTCTTTTCTGACTTGAGTTGACAAATCCAATGTATTCACAAAACCTTACCTATTTCACAATGAACTCCATTATAACCTGGAGCACATGTGCAGGTGTATCCATTCACCTCATCTGTACAGCTAGCTCCATTATCACAAGGTGCAGACGCACATTCATCAATATCTGTAAACAAAAAGATGATATGTGTAAACAGACCAGAAAATAGTAAAGGTGGTACAATTGGTACCCTACAAAAACTTATACTTAGTCAGACAATCAAGTTCCGTATGTGTACATATTTAAAATGACATCAAATTTTAAAGCAAGTAAATCATATTTTCTGACTGAAGCTTCGACAGAGGAAGCCTCACGTTGAGATCATATGCTTTCGACATATACAATACACTTTATCATTAGAAGACATATTGAGTTTTTGTCCTACAAACTCACTATATTTCAATGTGTGAAGTACCACACATATTTTCAAATGTTCCTTACTTTTGTTTAACAAAGGGATGAAAACCACTGTTGGATTCTAAAATGTTTCCATTTTGTCTTACTTGTTTGACAGTTATTGTCTGTATATCCAGCGGCACATGTGCAGGTGTATTCGTTTATTCCATCAGTACAGGTACCTCCATTCTGACATGGCTTTGGAGCACATTCGTCTATATCTGAATGTATTGAAAAAGTAAAGTGAGTTGTTTTATAAGCAATGATGTGCGTCAAAAGGTTCTGCCCTTTACATCTGCAATCAATGAATCAACATATTTCATATTTTATAACCTTCTCCAAATTCTATGAACTCAAGGCAAATCTGTGTTGTTCTTACAACATACAGCAGAATATATCATTTAATTACAAATGATAGAATAGGATGAAACTAATAAAAAAAACTGTCTTCTTACTTATTTCACAATGAACTCCGTCATATCCGGGGACACATGCACATGTGTATCCATTCACGTTATCTGTACAGCTACCTCCGTGTTCACATGGTCCAGATGCACATTCATTGATATCTGTTAAATTATACAAAACAAAAGATGTTTAATGGGAAGATGCAATCAACACAAAAGCTCACAATATATACTAGCATAGAAATTGTGTACGTCAGACGTGCGTTTTGTCTGCAAAAGACTGATCGATGGCGCTCTAATAAAAAAGTGAAACAATGGCATAAATAAGTACAAAGTTGAAGAGCATTGCGGACCCAAATATCATAAACATTTGTCAAAGGCAGCTAATGTAATCTATTCCTGGGAAAGAAAATCCTGATAATTTGGTCACCAAATCCTTTCACACCTCATAACTCACCAATCTATAACTTTCTAAAGTTAAACAAACTCAACAATAAATATAAAAAAGGACTGAATTTAGATTTCGAAAATAAGTCTTTAATTATTTATTGGTTGACTTCAGCTGACAAACCCCGTTGAATGACAAAGACTTACCTCTTTCACAGTGAACTCCATTATAACCTGGAGCACATGTACAGGTGTATCCATTCACTTCATCAGTACAGCTACCTCCGTGTTCACATGGTCCAGATGCACATTCATTTATATCTGATAAATTATACAAAACAAAAGATGTTTAATGGAAAGTTGCAATCAACTCAAACGCTCATCATAGATACTAGCATAGAAATTTTGTACGCCAGATACATTTTTTGTCTTCAAAAGACCCATCATTGGCGCTCGAATCAGAAAGTTGATAAGGCCAATAAAAAATACAGAATTGATGGGCATTCAGGACACAAATTTCTTATGTCGAATTTAGCTCAGTTAATCTATTGCTGGGATAAAACAAATCCGTAGTATTTGTTCATTTATCCTTACGAACATCACATTGTCTGTTATCATTCTTTAACTTCCTTAAATGAAACTTACTATTTTAAGCAGTATAAAAACAAGGTCTTAATTTCATTTTGAAAATTAGTCTTTTGATATTTCTTTTCTGACTTGAGTTGACAAATCCAATGTATTCACAAAACCTTACCTATTTCACAATGAACTCCATTATAACCTGGAGCACATGTGCAGGTGTATCCATTCACCTCATCTGTACAGCTAGCTCCATTATCACAAGGTGCAGACGCACATTCATCAATATCTGTAAACAAAAAGATGATATGTGTAAACAGACCAGAAAATAGTAAAGGTGGTACAATTGGTACCCTACAAAAACTTATACTTAGTCAGACAATCAAGTTCCGTATGTGTACATATTTAAAATGACATCAAATTTTAAAGCAAGTAAATCATATTTTCTGACTGAAGCTTCGACAGAGGAAGCCTCACGTTGAGATCATATGCTTTCGACATATACAATACACTTTATCATTAGAAGACATATTGAGTTTTTGTCCTACAAACTCACTATATTTCAATGTGTGAAGTACCACACATATTTTCAAATGTTCCTTACTTTTGTTTAACAAAGGGATGAAAACCACTGTTGGATTCTAAAATGTTTCCATTTTGTCTTACTTGTTTGACAGTTATTGTCTGTATATCCAGCGGCACATGTGCAGGTGTATTCGTTTATTCCATCAGTACAGGTACCTCCATTCTGACATGGCTTTGGAGCACATTCGTCTATATCTGAATGTATTGAAAAAGTAAAGTGAGTTGTTTTATAAGCAATGATGTGCGTCAAAAGGTTCTGCCCTTTACATCTGCAATCAATGAATCAACATATTTCATATTTTATAACCTTCTCCAAATTCTATGAACTCAAGGCAAATCTGTGTTGTTCTTACAACATACAGCAGAATATATCATTTAATTACAAATGATAGAATAGGATGAAACTAATAAAAAAAACTGTCTTCTTACTTATTTCACAATGAACTCCGTCATATCCGGGGACACATGCACATGTGTATCCATTCACGTTATCTGTACAGCTACCTCCGTGTTCACATGGTCCAGATGCACATTCATTGATATCTGTTAAATTATACAAAACAAAAGATGTTTAATGGGAAGATGCAATCAACACAAAAGCTCACAATATATACTAGCATAGAAATTGTGTACGTCAGACGTGCGTTTTGTCTGCAAAAGACTGATCGATGGCGCTCTAATAAAAAAGTGAAACAATGGCATAAATAAGTACAAAGTTGAAGAGCATTGCGGACCCAAATATCATAAACATTTGTCAAAGGCAGCTAATGTAATCTATTCCTGGGAAAGAAAATCCTGATAATTTGGTCACCAAATCCTTTCACACCTCATAACTCACCAATCTATAACTTTCTAAAGTTAAACAAACTCAACAATAAATATAAAAAAGGACTGAATTTAGATTTCGAAAATAAGTCTTTAATTATTTATTGGTTGACTTCAGCTGACAAACCCCGTTGAATGACAAAGACTTACCTCTTTCACAGTGAACTCCATTATAACCTGGAGCACATGTACAGGTGTATCCATTCACTTCATCAGTACAGCTACCTCCGTGTTCACATGGTCCAGATGCACATTCATTTATATCTGATAAATTATACAAAACAAAAGATGTTTAATGGAAAGTTGCAATCAACTCAAACGCTCATCATAGATACTAGCATAGAAATTTTGTACGCCAGATACATTTTTTGTCTTCAAAAGACCCATCATTGGCGCTCGAATCAGAAAGTTGATAAGGCCAATAAAAAATACAGAATTGATGGGCATTCAGGACACAAATTTCTTATGTCGAATTTAGCTCAGTTAATCTATTGCTGGGATAAAACAAATCCGTAGTATTTGTTCATTTATCCTTACGAACATCACATTGTCTGTTATCATTCTTTAACTTCCTTAAATGAAACTTACTATTTTAAGCAGTATAAAAACAAGGTCTTAATTTCATTTTGAAAATTAGTCTTTTGATATTTCTTTTCTGACTTGAGTTGACAAATCCAATGTATTCACAAAACCTTACCTATTTCACAATGAACTCCATTATAACCTGGAGCACATGTGCAGGTGTATCCATTCACCTCATCTGTACAGCTAGCTCCATTATCACAAGGTGCAGACGCACATTCATCAATATCTGTAAACAAAAAGATGATATGTGTAAACAGACCAGAAAATAGTAAAGGTGGTACAATTGGTACCCTACAAAAACTTATACTTAGTCAGACAATCAAGTTCCGTATGTGTACATATTTAAAATGACATCAAATTTTAAAGCAAGTAAATCATATTTTCTGACTGAAGCTTCGACAGAGGAAGCCTCACGTTGAGATCATATGCTTTCGACATATACAATACACTTTATCATTAGAAGACATATTGAGTTTTTGTCCTACAAACTCACTATATTTCAATGTGTGAAGTACCACACATATTTTCAAATGTTCCTTACTTTTGTTTAACAAAGGGATGAAAACCACTGTTGGATTCTAAAATGTTTCCATTTTGTCTTACTTGTTTGACAGTTATTGTCTGTATATCCAGCGGCACATGTGCAGGTGTATTCGTTTATTCCATCAGTACAGGTACCTCCATTCTCACATGGCTTTGGAGCACATTCGTCTATATCTGAATGTATTGAAAAAGTAAAGTGAGTTGTTTTATAAGCAATGATGTGCGTCAAAAGGTTCTGCCCTTTACATCTGCAATCAATGAATCAACATATTTCATATTTTATAACCTTCTCCAAATTCTATGAACTCAAGGCAAATCTGTGTTGTTCTTACAACATACAGCAGAATATATCATTTAATTACAAATGATAGAATAGGATGAAACTAATAAAAAAAACTGTCTTCTTACTTATTTCACAATGAACTCCGTCATATCCGGGGACACATGCACATGTGTATCCATTCACGTTATCTGTACAGCTACCTCCGTGTTCACATGGTCCAGATGCACATTCATTGATATCTGTTAAATTATACAAAACAAAAGATGTTTAATGGGAAGATGCAATCAACACAAAAGCTCACAATATATACTAGCATAGAAATTGTGTACGTCAGACGTGCGTTTTGTCTGCAAAAGACTGATCGATGGCGCTCTAATAAAAAAGTGAAACAATGGCATAAATAAGTACAAAGTTGAAGAGCATTGCGGACCCAAATATCATAAACATTTGTCAAAGGCAGCTAATGTAATCTATTCCTGGGAAAGAAAATCCTGATAATTTGGTCACCAAATCCTTTCACACCTCATAACTCACCAATCTATAACTTTCTAAAGTTAAACAAACTCAACAATAAATATAAAAAAGGACTGAATTTAGATTTCGAAAATAAGTCTTTAATTATTTATTGGTTGACTTCAGCTGACAAACCCCGTTGAATGACAAAGACTTACCTCTTTCACAGTGAACTCCATTATAACCTGGAGCACATGTACAGGTGTATCCATTCACTTCATCACTACAGCTACCTCCGTGTTCACATGGTCCAGATGCACATTCATTTATATCTGATAAATTATACAAAACAAAAGATGTTTAATGGAAAGTTGCAATCAACTCAAACGCTCATCATAGATACTAGCATAGAAATTTTGTATGCCAGATGCATTTTTGTCTTCAAAAGACCCATCATTGGCGCTCGAATCAGAAAGTTGATAAGGCCAATAAAAAATACAGAATTGATGGGCATTCAGGACACAAATTTCTTTTGTCGAATTTAGCTCAGTTAATCTATTGTTGGGGTAAAACAAATCCGTAGCATTTGTTCATTTATCCTTACGAACATCACATTGTCTGTTATCATTCTTTAACTTCCTTAAATGAAACTTACTATTTAAAGCAGTATAAAAACAAGGTCTTAATTTCATTTTGAAAATTAGTCTTTTGATATTTCTTTTCTGACTTGAGTTGACAAATCCAATGTATTCACAAAACCTTACCTATTTCACAATAAACTCCATTATAACCTGGAGCACATGTGCAGGTGTATCCATTCACCTCATCTGTACAGCTAGCTCCATTATCACAAGGTGCAGACGCACATTCATCAATATCTGTAAACAAAAAGATGATATGTGTAAACAGACCAGAAAATAGTAAAGGTGGTACAATTGGTACCCTACAAAAACTTATACTTAGTCAGACAATCAAGTTCCGTATGTGTACATATTTAAAATGACATCAAATTTTAAAGCAAGTAAATCATATTTTCTGACTGAAGCTTCGACAGAGGAAGCCTCACGTTGAGATCATATGCTTTCGACATATACAATACACTTTATCATTAGAAGACATATTGAGTTTTTGTCCTACAAACTCACTATATTTCAATGTGTGAAGTACCACACATATTTTCAAATGTTCCTTACTTTTGTTTAACAAAGGGATGAAAACCACTGTTGGATTCTAAAATGTTTCCAATTATTCTTACTTGTTTGACAGTTATTGTCTGTATATCCAGCGGCACATAAGCAGGTGTATTCGTTTATTCCATCAGTACAGGTACCTCCATTCTGACATGGCTTTGGAGCACATTCGTCTATATCTGAATGTATTGAAAAAGTAAAGTGAGTTGTTTTATAAGCAATGATGTGCGTCAAAAGGTTCTGCCCTTTACATCTGCAATCAATGAATCAACATATTTAATATTTTATAACCTTCTCCAAATTCTATGAACTCAAGGCAAATCTGTGTTGTTCTTACAACATACAGCAGAATATATCATTTAATTACAAATGATAGAATAGGATGAAACTAATAAAAAAAACTGTCTTCTTACTTATTTCACAATGAACTCCGTCATATCCGGGGACACATGCACATGTGTATCCATTCACGTTATCTGTACAGCTACCTCCGTGTTTACATGGTCCAGATGCACATTCATTGATATCTGTTAAATTATACAAAACAAAAGATGTTTAATGGGAAGATGCAATCAACACAAAAGCTCATAATATATACTAGCATAGAAATTGTGTACGCCAGACGTGCGTTTTGTCTGCAAAATACTGATCGATGGCGCTCTAATAAAAAAGTGAAACAATGGCATAAATAAGTACAAAGTTGAAGAGCATTGCGGACCCAAATATCATAAACATTTGTCAAAGGCAGCTAATGTAATCTTTTCCTGGGAAAGAACATCCTGATAATTTGGTCACCAAATCCTTTCACACCTCATAACTCACCAATCTATAACTTTCTAAAGTTAAACAAACTCAACAATAAATATAAAAAAGGACTGAATTTAGATTTCGAAAATAAGTCTTTAATTATTTATTGGTTGACTTCAGCTGACAAACCCCGCTGAATGACAAAGACTTACCTCTTTCACAGTGAACTCCATTATAACCTGGAGCACATGTACAGGTGTATCCATTCACTTCATCAGTACAGCTACCTCCGTGTTCACATGGTCCAGATGCACATTCATTTATATCTGTTAAATTATACAAAACAAAAGATGTTTAATGGAAAGTTGCAATCAACTCAAACGCTCATCATAGATACTAGCATAGAAATTTTGTATGCCAGATGCATTTTTTGTCTTCAAAAGACCCATCATTGGCGCTCGAATCAGAAAGTTGATAAGGCCAATAAAAAATACAGAATTGATGGGCATTCAGGACACAAATTTCTTTTGTCGAATTTAGCTCAGTTAATCTATTGTTGGAATAAAACATTCGTAGTATTTGTTCATTTATCCTTACGAACATCGCATTGTCCGTCTTCATTCTTTTACTTTCTTCAATGCAACTTACTATTTATAGCAGTATAAAAACAAGGTCTTAATTTGACTTTGAAAATCAGTGTTTTGATATTTCTTTTCTGACTTGAGCTGACAAATGTCATGGATTCACAAAATCTTACCTATTTCACAGTGAACTCCATTATAACCTGGAGCACATGTGCAGGTGTATCCATTCACCTCATCTGTACAGCTACCTCCATTATCACAGGGTCCAGACGCACATTCATCAATATCTGTAAACAAAAAGATGATCTGAGTAAACAGACCAGACAATAGTAAAGGTGGTCAAATTGGTAACCTACAAAAACTTATACTTAGTCAGACAATCAAGTTCCTTATGAGTACATTTTCAAAACGACATCAAATTTTTAAAGCAAGTAAATCAGATTTTCTGACTAACGCTTTGACAGAGAAAGACTCATGTTGAGTTCATAGGCTTTCGACATATACAATACACATTATCATTAGAAGAAATATTGAGTTTTTGTCCTACAAACTCACTATCTTTCAATGTGTTATGTATCACACATATTTTCAAATATTACTTACTATTGTTTTACAAAGAGGTGAAAACAACTGTTGGAATCTAAAATGTTTCCATTTTGTCTTACTTGTTTGACAGTTATTGTCTGTATAACCAGCGGCACATGTGCAGGTGTATTCGTTTATTCCATCAGTACAGGTACCTCCATTCTGACATGGCTTTGGAGCACATTCGTCTATATCTTAATGGTATTGAAAAAGAAAAAATTATTTTTATAAACAATGCTTTGCATCAAAAGATTCTGCCTTTTAAATCTGCAATCAATGATTCAACATATTCACATTTTGTAACCAGAACCAAAATTCTATGAACTAAAGGCAAATCTGTGTTGTTCTCACAACATATAGCAGACTGTCTCATTTAGTTACAAATGATAGAATAAGATGACACTAATAAAAAACTGTCTTCTTACTTATTTCACAATGAACTCCGTCATATCCGGGGACACATGCACATGTGTATCCATTCACATTATCTGTACAGCTACCTCCGTGTTCACATGGTCCAGATGCACATTCATTGATATCTGTTAAATTATACAAAACAAAAGATGATTAATGAGAAGACGCAATCAACAAAAAAGCTCATCATATATTCTAGCGTAGAAATTGTGCACGCCAGACGTGCGTTTCGACTACAAAAGACTGATCGGTGATGCTCTAATCAAAAGTTTTAAAAAAATGCCCAAATAAGTACATAGTTAAAGAGCATTCCGGACCCAAAAATCATAAACATTTGTTTAAGGCAACTAATGTAATCTATTTCTGGGAAAGGAAACCCTGATAATGTGGTCACCAAATCTTTTCACACCTCATAACTTACCATTCTATAACTATCTAAAGTTAAACAAACTGAACGATAAATATAAAAAAGGACTGAATTTAGATTTAGAAAATCAGTCTTTCATTATTTAATGTTTGACTTGAGCTGACAAAACCCAATGAATGACAAAGACTTACCTCTTTCACAATGAACACCATTATAACCCGGAGCACATGTACAGGTGTATCCATTCACTTCATCAGTACAGCTACCTCCGTGTTCACATGGTCCAGATGCACATTCATTTATATCTGTTCAATTAAACAAAACCAAAGATGTTTAATGGGAAGTTGCAATCAACACAAACGCTCATCATAGATGCTACCATGGACATTTTTTACGCCAGATGCATGTTTCGTCTACAAAGGACCCATCAGCGTCGCCCTAATCAAAACGTTGATAAGGCCATTTAAAGGTACAAAAATAATAGGGCATTGAGGACATAAAATTCTTAAAGTTTTGTCAAATTTAGCTGAGGTACATTGTTGGAATAAAAAATCCGTAGTATTTGTTCATTTATCCTTGCGAACATTTCATTGTCTGTCTACATTCTTTTACTTCCGTAAATGCAACTTACTATTTAAAGCAGTATAAAAACAATTTCTTAATCTGATTTTGAAAATCAGTCTGTTTAAATTTCTTTTTTGACTTGAGCTGACAAATCCCATGGATTCACAAATCTTACCTATTTCACAGTGAACTCCATTATAACCTGGAGCACATGTGCAGGTGTATCCATTTACCTCATCTGTACAGCCTCCTCCATTATCACAAGGTCCAGACGTACATTCATCAATATCTGTAAACAAAAAGATGATCTGAATAAGCAGACCAGTAAAGTGGTGAAATTGGTACCCTACAAAAACTTATACTTAGTCAGACAATCAAGTTCCGTATGTGTACATATTCAAAATGACATAAAATTTTCATAGCAAGTAAATCAGATTTTCTGACTGATGTTTCAACAGAGGAAGCCTCACGTTGAGTTCATATGCTTTCGACATATACAATACACATTATCATTAGAAGAAATATTGAGTCCTACAAACTCACGATATTTCAATGTGTTATGTACCACACATATTTTCAAATATTACTTACTATTGTTTTACAAAGGGATGAAAACAACTGTTGGAATCTAAAATATTTTCCTTTTGTCTTACTTGTTTGACAGTTATTGTCTGTATAACCAGCGGCACATGTGCAGGTGTATTCGTTTATTCCATCAGTACAGGTACCTCCATTCTGACATGGCTTCGGAGCACATTCGTCTATATCTGAATGGTATTGAAAAAGAAAAAAATAATTTTTATAAACAATGCTTTGCATCAAAAGATTCTGCCTTTTAAATCTGCAATCAATGATTCAACATATTCACATTTTGTAACCAGAACCAAAATTCTATGAACTAAAGGCATATCTGTGTTGTTCTTACAACATATAGCAGACTGTCTCATTTAGTTACAAATGATAGAATAAGATGACACTAATAAAAAACTGTCTTCTTACTTATTTCACAATGAACTCCGTCATATCCGGGGAAACATGCACATGTGTATCCATTCACATTATCTGTACAGCTACCTCCGTGTTCACATGGTCCAGATGCACATTCATTGATATCTGTTAAATTATACAAAACAAAATATGTTTAATGGGAAGACGCAATCAACAAAAAAGCTCATCATATATATTAGTGTAGAAATTGTGTACGACAGACGTTCGTTTCAGCTACAAAAGACTCATCGGTGACGTTCTAATAAAATGAGTAACAAAATGGCCGAATAAGTACAAAGTTGAAGAGCATTGGGGATCCAAAAATCATTTGTAAAAAGCAGCTCATGTTATCTATTCCTGGGGGAGAAAATCCTGATCATTTGCAAACCAAATCCTCTCACACCTCATAACTCACAATTCTATAACTATCTAAAGTTAAACAAACTGAACGATAAATATAAAAAAAGGACTGAATTTAGATTTCGAAAAATCAGTCTTTCATTACTTAATGTTTGATTTAAGCTGACAAAATCCGCTGAATGACAAAGACTTACCTCTTTCACAGTGAACTCCATTATAACCTGGAGCACATGCACAGGTGTATCCATTCACTTCATCAGTACAGCTACCTCCATGTTCACATGGTCCAGATGCACATTCATTTATATCTGTTAAATAATACAAAACAAATGATTTTAAATGGGCAGTTGCAATCAATACAAACGCTCATCATAGATGCTAGCATAGAAATTTTGTACGTCAGATACATGTTTCGTCTATTAAGGACCCATCAGTGGCGCCCGAATCAAAACGTTGATAAGGCCAATAAAAGGTACAGAATTGAAGGGCTTTGAGGACATAAAAAATATAAAAGTTTTGTCGAATTTAGCTGAGGTAATCAATTGTTGGAATCAAAAATCCGTAGTATTTGTTCAATTATCCTTACGAACATCATATTGTCTGTCTTCATTCTTTTACTTTCTTAAATGCAACTTACTATTTAAAGCAGTATAAAAACAATTTCTTAATCTGATTTTGAAAATCAGTCTGTTTAAATTTCTTTTTTGAATTGAGCTGACAAATCCCATGGATTCACAAATCTTACCTATTTCACAGTGAACTCCATTATAACCTGGAGCACACGTGCAGGTGTATCCATTTACCTCATCTGTACAGCTTCCTCCATTATCACAAGGTCCAGACGCACATTCATCAATATCTGTAAACAAAAAGATGATCTGAATAAGCAGACCAGTAAAGGTGGTGAAATTGGTACCCTACAAAAACTTATACTTAGTCAGACAATCAAGTTCCTTATGTGTACATATTCAAAATGACATAAAATTTTCATAGCAAGTAAATCATATTTTCTGACTGACGCTTCGACAGAGAAAGACTCATGTTGAGTTCATATGCTTTCGACATATACAATACACATTATCATGAGAAGAAATATTGAGTCCTACAAACTCACTATATTTCAATGAGTTATGTACCATACATATTTTCAAATATTACTTACTATTGTTTTACAAAGAGGTGAAAACCATTGTTGGAATCTTAAATGTTTATATTTTGTCTTACTTGTTTGACAGTTATTGTCTGTATATCCAGCGGCACATGTGCAGGTGTATTCGTTTATTCCATCAGTACAGGTACCTCCATTCTGACATGGCTTTGGAGCACACTCGTCTATATCTGAATGGTATTGAAAAAGAAAAGTTAGTTGTTTCATAAGCAATGCTTTGTATCAAAATGTTCTGCCTTTTCAATCTGCAATCAATGAATAATTATATTTCATATGTTGTTACCTTAACCGAAATTCTATGAACTAAAGGCAAATCTGTGCTGTTCTCAAAACATATAGCAGAATATATTATTTAATTACAAATGATAGAATAAGATGAGACTAATAAAAAAAACTGTCTTCTTACTTATTTCACAATGAACTCCGTCATATCCGGGGACACATGAACATGTGTATCCATTCACATTATCTGTACAGCTACCTCCGTGTTCACATGGTGCAGATGCACATTCATTGATATCTGTTAAATTATACAAAACAAAAGATGTTTAATGGGAAGACGCAATCAACAAAAAAAGCTCATCATATATACTAGCATCGAAATTGTGTACGACAGACGTTCGTTTCAGCTACAAAAGACTGATCAGTGACGCTCTAATTAAAAGAGTTAAAAAATTGCCAAAAAAGTACACAATTGAAGAGCATTGGGGATCCAAAAATCATTTGTCAAAAGCAGCTAATGTAATATATTCCTGGGAAAGAAAATCCTGAAAATGTAGTCACTAAATCTTTTCACACCTCATAACTCACCATTCTATAACTTTCTAAAGTTAAACAAACTGAACGATAAATATAAAAAAAGGACTGAAGTTAGATTTCAAAAAATCAGTCTTTCATTATTTAACGTTTGACTTGAGCTGACAAAATCCACTGAATGACAAAGACTTACCTCTTTCACAGTGAACTCCATTATAACCTGGAGCACATGTACAGATGTATCCATTCACCTCATCAGTACAGCTACCTCCGTGTTCACATGGTCCAGATGCACATTCATTTATATCTGTTAAATTTTAAAAAAAAATAAAAAATAAAAAAAGAGGTTGAAGGATGTACTTAGGTGCGGTTTTGGAATATGTGTCAATTGTTCGGACTCCTTGATGTTTTTCAATACAACACAATGTAAAATATTTTGCCCCATAACATCCATTTATTTTTCATCAAAGACTTAAGAGCTCATGAAAAGTCTTTTACAAAAATTTAGAAGACCCTAGATTTTCTTTTTTTTCCGAGTCCTAAATAATACCAATGCAAATATAAGGTAAAAGCCCGAGTCAGCCTTTTCCCGCCATAGTTTTAATCTCAAATTTCACGAAATTGAGGTCCATGACCCATCAATATTTTAAGCTTATACTTATCCTTAATGGATGCTCTACTAGCTTATAGTAACAATTTTAAATTCTTAATTTATTAATTTTCACCTAACCTCACCTACTCACATACTTAATGGGAAAATGCATTCAACTTTCAAGCTTATCATAGATACTAGCATAGACATTTTCCACACCAGACGTTCATTTCAGCTATAAAAGACCCTTCAGTTACGCCCGAATCAAGAAAGTTAATATGTAAGGGCTCAAAAATCTTAAAAGCTTTACTAAATACATGTAAAGAAGTAATCTAATCATGGAAGAGCAAATCTTGATTATTTTGTCAGTAAATTCTTTTGAAATCATGTTGTCTATAACCATTTTGTTACTTCCTTAAATGAAACTTACTGTTTGCAGTATAGCAACAAGTATTGAATTAGATTTAAAAAAACGGTCTGTTAACATTTCATTTTTGACTTCTGCTTATCAATTTGCCTTCTCAGAATCTAATGCATCCTGGATAAAATTTTCAAAAGTGTACACCAAAACTTCCCGATTGGTTAACAATGGCATAAACGATGGAAACTTAATTAATGACGTAACGTTATTTTAATTCTCGGGTACGAACAATAAAATTCCCCATAATTCTGATTCTGAAACGACTAACTGCGCTGAATGACAAAGACTTACTTATTTCACAATGAACTCCGTCATATCCGGGGACACATGAACATGTGTATCCATTCACATTATCAGTACAGCTACCTCCGTGTTCACATGGTCCAGATGCACATTCATTGATATCTGTAAAATTATACAAAACACAAGATGTAATTGACGAAAATGCAATCCCAAAAAAAATCTATTTCTGTAACTATGAACAACAAAATTATTTATTTTGTAAAAAAAATTCCGATCTCAATTTATACTGTATATCTAACAACAAAAATATGTTCATTTACCTTTGTACATTTTTATAATTTGCGACCTTTGTTCATGTTTATTGTTAATTTTGTGTAATCATTTAACCTATCACAACGGTTGGCTGATGTCCTATTTTATTCACAAATTCTTTTATTTTGTTAACAAAATATTTCCTACCTCAATTTATACTGTAAACCTTACAACAAAATTATTTTCATTCACCTTTGTACATCATTCTAATTAGCGGCTATTTGTTTAAGTTTATTGTTGACTTTCTGGAACCACGTTACATAACACAGCGATAGACTGTTGTTCATATTATTGACTACTTATTTTGTTGGTTTTGAATTTACATTATCAAAGATCAAATTTATTCGTTTAGTGTATGTTCACTTGTATTCATATGTCTTTTAACTGAGTTTGGCCATTTCAAATCATACTTTATCTCGTGTCTTTTTCTGCTGTGATTTTCACATTTTAATTTTGTAAAAAAATATCTCCTACCTCAATTTATACTGTATACCTTACAACAAAAATATTTTCATTTACCTTTGTATATTATTTTAATTTGCGGCTATTTGTTCAAGTTTATTGTTCATTTTCTGTAATCATTTAACCTATCACAGCGGTTGGCTGATGTCTTTTTTTATTCACAATTTTTTTTATTTTGTAAAAAAAATATTTCCTACCTCAATTTATACTGGAAATCTTACAACAAAATTATTTTCATTTACCTTTGTACATCATTCTTATCAGCGGCTATTCGTTTAAGTTTATTGTTGACTTTCTGAAACCACGTTACATAACAAAGCGATAGACTGTTGTCCATTTTATTCACTACTTATTTTGTTGATTTTGAATTTACATTATCAAAGATCAATTTTTTTCGTTTGGTGTATGTTCACTTGTATTTATATGTCTTTTAATTGTGTTTGGCCATTTCAATTCATACTTTATATTGTGTCTTTTTCTGTTATTATTTTCACTTTAGTTCCACATGGGAACTTGATGTGATTTATGAGTGTTTCTCTTTTTTGATTGTATATATATAGATTACACCGTTGAATTTTCCGTTTGAAATATTAAAACTAGGCATTCTTAAGGCCGTTTATAGCTTGCTGTACGTGATCGGTATTAGCCGATGCTCCGTGTTGAGGACCGTACTATAACCTATAATGCTTTTTTTTTCTTTTACAAATTGTGACTTGGATTGAGGGTTTTCTCATCAACACTTTTACAACGTCTTCTAATTGTAGATACTAGCATTGCATTTTTGTATACAAGAAACCCATTTCGACAACAAAAGACTGGCCAGTTACACTAGATTCAAAAATCATTTAAAACAATCCAAAAAAGTTGAAGAATATTGAGGACCCACAAATCCTAAAAGTTTTGCCAAATACAGCTTAAGTGCTGTATTCTTGAATAAAAAAAAAACCTAAGTATTTTGTCACCAAATCATTTTGTACATCACATTGGCTGTTACCATTCTTAAGTCCTTAAGTAAAACTAACGGAATGAAGTATTGAAATAACATCTGAATAAGATATGGAATATCAGTCTTCCACTATTTTAGTTTTGATTTGAGCTGATACTTCCCGCATAATGACAAAGACCTACCTCTTTCACAGTGACCACCATTATAACCTGGAGCACATGAGCAGGTGTATCCATTCACTTCATCTGTACAACTACCTCCGTTATCACAGGGTCCAGACGCGCATTCATCAATATCTGTAAACAACAATATAATGTATGTTGACAGACCATTGACATTCGTCAAGGTGTTTCAATCGGTACCCTTCAAAAACACATACTCAGTCAGACAATCAAGTTCATTATGTGTCCATAATCAATATGGCTTCAAAATTTCGTATCAAGTTAATCCTATTTTGTGACTGACTTTCAACTTTCGCGTTGAGCTTGCATGCTTCCGCCATATAATATACACATTATTATGAGTAATAATTTTGAGACTTTTGTGATAGAAACTCGCTTGAACTCAATGTGTTATTTTTCACAATTATATTCAAATACTACATTATTTTTTTTCAATGGGGAACAGGTCTTACTTGTTTGACAGTTTTTGTCTGTGTATCCTGCGGCACATATGCAGGTGTATTCCTTAACTCCATCACTACAGGTACCTCCATTTTGACATGGCTTTGGACCACATTCGTCTATATCTGAATGTTATTGAAAAAGAAATGTTAGTTGTTTCATATGCAACGCTTTGCATCAAGAGGTTATGTCATGTCCATTTGCAATCAACGATTAACAGTTTTCATACGTTTCCCCTTAAACGAACATCAATGAACTAATGGCAAATATGTGATATACATACTCTTATAGAAGAATATCTCATCTAATTACAAATGATAGAATAAGATGACACTAATAGAAAACTGTCTTCTTACTTATTTCACAATGAACTCCGTCATATCCGGGGACACATGCACATGTGTATCCATTCACATTATCTGTACAGCTACCTCCGTGTTCACATGGTCCAGATGCACATTCATTGATATCTGTTGATTTATACAAAAAAAATATTTGGAAGATGCAATCAATTTAAAAGCTCATCACAGATACAGACAAAGAACTTTTGAACGCCAGAGGCACTTTTTTGGCAACATAAAACTATCAGTGAAAATAAAAGCAAAAAAATAAAAAACCAACAGAATTAACAAGGCATAATTGTTTTGCAAAAAAGCTCAAGTAATAGGATCTTTGTATAAAACCCTTAGTAGTTGGTCACCAAATTCTACGAAACCGCACATTGGATTTACCAAATATCAAAGTTCTTTTCAAGAAAATGAATCATTTTTAGATAGCTGAGAATTAAAATAGCCTTCAAATGTGGTTTATAAGAAGATCAAAATCATTTACATGTTTTATTGCCCAAATATAAAACATACTAGAAATTGAGGCAGAAGGGAAACAATCATCTTAAGGTAGCACCCCACTGTTAAGTGTGTAGTTTCGAATTTCAGTCCTTGTGGATTTTTCAAAGAAGGAGACTAGTGTGCAATTAAATTCATTTTTCGATAGCTGAGGATTAAAATAGTCTTCGTATTGGATTGATATGAACTTCGAGGTTATGTTATGTATGTAGAATAGGCTGTTTTCTATACGACAGTCCGTCTTTGCATATCCATAACAAGTTTTTGTCGCACGAACTTGATTAAATTTTACGAAAAAACGGTCAAAGACACCCATTTTTCATTTGATCACTGGGAAGATTAATGTCAATAGTTATCAAAAGTACCAGGATTATAATTTTATACGCCAGACGCGCGTTTCGTCTACATAAGACTCATCAGTGACGCTCAGATCGAAATAGTTAAAAAGCCAAATAAATACAAAGTTGAAGAGCATTGAGGATCCAAAATTCCAAAAAGTTGTGCCAAATACGGCTAAGGTAATCTACTCCTGGGGTAAGAAAATCCTTAGTTTTTCGAAAAATTCAAAGTTTTGTAAACAGAAAATTTATAAAAATTACCATATAATTGATATTCATGTCAACCCCGAAGTGCTGACTACTGGGCTGGTGATACCCTCGGGGACGAAACGTCCACCAGCAGTGGCATCGACCCAGTGGTGTAAATAGTTATCAAAAGTACCAGGATCAACAGTTTCCAAAAAGGTATCACTTAAATGCATTGAAATTCTAGTTTGATCCAAATTTAACGAAGATATGTGACAATTTGATCCCCATTTTTGCAGCATTTTATTGTAAATAAATGCAGAATGTTGCTATGAACACAAATAAAAGGAATTATATTTCACTCTTTTATTTTTTTTTAAATGAAATCTATGGAAGATACTGATTACATAAAAATGCACATATACAACACAAACAGTTAGGTTAATGTACTAGTATTAGAAATCCAAAAAAAAAATCCAGATTGTTGCCATGGATACATCACCGAGAAATTATATTTTATCATTTGTACAACTGGATATAAAATATATGGAAGATTCTGGTTACATACATATGCACATTTATGACACAAAAAGTAACTGCTTAAGGCTTAATTTGCAATAAAGCAATAAATGGATGATGGTAAAATTTATGAGGGTAAATTTTGATATTTGTATGCCCCATTTATGTCTGTCTGGCTTCAGGTTAAAGATTTTTGTCGAGTTTTTTTTTATGAGGTTGAAGTCAAATCAAAGTGAAACTTAGTACACATATGATATGATACGATCTTTCTAATTCTAATACCAAAAATAAAGATTTCCACGGTCCATTGAACATAGCAATTGATAGCGCGGATTGAGCAAATCCTATATTAGAGACACATTTTTGTTTCGGAACTGTTTATTGCTAACTTAAGTTAACTTCAATGAATGAAAAAAATTTTTTTTAAATCAGTCTTTCAATATTTCATTTTTGACTTTGATAAATCCCGCTGAATGACATAGACTTACTGATTTCACAATGCACTCCGTCATAACCGGGAACACATGAACATGTGTATCCATTCACAGTATCTGAACAGCTACCTCCGTGTTCACATGGTCCAGATGCACATTCATTGATATCTGTTAAATTTAAACAAAAGAAAGAAAAAAAGATGTTTATTGGGAAGATGCAATTAACAAAAAAGGCTCACCATAGACACTAGTAATTGAAACTCACTGAAAGGAAAATTACAATTAACACTGATATAAATTTGTCAAATCAGTTTTTCTATTTTTCATTTCTGAGTCGAGCTGATAAGTCCCGCTGAATGACCTACCTCTTTCACAGTGAACTCCATTATAACCTGGAGCACATGTGCAGGTGTATCCATTCACTTCGTCAGTACATCTACCCCCATTATCACAAGGTCCAGACGCACATTCATCAATATCTGTAATTAACAAGATGATGTGTTAACAGACCAATGGAATGGGTAAAGGTGTTCCAATTGGTATCCTTCAAAAATCCAAACAGTTTTGCAAACACTATTTGAATAATCTATTCCTGAGATGGAAAATCTTTTGTATTCAGTCACCAATTCGGTTTGGACCTTAAATTGTCTGTTACCATCCGTTAACTTTCTTACGTGAAACTTACTGATTGAAATATGAAAATAAGCACCAAGGGTGACTGGGGTATAGAAATATGGTCACTTGGTTTTCTCCCGACCGGCAGTAAAACGCTTGCCGAAGTGGGGCGTCCGTTTGGCTGTGCGGGATGTATCAAGTTCGCAGTCACGTCCGGTCAGAAGGGGGGCGTTAACTCCGATGCCTCGTGTAAATAGAGTGCCACGCTCTTTGCACGTTCAGAACCCTTGCAACAACTCTCTGAGGGGTCCGTAGGTGGCCTGTTGCAAGGCAAAATTTCTGTCCCTATCCAATATACCCTCTTTTTCCGGTGGCAGTCCAAATTTCTCCGACCATCATCCCAGGTGGCCTCTATTGTATCAACCTACCTATTGTATTTATTGTGAACTTGTTCTCGTCCTGAATATGCATGAAATATTTGCCACTAGACGTTAAGCAATCAACAATCAATCAATCTTACGTGAAACTTACTGATTGAAATATGAAAATAAGCACTAAAATAGATTTTGACAAATCCCTCTGCACGACAAACACTTACCTCTTTCACAGTGAACACCATTATAACCTAGAGCACATGTGCAAGTGTATCCATTCACCTCATCTGTACAGCTACCTCCATTAACACAGGGTCCAGACGCACATTCATCATTATCTGTATTAAAACAACAAGAATTTTTCTTTAACATTGAAAATTGTGTGTTATAATTAGAACCCTTCAAAAATATTTACTAAATGTATACCTAGTCAGACAATCATGTTCCTTATGCGTTATTTTCCAATGAAATCATGAGTATATATTTCTGAGGAACATATTGACACGAAAAGCTTCACCTTGAGGTTGCAAGCTTCGAATATACAAAGTACACATAATTGTAGGCAGAAAAGTGAGTCCTTTGTTATAGGAACTCTATATAAATCAATTTCCCTTGTCAACATTTTCAAATACCATCGGAACCATTTTAAGATATTTCTTTATTTTTTTCTAAAGGGGATGCAGAACCCTACTGGAAACCTTAGATATTCGAGCTTTTGTAAAAAAAAACTTATTGTCTGTTATCTAGCGGAACATTTGCAGGTGTATGATTTTACTCCATCACGATAGGTACCTCTAAACTGGCGTACAGATAAGCCACATTCATTAATATCAGCAATTTCGTAGATCTGTTGATGATATTACTTTTTTTTTATTTCGGTAATTTATTTTTAAAAAAACGATTCGATTCAAGATCCTTGTATTCAATATCCAAATCTGCAATACCGTTGATGCATGTCCTTGTTCTATTAATAGATGCAGAGTTACTATATATTTTATTTTATTAGTATGCCTATTGAACCTTTTTAACCTGATGTTTGTTTAAATCTAGTAAAATTTGAAGTAAGTTTAAGGCAATGGCAATCAAAACCAAGGAGTAAACAAAGACTCACAAAACCAAAGAACATTTACATCAACATTTATAAATAATAATTTAGAAACAACACGAACTCCACTAAAAACCAGGAGTGAAATCAGGTGCTCTGGATGGGTAAGCATTTCCTGCACCGTATACGGCACTTGTCGTGTTATTTCTTTGTTCAGTTTGATAATAATGGAAGATTATTATGACTGAGGAAGACTATCAGGTAATAATCATTTGATAGGATAAATGATTTACCAAAAGCAGAACACTTTTTATATGTTTGTAGATTACTTCTTGAATATATTAAGTAAAAAATATCCTACATTGAAAACTGATTTTAGTTTCTTTACTATGTTGTCTTGTCAATTATCTATTTAGTTCAAATTCGATAATTAGTCTTGCAATATATCCGTTTTAAAACTTAAATAATAACTAACGTGTCTAGTGGACTTACCTTCGATTTTGGAACTATGTTTACGATACAACAATAGCAATGATAAAAAAAACATTTTTGAACATTTGATGTAAATTGCCGCTAATTTTAAAGGCAAAAGTTGCATTGGAAATTTATTGTAATTCGTTGAGGTATCAAAATGGGTAAGCAAATATAATTCAACATGATCAAATTTAAACACGCACAATGTTCATCAAAACGAAAGAATTGTACAAAAATAAGAAATTCCTAAATTGGAAAATCAATAAGCGTATAATCAAATAACACTAACAAAATGTGCTTATTTAAAAAATTACATGTAGGTGCTATTATTATTTTCATTATTTAAGTACCAAATATTTGTTTTTTTCTGTAATTTTTTGTATCATATTTTCCCGTTTTTTGTGAATTTTTCTTTGTCTGTATCATTTTCTAATCTTTTATCGTATCATCAGGAGGAGTTGTGTGAATTTCAGTTTGTAAATTGAAAACATGTGTTCTTATATATATCATTTAATAAATAGTCGAAAGTAAAATCGAAAAAATACTGAACTCAGAGGAAAATCAATTCGGAAAGTCCATAATCACATGGCAAAATCAAATAACAAAACGCATAAAAAACGAATGGACAAGAACTGTCATATTCCTGACTTGGTACAGCCATTTTCAAGTGTAGAAAATGGTCAATTAAACCTTGTGTTATAGCCCTAACCCTCTCACTTTGATGACCGTCTCATATATACCGCTGTTCAAAATTCATAAATCGAAAAAACAAGAATAAAAGAGAGGAGAAAGGTACCACAGGGATATTCAAACTCATAGATTCAAAATAAACTGACAAAGACATGCCTAAAATAGACAAAGATATAAATAATAGTACAGAAGACAAAACATAGGAAACTAAAAACTATAAACTAAGTAACACAAACCCAACCAAAAACTTGGACTTATCGCGGGTGCTCTGGAAGGGTAAACATATCCTGCTTGCATGAGGTACCCGTCGAGTTGCGCATGTTGCTCATGCATTTCAAGAGGGGCATTCAACCTGATAAATCGAATGTAAACTGACAACATTCAATAATTTCCATATGTAGTATAGTTTATAAAACTTAATCGTTCTATACATATATATTTATATTTGATATTCATTAAATTATAACTTTTCTCTTGTTTAGTTGATGTTTTAGAAACATAGGTTTTTACCCACGTTGTACAATGTTCTTATTACTTTTTGTCCTCTTTCAAATCTATGACTGGAAAGTACAGGATCTTATCAATATAATAGTGATACAATACATAGTATTTACTTGTTTAAAAAACTAGGTATTTACAGATGTGTCATGAAGATTATAATTGACTTGTTTCTAATCTAAAATGAAAATGACAATATCCAACTTACTGGTATTTAACACTAATAACTTATGACATACGACTATTTTTTTACTTTGTTTTTCATTAAAAAAAGACACAAGATAATCTTCATGACATATCTGTACTGAACTCTTTTACATACATTATTTGTTAATATTCACCAGGGCATTCTATTGACAAGTACAAATATTTAAATGGTCAAATGGCATAATTGAACGCGAAATTGTAAAAGAAGATACAACCTTACATACTTATTAAATTCTAACACGCACAGTGTGCATAAGTCCTCGTGAACGTGAAACTTGTCGGTTAGTTGTTCTATTTATAAAAGTTTCACAACTCTCGCATAAAAGCAAAATTTGCGAACAGTAGCAATACAGGTATTTATTTAAAAAAAGAAAAGAAATACAGGTTAATTGCAGAAATGTAAGTATAGTGATATTCAAATATTTATAACTTCACATTTAAAATGCTGTCAAAGACAAAAATAGCAATCAGTTCACATCAAAACTTCCAATATATTTAGTAAAAAGACATCATTAACAAAAATATTATCTATAAGTTATTAACGATATTAAAAAGGTAAGGTCAAGTAAATATTTGCTTTTTACGTTCTTTGTATGAGAAAGCTTGACCAATGATTTCTAAAGTATACATACCTCCTTATCTTTCTAGAGACTTTTGTCATCATGAGATTCAAAATCAACAAAGTAATGCCGATAGTCGTAATAACAAAACCGATCACGCAGCAGAATTCGGTCTAAAATATTTAGCGTATATTCTACGAATGTCTATATTTTCATCAGAAATATTATATTATCGTGATACAATGTCATATTGCTGCTTCTGAAATTGACTTTTTAATAACACAAGAAAAACGGAGAACTTGATTGTCTGATTTTTATTAAATTATAAGTTGCACATGTAATTAAGTTAGTTGAAAATGTTTAAGATATAGTGTGTATATATACCTAGTTCACAATGACGGCCAGCGTATCCTGGAACACATTCACAACTGTAAGCATTCACTTGATCTATACACTTTCCACCGTGTTGACAATCCACAGAGACACAATCATCAATATCTAAAACGAAAATCATCAAAAAAGTAAACTCACAAAAATAATAAACTCAGAAGAAAGTACCAATCGAATAGCAAAATCTAAACCTCAAACACATTAAACGAATGAAAACCAAAAGTTTCTCTGTTAGTTCATAGGGTAAAATCACTTAAATGATATAGTTTTGCAAAATGTTTTTCTTATGAAAACATTATATGATTCAACTACTTTAGACAAAATGTTTTTTTGCTTTATACTGTTAACATCTTTTCAATGCCACTCATTTAATGTATTAGACTTAAGTGTCGACGAAATTTATTCTAGACAACTAAAGCTTACTTGTTTCACAATTAGTGCCTTCGAATCCTATAAAACATGTGCATTTGTAACCATAGTGAATATTCGCACAAAATCCGTTTCGACAAGGGCCAGTCCCACAGTAATCTGCAATCAGATATCTATGTTGAAAACGATCAAGATCAAATGTATTGTAAAAATCATTTATAAAGTTTAATTAAATCATTATATATAGATACCAGGACTGCAATTTATCAATTATTTTTTGAATAATAAAACTAGTTAAAACAAAAATACATATCAAAATGACTCATACATTATCTCACAGTAAGTTGCTTATGGATGTTAGCTTCTTATGTTTTAGAATTAAGTCAGATTTTCGAACTAATTTTGTTTTATCCATTTGAATATCTTAAAAATTTTCCCATGGACCCTCTAATGGATCTTCATTTTTCTTTTTATAAATCTTTCACATGTATAATTATTAGCCATTTCTTAAAGTCTTATAAAATCTTATTAGTATTTTATATAGATTATGAGAACTTTAACTTGACAATGATAAAGCTATGAAAACTCAAGAGAGAACATTAAAACAATGACGAATATCTTAAAAACAAACATATTGACCCCTACATTTTTGTTTTGCTATTTTGGTTCCCCATTTAATCCCCTATCAACATATACTTGTGTAGAAATGAAGAAAATAATGTTCCTATGTAGATATACTATCGGAAACATTGATGGAGGCATTAAAAATACATACTTGGACAGGCTAGAGTATTACATGCTCCGTTTTCACTTGTGGTACCAACACAATCTTTTCCTCCGTGAGCAGGAGCTGGATTGTCGCATGCTCTTGTCCGGGTATTTGTACCGCCTCCACAAGTCACTGGACATGAACTATACTGAGACCATTCACTCCATACGCCATTGACTGTCAAAAAAAGATGTCACCAATTAGTGATACTTATTGGTAAAGATATCCAAATCAACGAAAAATCATGACAACAAACAATAAAATAAACATGTATATATAGTTTTACAACACGTTTTTCACCAAAAAAATTGTTAAAGCTTTTTTCGTGTTTTGCATTTATAATACTTAATATAGTAACATATAGGTATTTTTATATACTATTTTAATAATTTATCGTAGTTCATAAAAAGAATTTACACAAACTGCAATACTTTTTACTTAAAGAACATATGTAATAATCAATTTGTTTAAACTTGTTAACAAAAAGTGTTACCTACTATTTGTTAAAATTTGACACAATGCATCATACCTGGACATGCCTGGGTGTTACAGGTACTACTTGTGACAGAACTACCCGAACAAGAATTCCCGCCATGAGCTGGTGATGGATTATTGCAGTATCTGTAGCTATATTTATAGCCGGTTCCACAACTTTTAGAACAAGATCCATAACTCCCATACGACGACCAACCTCCATTAACTACATAATAGAAAAGTTAAAAGGCTATTTTTTTAAAATGATATAATTGTTAACAAAACGTCTTTACTCTACAATCCATAAACATATACAAGAACAGAATACTATTATTTATTATTTAGCGTGTTATTTTTGTCGCCAAGGGTCTTTTTATTCTTTTTCAAAACACTTTGCATAATTATATCAAATTTTCCAATTCCGCTATGTCTAAGGGTAATGGAATTTGCTTACAATCTATATTCACATTTTCCAACTTTTCAAATTATATCCTTCTGAAAGTCTCCTCAATATGAATTTATGTTTATGTATCATTGTAAGACTTAGTTTTGAAGAAAAAGATAAAATAGCAAAATTGAAGTACAAATTATGTTCTTTAAGTGTAATTGATTGCTATAGAATGCATAAGATATGCACACTGATATATAATACTATGTGAAAATTATTTCTTAAAGAGTTATACTTGATGTAAAACATTATGATGTAATATGAAAACAGAATAAATAAAAACAAAAGAGAAAAAATAAAAATAATTAATAAGACTCTCTATCTCTCATAAAAATCTTAATTGTTTTTTATCATACATTCAGTAGTTTTTAATATTTGATAAATAGCCTGCTGTTTAATCCATATTGCGTATCTTTGATGTGCACCCTTATTCATATCCTTTATCACACCCTTTATTACACCCCTACAATTTTTTATGTTTTACATTAACTCCGTTTTAGTTTATCCAAGCTTCTTCAGATTCCCCCCCCCCCCCCTCAAAATGGGTTTTCAATGAACGGTCATTCTGGCGTGGCGCAATTTATTGAATGTCGTAATTGTTTGGAATGTGACGTCACAAACGTCAATTTTCATATTTCTGACACACGAAATGCACTATAAAAAAATCAATAATTAAAGGCAACAGTAGTATACCTTTGTTCAAACTCATAAATCCGTGGACAAAAAACAAAATCGGGGTAACAAACTAAAACTGAGGGAAACGCATTAAATATAAGGTGAGAACAACGACACAACACTACAATGTAACACACACAGACACGGGCCAAACATCAGACAAAATCCCACGAGAATAACAAATATAACATCAAAACCAAATATATGTATTTGGGAGAGACAAGTTCCGTGACACGTCTTATCGAAATGTGAATTTACACAAAAAAATAAGAGAAAACAAACGATGCAACGTTCAAATGTAACACACACAGAAACGAACTATAATATAACAATGGCCATATTCCTGACTTGGTACAGGACATGTTTAAAGGAAAAATAGTAGGTTGAACTGGTTTTGTGGCATGCCAAACCTCCCTCTTTTATAGCCATGTGAAATATAATATTAAAATGACAACTCAACACCACAGGACTACAATATAAATAAATTGGAAAATACAATTGACAAAGGAACACACGAAGAACAGCCAACAAAAGGCAACAAGTTTAAAATTTTAATACGCCGAAAGTGCATTTGGTCCACGCCAGATCTACTAGTCACGCCCAGATACAAAAGTTTAAAAGCCGAAACAAGTAGAAATACCATACAAAACACACCAAAAAATACAATTAACAAAATATTTTGTAAACAATAGCACGTAAATTGTAAAGCAATCCAGGTGCTTCAGATGAGTAATTGAGCAGAGCTGTTAACGCTTTTAAAATAAGACAAAAGTAGAACTGAAGGTAACCAAGGTACTAGGGATCAGAAAGAAGTTCGTGTGTACTCTCCTGTAAAAATATATGAATAGTTTGAGTATAATACATAGCAAAATTCGTTTCACATGCCGTATCACCCTCGATCAATATTATCCTTTGGGCCTCTGGCTGATACTGGTATTTAGGGATGATATGTTATATGCTACGGAGTTTGCCATGTATTATTCTCTATATATAAATATCTGTCTGAATGATTATGTATGTTATTATGATCATCTATAACAGTAAAACTTTGGTTTTACCCACAAACTAAGATAACTTATCAGTTAAATCTGCCTAGTAACTCAAATACTTACTTGGACAGGCATGTGTATTGCAGGAGGCGTAGGCCGATGTGCTACCAGAGCAGTAATTTCCCCCATTTTTCGGACTAGGATTACTACATGATCGTGTATGATACCTAGTTCCACTCCCACATGATTTCGTACAAGAAGACCAACTTCCCCATGAAGACCATCCTCCGTGAACTGAAATCAATTTTTAAACATGAAATATTTTTACACATAGATGTTTAGTTCATTAATCAATTTGTCATTTATTCATTACCAAATATGAATTGAAAATGTAAAAAAAAAAAAAATACTCATTGACATTTTACATGATTTTTTACAATTTCGTCAAAGAAATCAAATAAGATTTTTACGACATTTTTCGATCCGGATACAACAGTTAGATAATTTAAAATGCCTACTCAACAATTTCAACTAAAAAGAATATTTCCATTTGTCTTACCGATACATCCAACAGTAAGATAATTGATATGTCCGTAGTTAGAATTGGTATTTGTACACCCTGAAGAACAGGTATACGATCTGCATTTATATTGCTTCATGATTTCTCTCTAAAATAAATGCAATGTATTGATCATTAATTGTACAGATTATTCTATAATATTTGTTCATCCAAGTTGAATTACGAAAATGAAATTCAAACAATACCTTTTTAGAATCGGCTTTTCTGTTTTGTTTCTTGGTTCTTTGAATATATTAACAATTTGCGTATATGTATGCAAAAAGTAAAAAAAATATACCAAACTCAAAGGAAACTATCGAAACGGACAGTCCCTTAATAAATGTTAAATTCAAATCGACAACAAACTAAAGGCAATGTCACTTGCAGTCGAAAGATTGATAATGACAATAAATAGTGCAGTCCATTGGTCATTACTCGTGTCCGTAATGTCCATAGTGTCATTAGTGATAGGATTGTTTTAAATTTTCAATGAACATACTTGTGTCTTGAACCAAAATACATTTTAAAACTTCACTGTTTTGCAGATTTGTAAAATTGCATTGACTGTAACTGTGAAATTGTTTACTAATTGGAACAACACATCATATTTCACATTATTTGTATAAATTTAATATTTTATACGATTAAATTATATGTTTTACCTTACTGGCTAACGAATGCGCTAAAACCACCCGCAGTAGGGACTAACTAATTACTCTTTTGATTAACATTCTTTAATTATTCAAATTAGAATTATAGCATGATATATCTTATGATTAGTTTTCAATGAAATCTAGACAGAAGAAAGCAAAGAATGTAATTTTTTTTTACATTTTACAGAAGTTCAGTACTAATTAAAAAAAAAGTCGACATTAGGAATTTTATTTATCATATACATCTTAATATACTAACGCCTCCTTCTCTAGAAGACGAATTCTCCTCACATTCTTCCCAGGAACAACCCTCTCTACATTCTTCAGCCGCGTTCGACCACCAGCCCCTTTTACGACGAACTAAAAATTTTGTGGCTGCCTTTTTACTTAAGGAAATATCATCGTTAAGAAATATATCTGTAAAATTGGAGTGTTTTAGCATTCCAAAAAGAAAATACATATCAAAAACAATCATTTTGGAATCACATTTTAATATTGTTAAAATTGTCATTATCTTTTGCAATTTAATCATAGATTTATTAATCATAATTTATCGTAACAAGATTTTTACACAGATAACCAACTACATTGAGTGTAAATGATACATTTGAGCAAAACATGTCATAAAATGTTTAATTATATCATACATTTTTAATCGTTGGTTATGACTTTGATAAGTTTACCTTTTGCTATAACTTGCACAAGAAGTGAAAATCCCAGAAGGTAAGCAAGGCACTCCATCAATATTTAGTCTGTTGTCATCTAAAGTCTGAAAAAAATAATTTATTTGTTTTACATAACAAACGTCTTATTATTTATTTAGTCAATTAACATATCTTTTTGTTAAACAATTTTTTTGTCAGATCATTAAACTATATCGATCACCGATAAGACAATGTATTAGTTTTTGAATATTTGAATTGTTTTAAGAAAAATGTGTATGCTTTACCGTTTAGACACCAACATGTGCTTAAATAATGCAAATACTTCGAACCATCAAAATGGATGCATGGTTTCTCTAGTGCTGAATTCAGGAAGCAGATTGATACTGGTGATAAAATTTCCTTTTTTCATATACTTCTATACATATTCAGTAAAAATTTTCATGTTCTCAATTTACAATGTGAATTGTTTTTGATTTTATCAGAAACTTCCAATAAATTCACATTGCGAACGTTTTCATGTTTCGATTTTTCTTGGCTGTATTGCCATAGTCAACTATTTGCTTCAAAGACACCATCGACTAATGGAAAAATGAATTTTTTGTATTCTAACTATAACGTTCAGCATGTCTTACAATGAAACGTATAACTCGCACACTATAAAAAAAAGTAAAAACACAAAAATACAAAACTCCGAGGAAAATTCAAAAAGGAAAATCAAAAATCAAAAGGCAAAATTAAAAGTCCAAACACATAAAACGAATGGATAACAACTGTCATATTCCTGACTTGGTACAGGCATTTTCTAATGTAGAAAATGGTGGATTGAACCTGGTTTTATAGCTAGCTAAACCTCTCACTTTTATGACAGTCGAAACGATTACTACCCGTTCTTATTAATTAACTTCTCTACACTATAATTTTCATAGTTTTATCAAAAATATCATTATAGTAAAAATACTTTAAAGTAATTCTTATCTTATATTTAACATATAAAATATTAATATGAAAAGAGTAAAATTAAATCTGAAGAAGTCTGTTAAAACGAACTACTTACGGCAACGAAATAAAGTGAAATGATCGAAAGTTTTACGAAAATGGTGTTTTCATTTGTACTTACGTGTATTGTTCGAAATAATTCGTGAATAGCAAAAGATAAACAAAGACATTTTGTTCAACTGACCTAATTCTAATGCAATAAGCATAACTCAAAATAAAGTCAGTGCAACTTATTTGTTTCGTTGATTTAATCTGTTATGTACAATTAGACGCATTTTGTTATTGTTATTTGTTTTTTTTTGTTATTCTATATAATTAGAAATGGCAATTTCTCTTTTAATTAATACATTACCCTTTCTATTTTTTAAAGACCCTTTATCAATCAAATATCCCAGTAGGTACAAAAGGGCTTAATGATTGGAAAATAACAATTATGTGTTCTCTTTTTTATTAATTTTCAGCACGCAAGATTAACAAGTACTTGTGCACGTTCAATTATTTGCACTATTATATGAAGGTTAGATAGAGGGAAAGTAATAGGCAATTTTACAAAAAAACAAAAGACAGTTATATTTAATCTTTACATTACTATCAGTACACTAGTTGTAGATAAATTAGTTACTTATAAGATTGACCATATTACATTTGTCAGGTTTTTGTAAAAATGGAAAATTGAAAAGTGCATACTATTTGAATTGAAATCACCACTTTTGGTTTAATATCGATGCTAGTCTCCTTGTTGATTTCCAAGTTAAACTTTAATATGAGAGACAAACCTATCGCAAGATTTATTTGAAGTATTCAATGATACAAAGTCAAAAGACGATCAAAGAACTCTGGAAATTATCAAAGTAAAGAAATACTATAACACTCCAAACTTATTTCCAAAAGAGGAAGTTCATATTAAATGACAAAATCAAACTGTATCTACCAACAGAACGAATCGATAACAAATGCTATATTCTTGACTTTGAACATGTATTTCCCTAAACAAATGCTGGTCTAAATTTTGTTTTATTAAAGCTTCTTTGATAGTTGTTTATATATCCATCATGTTTTAACACGTAAGCACCTTAAACAACCATATTATTCTATTTGATCATAACTGGGTTCCAGTAGCCAAAATATATGAATTATTCATAGTGAGAATACATTACACCAAATCGGTAGTAACGGAAAGTTTACATTCAGAATTATAACTCATCTATTCATTCATTTCAGTAATATTTAACACCTCCCTTCTAAGTTGTACAGATACCAAAAAAAGTAAAATCACAATATATACCGAATTTAAAGGAAAATCAATTCGGAAAGTCCATAATCACATGGCAAAATCAAATAACAAAACGCATCAAAAACGAATGGACAAGAACTGTCATTTTCCTGACTTGGTACATTTATACTATTAAAATAACGAAGTCAAATCAATTAGCTGTATAATGATATCATCTTTATTTATAATATATATGATGTATGATATTTCTAAGAAAACCAGGACATCTTCAAACAAAAACATTTTGAAAGCAGAGAAAATGTGCATCTTTCAAGACGAAACGAATTTAAAGTATCTAGGCTTGTGTATTTATATAATACCATGTTTTGGTTTTGTTGCAAATTTATTGATCCATATTGTAAATTTGAAATAAAACAATCAACAAACGGGATATTTATTAAAGAAGAGAGGCGAAATATACCGGAGGAACATTCTAACTCATAGGTACAAAATTACTGGCAACATATCACAACTTCGCTATTGCATATCATTAACATTTATTTATATAAATGTTTTATGGGGAATATAAAAAGGACAAGAGTGCATGCGTAATTTACATAATTGATGTTTTAACTTAAAAAAGTAAGAAAATTTCTCCGATACAATTTTTAAATGTATTAATGATACCGTGACAGTTTCTGAATTCTATAGATAAATACATACCTTTTTACATTAAAGACTCAAAAGCTGTAATGGACTGGCGTATATATTTTAGAGCTGGTTGATAAACAATGAAAACTTTTTTTCTTCGAAACTTCCGATTCAACCTCCATGTTCGTCTAAGGCATTCAGGCACTAGCAGTGAACAAAACGCGAATTATCATAACGCGTTTGTGTAAACTATACACATAATGTATACATATAAGTATTTGTGATACGATTGTCAATGAGACTATCATTTATAAGGGTATCGAACGATAATAAATAAAACAAAATTACATCATTGCACTATATGCTTTGTATCCTGCGAGGTTATATAACATTAATCTCGATTTGTCTAAATGTTTGTATATTTTTATCGGTTCATTGTGATAGTCAGGCTAATCACAACAGAACATGTTTGTTTTGTTTGCCAGATTTATTTCAAAGATACTTCTGCATTGCTTAATTATTCAATTCACATATCGTCAGTTTTTTGCAAAGACCGGTACTATGGGTTGTCTTAAATTTGCAATTAGATCAGCATGGCGAGAGTCTTTCAGTCCGTATTGAAGGCCTCACAGACTTTAAGAGTGAGAGAGAGAGAGAGAGAAAGCATTATTCCTTTTCGTTTTGTGGATTTTGCTGTTCATCAACGGGTTTGTGTCGTAAATTTATATAAATACATATTGTTTTTTTTCTATATAATTACCAAGAATATTTTTAAATGTGGAAAGCTAATATCGAATAGTAATATATGACAGACAACGGCATGAAAACACAAACCAACTGAAAGATTATAACGAACAATCACCGAGTATCAATTTTAGTAGACAACAATCAACTGACCTGAACAATATGATCTTTAATTGGTATACGCACCAACAAAATGTTATTGCCCACTATATCAGTACCTGAGAGGAAAACGTAGCGTTTCAAAAATTGACAGTGGCGTTAAAATATTTTTTTAGGCGAAAAGACATTATTATGGTGAAAGGAGTGGCAAAAATGATAATTGGCAAACGGAGAAAGCCTGATGTACATTATTTACAGGAATCGTGTATGCATTGCAAAGAAGACAAGACGATTTTATTTATGCATGAAAAACATAGATGTAGAATCATTTCATAAAACATGCAGTATTGTCATCATTATTTTTGTATACAAAGCCGATACTAAGAAATACTAAGAACGATTTATGCATACAATACATGACAACTTGTGTACACAAAAGCTGGATTCAAATAATTTTTGAATGAGTGTAAATGTATTCAGTACCAATTCTTGATGTGATTTTTAATTTACTCTACAAATGACGATGTATGTCTGCAATGCCTATTATACAATTTTTTTGGTGTATATAAGTAAGAAGTTGTGGCATGAGTGCCAATAAGAAAACACAGTCTTAGCACACACTTAACAGCAAGCTATAAAGTTTCCAAAATTAAGGCAACAGTAGTATACCGCTGTTCGAAATTCATAAATCGAGTGAGAAAAAAAAATCCGGGTTACAAACTTAAACTGCAGGAAACACATCAAATATGATAGGAAAAACAGAAACAGAAAACAAAATTGAAATTTAACACACACACACACAGACGAACTATAATTTAACAATGATTGGTACTTGACATTTTGAACCTGGTTTTATGGCATGCCAAACCTCTTGCTATTATGGCAATGTTAAATGTAACATTAAAATGACAACATTACATGATAGGACTACAATACAAATATATAGGGGAACATTAAGGACAGAGAAACACACGAATATAAGAATAATAGCTAACAAGTGTTGCCAAGTTTAAATTTAATAAGCCAGGCGCGCGTTTCGTCCACACAAGACTAAACAGTGACGCTCTGACGAAAAAAGTTCGAAAGCCAGAAAAACAAAAGTACAAAGTTTAAATAATAGTTGAATTTGTTTACACTAATAGGGTTTTTTTTCTCTCAAATATTTTATAAATTTCATGTTGGAGCCTTCTATAAATTACTATACGGTATATCATTTGACCAATGTTGTTAACAAAAGTCACCTTATTTCAACTCTGCTAGTTAGCTATGTTTGTTTCATTTGCAATAAATCATTTATATCTAAAGTATTATCAAGCTATTAATGTAAAACAAATTAAACAGAAAAACCAACTTTTAATCTTTAAAAAATAACCCGAAAAACGAGAAACACTTATAAACCACATTGACAACGACGACACACTCAGTATGTAATGTACATATTCATAACCTTCAAGGAGTATTTGACTTTATGGACTATGGCTATACAAAAGACAATAAGTATGTATAATGTCTTAAAACAGGTGTTTGTACGTATATACAGAACATTTAATCTCAGAACGAAATATTAATACAATTACTCTACTCAAAACGAAATATACAGGAGAAAAATTAAGGTTTCGTAAAAAATGCAAACGTGAACTTGATTGTCTGACTAGATACACTATAACTATTTAGATTGTCAATATCTTATTGAAGTTCATAACACATTGATTTATCTTTGATTTACCACAGACATATTTGAAAAAAAGACTTATAATAATTGTTTCATTTAGCAAATAGAGTCATAGTTTTACCTAGTTCACAATGATGACCAACGTATCCTGAAACACATTCACACATGTAATCATTAACTTTATCTAAACAGTTTCCACCATGAAGACAGTCAACAGAGATACAATCATCAATATCTGTAATAAAAGAGGATCGTGCATTGCTTGAATAAGGCCGTGTTCACACCAAACGCCGTGTACAGTAAACATGTTTTCATTTGGTTTAGTGTAACGTACACTAGTTTCACATGACATTTGTTCAGATCTATACACCTTGTTTAGTTACCTGTACATAAGATTTGTTCACATTTTTAAACAATATGTCATTTAAATGTTGATTACGTAGAACCGAATTCAAATTTACAAACAACTGTATTAACAGTTAAGGAACGACCATTTGACTTTAAAAAAAAGGGGGGATGAATTTTTCTACAATTTGATTTAAAAACATCGGGTCATACAGATGATTAGAATGAACAAATATTTTGAATCCAAAGTTTCCCCATACAATATAGTGTTAAATATTAAATTGGTACCATCGAAAAAAAAAAAAATATATAAAATTTCGCGCGAGAAACAAATTCGGACTCAGACCCCCCTCCTCCCTTTTCTTTTTTAAGTAAAGTGGTTACTCCTTTGAGAAAGTCATTTTGGTTGATTTGCAGTAGTTTAAAGAGGTCTCGATTACGCTTTAAAAACGTAGGCTGCATCACTGTGCTTACAGACAAAGAAAAAAATGCAATGTTTTAAAGAGGATCACTACATTTCTATCTTTCCGTTTGTTTTAAATAGTATTTTTTTCTCCAAGGAGTATTTGGCAAAAGGAGGGGGAAATTGTTTTTTTTTCTAATTGTATTTTAACGGATCTGAGATACTACACAAAAAAAAGTTAACCTCACCTTTTTCAGTATTGCATTTATTAATGAATCGTTGTTTGAGTATAGACCATTGGCAAATATTTCTGTCAGTGTGTATGTCCAGTCGATTCGGGAAGACCTTGTCATATGAATTATTTGTTCGGCAATGATGAATCGATGGATAAGTCTTGATAAGGGGTTAATAATGCTACATAAAGTGTTTTTATAACAAAAAAATATATCAAGTTTAGAGAAATATTTCTGTAAATAACTTTATTAATAAGTGTTATATAAGTATCAATTTTATATAAAATTCGTTTCTTTTTTAAATAAATGGGAAAATTACAGTTCAAAATGCCTAGTTTTGTGTACACTTAACCTACACAAGGCCTACATCGACTATCGACTGCATGTAGAGAAAACACGATTTAAACTACATGTAAACATTGAGTTTTATCAATGGGAACGTAATTATGTTTAGTTTATGTGTGAGTTAAACTAACACAACACCGAGTTTAGGTCAATGTGAACACGGCCTTACATACTTTAAAGTTTATTAAACGGCCATCTTAAGGCGACATTTCATTTACATTTCGGTGAACCGATGAGAGTTATTCTTTGTTTAGTTCTATTGTAGAACCCATGTCAAAACTCACAAATCATACAACATTTCTTTAAATATAAACGTGTTAAAATTCTATAAATCACAAATACTGTTTTTTTTCAGATCCACAAAGAAAACAATTATGATCAATGCTTCGTTTCAAAATCAAAACTCATTACCAGTTAAAATAATGTGTGGAATAGCAAACATAAAGGACGGTCTCCATTCATATTATAGTCCTACAGAACTCTTTAAAATAAGATAAATAAAACTCACCTATTTCACAGTTATTTCCTTGGAATCCTTCAATACAAGTGCACTTATAGCCATAGTGAATATTTGCACATGACGCCCCATTTTCACAAGGTTTGGATCCGCAATAATCTGAAATGGAGCATTATACATATTATATTAAGACAAAGTTCCTATTGTCAAACATTATGATTTTTAAATGATTAGTATGTAACTGCTAATTGTTAATTCAAACTTTTCAGTTTTTAATTTGAAACCCTGCATTCCAGAAATTCTAAATTCTTTTCTATGTGTTTCTAACTTTCAAATTGATAATTTTGGATTCGTATATTTGTATCAATAACATTAGACAGCTGCCATGGTCATATTTTTCCAATTTATTTTCCAATTACATTTGATTATTTATTCGCAAGATTTCTAAAGATTTATTGTGTTTATCCATTTCCCCCCTCAAATACAACATATCAGACATGATTTCAGGAAGTATATGTAGTTGCTTCTAAGTTGAATTCTATTAATTTTAACACGTAATATTACAAAACAAATAATAAGATGACGATAAAAACCAGAAAATATTATGCCCATACATAGGGCATAAAAAATAGGTATGATTGCCAATGAGACAACCCTCCACAACAGACCAAATATTAGTAACACAAAATAACGACTAAAAGTAACCGCCGTAATCCTAGATATGATCATTCTGAATGAAACTGTGATGTTCGGCAACGTAAACATTTTTTATGAGCACATAAATCGCATTTTGACACAATATTCACATCTATCAAGTAGCTGGTCACACAATGAAAATAGTACTTAACTTTTGATGGAAAACAACGGTCATTAAATTCTATGACAGACTTAATTTCTATTTGGTAGATAGATTATTTAGAAAGTGTATCTATCAATAAAGACGTGCAGGATTCCTTGGGGTACTTCCTATATTGTAGTGGTATGAGTGTGCCGCAAAAGATGGTCACTTTTTCATGCCCTGCTGGTTATAACAGGGTCGCTTTTTCATACCCTGCTGGTAAGAACAGTGTTTTTTCTTCTCTTAAACATGATGGCTTTTTTAACTGTTTAAGATTCAGTCTAGAACCCGGGTCTAGAACTGCATCTATAGAACAGGGTATATTTTTATTATTATTTTTTAAAACAGGGTATGTTTTTCATTGTTTTTGCTGTTGGCACAGTTATATCCTAAATGATAGTAAGTAACACCCCTCCGGGGCGGGATTATAGAAATTCGGAAGTAACGAGGACCAAATACGCGTATTAGATTTATTTCATGTCTTAGTAATAATATGGTATTACCTCATTGAATGACATTCTATTTAATAATGTTATGAAAACATGTATATATTTTTTATGATATGTGCGTTCAAATACCTGGACAAGCCTGAGTATTGCAAACTCCATTTTCAATGCTCGCACCCACGCAATTATTTCCTCCATGTGCTGGTGTAGGATTATCACATGTTCTCGTCCGTGTGTTCGTGCCACCTCCGCAAGTTTCAGGACATGCACTAAACTTTGACCATTCATTCCATCCGCCGTGAACTGTCAATATTGAAAGATGTCATATAACCCTATAAACTATTTATCTATACATTTCAAATGATGACCAATATTTGACTTTTTAATTTTCCAGATGAAATTTGTTCTCATTTGTTCTTTTAATTCAGGTGACATAGGCTGAAACAACAAAAAAGACGCTGAACGGATTTCAAAATATTTTGTGATTATTATTAAAATAGAAACTAAACTAAACAATGAACCATGCGTTTAAAACTTACCAGGACATTCTCCGCTCCAGCACATAGAATATTCCGTGTCTAATCCTTTACACGATGCACCGCCATTGGCAGGGGAGGGATTGTTGCATGTTCTATATCTGGAATGAGCTCCACTCCCACAGGTCACTGGACACGACCCATAACTGGACCATACACTCCATTGACCGTCAACTGTGAAAATTGAGATACGAAGTTACGTTTGTTCACCACATCTGCATTACAAAAAATATGCCCCTTTGAATAATTTTCAAAATATTAGGATTTGATAATCTAAATTCTAAATCAGTTATCGTTTGTGCTATACCACCGGGCCGTCGTTAGACTACATCGTCAGTAAATCGTAATTAGATTTTACTTTGATTGTTGATCTTTGCAAGTGACACATTTACCCATACTCTCCTTTTGACGTCGACATTTGGGAAGAGCAGACACTTTATAGCCAAAGATTTGGCTTCGTCAAGACCCTCCTCTATTTACAAACTTCCTTAAATTAGTAGAATGCAATTCCTACGGAAGATACTGCTGTAAGGTTGTGTTTGTTTATTTCAGATTTGGTTTGTCTAGATTAAATCATCACTCACTGTTGAAAGGGGCACAAAAAAATTAATGTCGAGAATTTCATTCAAACAAAAATAGATGAATCATTGAAATAGAGTGGACTTACATGTAGACAGACATTGAATAAAAAAGTTGGAAGGGATGTTATTATATTTAAACCTCTATAACTAGTGGCTGGTTTTTTTATTTAGCGTTGGAAACGCTAATTTCTGATATCCAGGGTTAGTCGCTTGGTTTATGGCAGATTTTTTTGCGCTTGGATAACATATTTGCAGTTTACAGACTATATAAATCGTATGATAGCATTAGCCTCTGATTACCACGGTTAATAGCTAACCGTGACTTTCCGTGTCATATACAGTCTGCCACCTCGAACATATTCGGCGATTTTGATATAACATTTTCGAAGACATATAAGCATTTTTATCACCAAATTTTAGTACATATCTAAAATGGCATTTCATATCATAGAACATATATCATATCTGTTAATAAATGCTTTGGCCATATTTGTCAACTGTAATCTTGTTATTTTCAATGAGCATCTAAGAGAACTAATTAAAGCATGCTCAAGCGTTTTATACTAAAATCAAAACTTTATCAATATCAATATATATATAGTATTAAAAACAAGATACCTGGACATGGAGAAGAGTTACATATCGTATACTGCTTTGAGGTACCGGAACAAGCAGACCCTCCACAAGATGGTTTTGGTTTGTTACAGTATCTGGATCTGTACTGGTTATTAGTAGTACCACCACATGATACTGGACAGTTATTCCATGGATCATATGAGCTCCATGAACCATGTACTGGAAATAAAAAAATTATAATAATAAACCGATAAACATTTGATGTGTTACTGTAATAACTCCTATAAGTTGTGCTACGAACCAATATTTGGAAAGTAGAAATTGTTTCATTACATAAAAACATAAAATACCATAAATAGAGCAGCCAATGTCACTCTTAAACGTGAACTTTCTAAACATTTAATCAAATAAAAGTTACCATTAAAACATGCCAATACTATAGCACTCACAACTAAGTTGATGGTACGATCTAGGACTGAACGTCCATCATTAACGCTAAAAACAGACAGAATATATATGACAACAACTCGGACTCTTGGTTTTTCAACAACGTCAATCAACGATCGATTCTGGACACCAAAAGGTTAGAAAGTTAATTGGAGGAATATTAAGGAATAGATAAAAACGTTACGTACCTGCACAACATTGCGTATTACAAGACGATGAACTGTATTCTGTAGTTATAGTAAAACCCCACCAACCGGTGCCGCATTTCCTGCTCCTTGTTCTTGTACCTGTGTTACACGATCTCGTGCAGGAACTCCAGCTTGTCCAACCTGATTGTTCCTCGCATCCTTCAACTAGAACTTATCATATATAAAGTAACATAGCAACCGTAATTAGTGATCTAATGATTCTTTCATATAAGTTGTTTAATTCAAAGAATCTGATCAATAATGTATTTAATGTAATAAAAACAAGTACATGTAGTTGAATACTATTTTGATTTATGTTTACTTATATAACTTGGACAACTGCAGTATTATGTGTTGCAAATGCATATTTGAATAAAATATTACTGTTCAACATAAACATTTTAATGACTGGCCACTTTTGTATTTTAATATGGATAACGCATTCAGTAGATTAAAATTATTATTTCAAATGGCAATTATTTGTCTTAGATAAAAAAAAAAACAAAAAAAAACAATATTAATGTATATACATTTAGATTCAGTTAAACAAAAAAATGTGAATTTTAATAGTTGGATATTTAACAAAAACTCGAAGCTTTAAAAAATTATTAAAGAAGACTAAAATATCAACATCTCCTAATAAAATGATTATGTACTACAAAAAAGAATTCATTCTTATCGTATCAATAGAATATGTCCCTTCTTTAAACATGATTTAATATTAAAAATTGAAAAAGATCAATTGTTGTCTTATAAAATAAAAACATTTACAATTTTCCCTTTGCTAAATGATAACTTTGCAACTTATTTGTTTCCAGGAATAACAACTTTTTGGGGGAAAGCTGTATATGTTTCGAATAACATTCAGTGGTTTTGTGCATACATCAAATTATTTCTGTATATCAGAATAGAACAGTACTTGGGTTTTTTCAGTTTTATACTTGTATAAAAAAAATAGTAATAAGAATGTGTAATAGATAAACCTTTAATGAATATCGACAAATGAGTATATCTATTCTTATAAAACCATGTATACTCACCTTCTACAGCTAAGAAGACAAGAAAAAAGCAGCTTCGAAATAAATGTGTCGTCATATTGAAAATGTGTGCTTGTGCTTCAGTTAAAATCTCGTTTAAGATATCTTATGAAATCACATGTACAAATATATCTATTGGAAATTATCATGTGACCGAAAAAATATAAGTAGTTTTGGTGTTGTTTGTTAGTTTAAGGTAATAAGACTTTCAGGAATAGTGCAGCAGAGTAAACACATGTATTATTTTACAAAACCTTGTGTTCTAATCACCCATAGAGAGTTAATTAAATCTGTTTAGATCGTATCTGTGAAACCATTTTTTTTAAAAACCTTGTACTTCTTATATTTAAACAATCACTATTCTACTTTATGTTTACTAAATTTCAAATTTTGATTTGTTCTGAATTAATGAAAGTTGTATTCTGAAACGTTCGTCATGTGATCATAGTATCTCAAATAACCTTGAATTTAAAGTTTTAATGTTTAGAAAAAATGAAATGTTTTATCATTTGATGAGTATTTTTTTGTTGATTTTCATTAGTGTTAACTATTTTATATTATGTACATAATTTCATTTCCTCTCTGCATTACATGTATTCTAACATTTTGTATAGCGCAATACATCTTTAGCGTATACGTTTATGTACATCTTACTTGCAAAAAACATTCATGTATGACGCATTCTTTGCCTTTAGATTACAATAAGTTTACATATGATTTTAATGATGTATAACATTTGCACGATTATCAAATTCTATTTATGCGAAAAAAGCATTAGTTATTTGCGCACTAATTAGTTACATTTGCACGCATTGGTTACACATGAAAATATGGGTAAATACTTGTAGGTTTTACTTCTTGAAGTTATGTTTTAGTATCCCTTCCATTGATCTAAGTCTTAAAACAAATTTCAATTTTTCCCTGGTTTACTTCCAAACAGTCATCACATAAAATCATCAAAAATTTAAGCAGAATAAAAATTTTAACGCCTTAAATGCCGACTGGCATGATGAGGATATGTAACGTGAGGTGAAATAAACTTTATTTTTTATCAGCAGTTTTCGAAGTATTTCCTGCCGTCAACAGTATGTATTGAATGTTAAACCAAAATAAAAAATATTCCTCATATGCAAAGACTGAATAATATTTCATAACTTAAACATAAATATTAATATAGATTTCACTTTGAATCAGTGGCTTCAGGAAAACACTTCATTTTGACTTTGCCACGCAAACCTTTTTTTAATTAATGTACTAGCCTTTCTGTTAATTTAAATCTTATTATTATTATTCAAATAACACAGCAGGTACAAAACAGATTATTGGTGATAAGATTGTGATCATGTGTTCTTTCTTTTATTAATTATTAACATGCAAAAGTTACAAGGACTTGTTTACGTTTAACTCAGATTTGCACTATTGAACAAAGATAATTTTGATATTTGTTTGCGCAAGTAAAGTGCCAGAATTTGGAAAATTATCAACACTAAGTAAACATGTACGTCGAAAGAGACAACACAAGAAAGAATGTAATCAACTGGTAATGTTCGATAAAAAAAAACACGGACAGTCATTCCCAAATTTCTATCAATACACAAGTTCAATAATATATTAATTACCTGAAAGATGTTGAATTGCTGCTTCTTTAGATAAGATAGTCCATAGTTTTTTTTAATTTGTTTTTTTACTGCTTTCCAAAAGATAACTGTTACTGTGAGATACAACTCTTACGTAAAACAGTTTGAAGTTTTGGGAGTACAACGTCAATGATAGGGTAATAGACAATTGACATGGGTATAATAATATAACTTTATCAACGTTAAAATATATTATATCAAATTATGACTTGCATAACCAGACACAAGTTGGTTCCTTTTTCCTTTATCCTTTTTCGATATTCAAATTTTGAAAAATATTACAAGTCCAAACTAAATTTTTTTTTGCTTCAAATTTTTTTTTCCTCAAAATTTTTTTCCTAAAATTTTTTTTTTTCTCAAATTTTTTTTTTCCTCAAATTTTTTTTTCCTCAAATTTTTTTTCCTCAAAATTTTTTTTTTCTCAAATTTTTTTTCCTCAAATTTTTTTTTTCTCAAATTTTTTTTTTCAATTTTTTTTTTTTTCCTCATTTTTTTTCGTTTCTTTATTCAATTTCTTTTTCCTTATTCGATTTTTATTTCCTTTTTCATATTCATTTCCTTTTTCGGTTTCTATTCCCTGAATCGGATTCTATTTCCTTATTGGGTTTCTATTTCCTTATTCGGTTTCGATTTCCTTATTCGGTTTCTAGTTTCTTATTCGATTTTCATTTCCTTATTCGATTTCTTTTTCCTTTTTCAATATTCATTTCCTTTTTCGTTTCTATTTCCTTATTCGGTTTCTGTTTTCTTATTTGATTTCTTTTTCCTTATTCAATTTTCATTTCCTTATTCGGTTTCTATTTCCTTATTCGATTTTCTTTTCCTTATTCAGTTTCTTTTTCCTTTTTCAATATTCATTTCCTTTTTCGGTTTCTATTTCCTTATTCGGTTTCTATTTCCTTATTAGATTTTCATTTCCTTATTCGATTTCCATTTCCTTATTCGGTTTCTTTTTCCTTTTTCAATATTCATTTCCTTTTTCGGTTTCTATTTCCTTATTCGGTTTCTATTTCCTTATTGGATTTTCATTTCCTTATTCGATTTCCATTTCCTTATTCGAATTTCATTTCCTTATTCGGTTTCTTTTTCCTTTTTCAATATTCATTTCCTTTTTCGGTTTCTTTTTCCTAATTCAGTTTCTGTTTCCTTATTTGATTTCTTTTTCCTTATTCAATTTTCATTTCCTTATTCGGTTTCTATTTCCTTATTGGATTTTCATTTCCTTATACAATTTCCATTTCCTTATACGGTTTCTTCTTCCTTTTTCAATATTCATTTCCTTTTTCGGTTTCTATTTCCTTATTCAGTTTCTATTTCCTTATTCGGTTTCTATTTCAGTATTCCGTTTCTTTTTCCATATTCGGTTTCTTTTTCCTTTTTCAATATTCATTTCCTTTTTCAGTTTCTATTTCCTTATTTAGTTTCTATTTCCTTATTGGGTTTCTATTTCCTTATTCGGTTTCGATTTCCTTATTCGGTTTCTAGTTCCTTATTCGATTTTCATTTCCTTATTCGGTTTCTTTTTCCTTTTTCAATATTCATTTCCTTTTTCGGTTTCTATTTCCTTTTTCGGTTTCTATTTCCTTTTTGGATTTTCATTTCCTTATACGATTTCCATTTCCTTATTCGATTTCCATTTCCTTATTCGGTTTCTTTTTCCTTTTTCAATATTCATTTCCTTTTTCGGTTTCTATTTCCTTATTCGGTTTCTATTTCCTTATTCGATTTTCATTTCCTTATTCGATTGCTGTTTCCTTAATCGGTTTCTATTTCCTTATTCGGTTTCTATTTCCTTATTCGGTTTCTATTTCCTTATTCGGTTTCTTTTTCCTTATTGGATTTTCATTTCCTTATTCGATTTCCATTTCCTTATTCGATTTCCATTTCCTTATTCAGTTCCTTTTTCCTATTTCGATATTCAATTTTGAAAAATATTACAAGTCCAAACTAAATTTTTTTTTTGCTTCAAAATTTTTTATCCTCAAAATTTTTTTTTCCTCAAATTTTTTTTTCCTCAAAATTTTTTTCCTCAAATTTTTTTTTTATCAAATTTTTTTTTCCTCAAATTTTTTTTTCCTCAAATTTGTTTTCCTCAAAAAAAAATTTTTCTCAAATTTTTTTTCCTCAAAATTTTTTTTCCTCAAATTTTTTTTCTCAAATTCTTTTTTTCCTCATTTTTTTTCGTTTCCTTATTCAATTTCTTTTTCCTTATTCGATTTTTACTTCCTTTTTCATATTCATTTCCTTTTTCGATTTCTATTCCCTGAATCGGATTCTATTTCCTTATTGGGTTTCTATTTCCTTATTCGGTTTTGATTTCCTTATTCGGTTTCTAGTTCCTTATTCGATTTTCATTTCCTTATTCGGTTTCTTTTTCCTTTTTCAATATTCATTTCCTTTTTCGTTTCTATTTCCTTATTCGGGTTCTGTTTCCTTATTTGATTTCTTTTTCCTTATTCAATTTTTATTTCCTTATTCGGTTTCTATTTCCTTATTGGATTTTCATTTCCTTATTCAATTTCCATTTCCTTATACGGTTTCTTTTTCCTTTTTCAATATTCATTTCCTTTTTCGGTTTCTATTTCCTTATTCAGTTTCTATTTCCTTATTCGGTTTCTATTTCCTTATGCGGTTTCTTTTTCCTTATTCGGTTTCTTTTTCCTTTTTCAATATTCATTTCCTTTTTCGGTTTCTATTTCCTTATTTAGTTTCTATTTCCTTATTGGGTTTCTATTTCCTTATTCGGTTTCGATTTCCTTATTCGGTTTCTAGTTCCTTATTCGATTTTCATTTCCTTGTTCGGTTTCTTTTTCCTTTTTCAATATTCATTTCATTTTTCGGTTTCTATTTCCTTATTCGGTTTCTATTTCCTTATTGGATTTCCATTTCCTTATTCGATTTCCATTTCCTTATTCGATTTCCATTTCCTTATTCGGTTTCTTTTTCCTTTTTCAATATTCATTTCCTTTTTCGGTTTCTATTTCCTTATTCGGTTTCTATTTCCTTATTTGATTTTCAGTTCAAATTTTGTCTCTGTCTGGTCTGATGATTTGTGCAGAGTTATGATCCTTTGACTTAAAAAAAATCAATTAAACAACCCGTTTCAACACTTTTTCGTAATGCTTAAAGACACTGACTTGATATTTGTCATGAAGGTTACACCATAACAAGTTATAGATCAAATAAGGATTTAGTTTTAAAACATTGAAAAAAGTAGCGGACTATGTCTTGCCATGTAATACTCGCAGAATGCTTGTTTCATAATGATTTGAGTTTTCGTCTGAAATGCGAGAGATTTAAAGACAAATAAATATGTATTATTCAAAAAGTAAAATCACCAAAAATACCGAACTCAGAGGAAAATCAATTTGGAAAGTCCACAATCACATGGCAAAATCAAAAAACAAAACGCATCAAAAACGAATGGACAAAAACTGTCATATTCCTGACTTGGTACAGGCATTTTCAAATGTAGAAAATGGTGGATTAAACCTTATTCAAATTGACATATGTTTGAATTATAATTAATATGACTATAGTGTGTGTTAACATTTGTGTGGGAATTCGGTGATTGCTATATCACTGTTCATCGCAATTTATGATAATATATGTGTACAATTATAATTAATATGACTATAGTGTGTGTTAACATTTGTGTGGGAATTCGGTGATTGCTATATCACTGTTCATCGCAATTTATGATAATATATGTGTACAACTATACCAATCAGAATGATTTTTATGTCCCATTTATGGTCATTATCTTTTCTGGTCTGTGAGTCCGCCCGTCTGTTTGTCCCGCTTCAGGTTAAAGTTTTTGGTCAGGGTAGGTTTTGATGAAGTTGGAGTCCAATCAACCCGAAACTTAGTACACATGTTCCCTATGATATGGTTGTTTCATTTTAATGCCAAATTCGAGATTTTACCCCATTATCACGGTCTACTGAATATAGTGAATGATAGTGCGGATAGGGCATCCGTGTACTGGGAACATATTCTTGTTTTGCAATGTTTTAAGAAAAGAGTTTAATAAATCTTCACGTATCATTTGTAAAATATTTAATGTTTTTAAAGGGCGAATTTTCTGTATAAAATCAATAATTATGTAGACTCTTGATGGTAAGACTTTGTATTGCATATAATTACAATTAAATCCTTACTTAAGTGGTCATGAAATAAAATTCCAATCTGTCTATTTTTTTACAACAAAAGTCAATACAACCATTTTAAGGTCAATATCGGCTACCTCGCAACGTCTTGTAGCACAATGTTTTGAACGAGTGATGCTATCATTTGATAGATTTTATAATAGCTCTAGTAAATATTCCAGTTCAAATGACCAATCAATCTTTATGAAATCTTCAAATAAGCAGTTTGAAAATTCTCGCCCATTATGTATTTGTTCTGTGTAATATAGATGTAACTGAAGTTATGAGTCGTTAGTTGGCCAGTTGCAGTCTTATTGACTTCCCATGTCTCCATTTCATGACAACACTTTTAATTCAACATAAGCTAGTACATCCTTTTATGTGTACTTCTTATAAAACCTTCTTTAAGGATCGTGAATACCTTCTTACTTTTTTAACGCTCATGTCAGTAATGTTGCTCTCCCTAAAAAGACACCTTTGTTGATCATTTGTGATTGGTTTTTACTCCCAATGCATGTGTTGAAATGGTGTATTTGTTACCATCTGCACTTGTACAGCATGTCCAATTCGAACCAAAAAAAATACAACCAACCCTCCACACCAAGCGTAAATTAATATGAAGCTGTATCAAAAATCAATCCGGTCAAAGACCAATCTATGTTACCTTTCTTGTAATAAACAGAATGGTTTGAATTTGATTTCACTTATGGAGAGGAGACTCTTCCGAAACCACATTTGATTTCTTCTGTACAGCTTTATTATTTTCGAAAAATGGAAAAAGGGAAAGGCGTGCGGCCAAATAACCAAATTCAATTTTTGGTCTTTATTAGCAGCGTTTTGATACCTACTTTTAAAAATATCGTCTGGAAACAGAGTGCATCAAATTCAATGCAAACAAACAGTAAAACCCTATTACACATTAAAGATTTCAGCTTTCCAATTGTAAACTTGCCATTTCTAAGAAGCAACATTCCAGCAGCACCTGCATACGGGGTATATAACTCCCAATTGGTACGAGATTCCCGTGCTTGCATTTTCTATCATGATTTTCTTGATCGAGGGTTGCTGCTAACAAGGAAGCTATTAAACCAAGAGTTCCAAATGGTGAAATTGAAATCATCCCTTCGCAATTTTACGGACGCAATCACGAGTTGGTTGACCAATATGGAATAACCGTTTTACAAATGATATCGGATATGTTCCTTACCTCGTAAATACAATTCATCCCCTTCCCTTTCATGAATGTGACCTACCGAATTAGACTATTTACCGGATTTGTTATCACATAAGCAACACGACAGGTGCCACATGCGGAGCACCTGAGATCACCCCTAGTTTTTGGTAGGGTTCGTGTTGTTTATATTTTAGTTTTCTATGTTGGGTCATGTGTACTATTATTTTAGCCATGGCGATGTCAGTTTGTTTTAGATTTATGAGTTTGACTGTCCCTTTGGTATCTTTCGTCCCTCTTTTAAGGTTTTTGAAGTAGAAGAAACAGGACTTCTATCTTGCTAAAAGAGGGACGAAAGATAGCAAAGGGACAGTCAAACTCATAAATCTAAAACAAACTGACTAACTAATAAACTTGCTAAAGGACAATACCGGGACTAGCCATAACAAAACCCACATATTTGATTGATTTCAATTTAAATGAGCTTTCCATTTATAAGACTTTCATGAGCAACGGGATGAGAGAAAGGAGAAAGGGGCGACAGAACGGAGAATACAGACTTGGATAAACAAAACTGAAATAAAGTGAAAATGTGACAACTTTTCTAGTCTTAGAATTTTTACGAACAGAAGTGTTTAAAATTGCTATTGGATGAAAGATCAGATATATGCATAGGCTTGAAATTTAAGTTAAATCTTTTATAACTAAATGAAGCATATCAAGAGTTATATTGTTATTTCAATCAAAGACTATCAGTAACTTGCCATACAAACTACCGTAAAAGGGGTTGACGTTTTAAATTCTTTTATCAATTTGAGATATTATCAAAGTTAAACAAACAAAAAAGATGAAAAGCACAAATGTGCTAAGGGAAGCACTGCAGTTAATGCATTTTTTAGACAAATTTTGGTCTCGACAGATCATACCTTATTTTGTGTCTAAAACATGATCAGAGTAGGAATTTCACTCGATTGCATCTCCCTTCTAACAACCCAGGTAGAACTCAGGTGCACCTCTATAAATGGAGTTGAAATATGAATAACAAAATTTTACTTTTATATACATTATCTCAAGATGAAGAGAAATAGTTTGAATTCCCTTACAAACTTAACATGCCCCAACCTGAACTCCCGGAAAAAGCTTGTAACAGGCAATTCCTTATATAGATAATGGTTCATTCAATTTTATTGCATAGCAAGCTTAACTCTCACTTGTGTGAACGTCGCATATTCCATTATATATGGCAAGCCGTTTTACTACTTATTCTAATTACAAGATATCTCCTATAATATATAAAATATCTTATATAATTTCATTTTTATATGATATCTCATATATTATATAAGAAATCTTTAATGTTATATACTATATCTTTAATGTTATATAAGATATCTTATAAAGTTAATAAGATATCTTATATATACTTTAGAAGATATCTTCTACATTTTATAAGATATCTTATAAAGCTTATAAACAACTTTTATATAAGATATCTTATATAATTTTAAAGATATCTTATATAGTTTATAAGATATCTTATATAGTTTATAAGATATCTAATATGGTTTATGAAATATCTTATAAATACAATTATATAAGATATCTTATAAAGACAATTATATAAGATATCTTATAAAGACAATTATATAAGATATTTTACAAAGGCAATTATATAAGATATCTTACAAAGACAATTATATAAGATATCTTATAAAGACAATTATATTAGATATCTTATAAAGACAATTATATAAGATATCTGATAAACTATATGAGATATCTTATCTTATAAACTATATAAGATATCTTATAAACTTTATGAGATATCTTTTCAACTTTATGAGATATCTTATAAACTAAATAAGATATCTTTATAATATATAAGATATCTCCTATAATATATAAGATATCTTATATAATTTCATTTTTATGAGATATCTTATATCTTATACGAGTTCATTTGTTCAGACGTATATATGATATTTTCTTTTACATACATATAATAACTGAGGCGTTTCTGGTGTGTATTTGTACCTAATGTATCCTGTTTCAAATATTATATTCAAAAACTATAATAGTATCGTATTTATATGTCATAGCTATACTGAATATAAAGAGTGAATGATACAGAAAAATTACATTGACATTGTATTGCTTATATAGTTGTCACATTCATCAAAAACGTATGTGTGTACATATATGGTGTAATAACATTGGAGATTTTTTTATGCCCGCATGGCAAAGCCTTCAACATCTTCAAAGCATATCTGTGCCGCAGCATATGTGCCGCGAGACTATACACAGCAATCATTATCATCTTGAAATAAATAAAAATATGTTTACAATTCAATACTTGTGTTAATTAAGGTTATTAATAGTGTGATACGTTTCAAACTGACAGACCAATACATTTAAATTATAAATAAATGTCTTTAGAAATTTCTAGGAAATGCTTCCAATATTTCATAATTTTCTCATTTGAAATTTCAAATGATGAATAATTACAGAATAAACTTTAAATGATAAATTATGAGAAATTTGAAGTTAAAATATAATATAAAATGGGGAAATAAAACTCAACAAAAGCCATTTGATTTTCTTCTGATCATTGACTATTATAAGGTATTTCCAATTTTCAATGGAAAGACCTTTTGATATTTTTCTGATTATTTTTTTTTCTGCCAATTTTTTTTCGCAGATGCGTTCATCATCCGTTTTGTCGGTAATACGTCCGGTAGAGGTCCGTTTCACATTTGTTCAACATTCGTTTTATACGTGACACATCCGGTCGAAATCCGTTAATGAATTTGTCTTTTTTACCTCCAACGGAACTGTAGCGGACAATTTACGGATACAAAATTGAAACGAAATGGACGAGTACCGTCCAAAACAGACGCCTACCGGACGTTCAATGGACACTTCATCCGTTGGACGTCCGTTGAAAGTTTTGAACATGCTCAAAATTTTCCACCGGATATAACGTACGCTTTACGGACACGAAACGGATATGAATGGACGTCTAACGATTGAGAACGGATGTATAACGGACATGAACGAATTGAAAAAAAGGTAATCGTTAGGTATCCGTTCGAGCTATCCGTTAATGCTCGGTCACACCTTACCGGATAGCACGAACGGACGCCTAACGGATAAAAAATTAAAGTTGTCCGCTGACGAAATTGTCCGTTGAATGTCCGTTCAAAGTTTTGAACATGCTCAAATTTTCCACCGGATATAACGTCCGCTTAACGGGCATGATACGGATATGAACGGACGTCTAACGGGCATGAACGAATTGAAAAAAATGGAAATCGTTAGGCATCCGTTCGAGCTATCCGTTGAGGTGTGAACAAGGCTTTCATGTGTGACAGAGGCTTACAGAAGACAACTCGCTACGCATTTTAGATTTGCTATGGATTTCATAAAATGTTATACTAAAATCCCGGCCGAGTCAGCATTTTTTGTTAGTGTATACTATTGGAGTCCATTTAAAGACTTAAAGAAGGACTTGATTAACTGTAGAACCCTATGGGATTTATTGTGTTAAATTTTCAAATAACTATTTCTCGAAAACAGTAAGTGATAGACAGACACGGTCTTCAGTAATGAGAACAGGACAATATAACAAATGAAATGAAATAAAGGATGAGTGCTTTAATCTATCTTGGAAATGATCGCGATCCCGAACTCTAAATCATATACATACGTGTATATGGGACAATAAAACAAATCAAATGAAAATAAAATAAAAAATCCCCGATGTCGTCCAACCTCCTTCTGTTTGAGGATTTGTGAACGCTCAAGGTCCCCACAACTAAACCACATATATTCATTTATGGGACATTATAACAAATCAAATCAAATATATTGGAGTCCATGGGGTCACCCAATCCCTCCTGGTTTTGAATTTTGAATTGGTCGAAATTCAAACCCCTAAATCATAAATAGTCATGTATGGGACAATAAAACAAATCAAATCAAATATAGCAAGTGTCCCTTAGGGTCACCTCACCCCTCCGTTTTAGAATTTGGAAATTGTCGAGATCCCCACCTGTAAACCATATATGTTCATTAATGGGACAATAAAACAAATCAAATGAAATATAGGGGGAGTCCCTTTGGTCACTCAACACCCTCCTGTTTGAGATCGATCTTGAAATAGGTCAAAATTCCCAACCCTAAACCATATACATTCATGTACGGGACAATAAAACAAATCAAATGAAATATATTGGGAGTCCCTAGGGTTACCAAACATCCTCCCGTTTGAGAACTTGAAATTGGTCGAGATCCTCACCCCTAAACCATATATATATATATATAAATAACCAATAAGTCAAATCAAATAGATTATAGGGAGAGTCCCTGGGGTTACCCAACACCCTCCTGTTTCAGAACTTGGAATTGGTCGAGATCCCCACCCCAAACCATATATCCATATATAGAAAATTAGAAAAATCAAATAAATTATAGGCAGAATCCCAATTGTCACCCGCTCCTTTCTGCTTTAGAAATTGTAAACTGTCGAGATCAAAATCCCTAAACCATATATAGTCATATATGGGGCAATTAAACAAATCAAGTGAAATATTGTTGGGAGACTTTAGGATCACCTCACCCCTCCTGTTTAAGAATTCAGAATTGTCGAGATAACCATCCCTAAACCATATTTATCTATGTATGGGACAATTAAACAATTGAATGAAATATAGGGGGAGTCCATGAGGTCACCTACCAACTCCTGTTCGAGTTGCCGGGTGACCTAAGGGACTCCCCCAACTCATGTTCGAGAACTTGGAAATGGTTGAGATCCCCCTAAACCATATATATTCATGACAATATTACAAATCAAATGAAATACACGAGTCCCTTGGGTCACATCACCCCTCTTGTTTTAAAAATTTGGAAATTGTCCCCACCCCTAAACCATATATATATTCTTATCGGACCACAGATGAATTATCACGTTGTAATTGGTTAAAACTCCCTATGGATTTTACTAACCCTCTATGGATCCATAGGGGGTCAGTAGCGAACTATATAACTTATAATATATAACCAATAAGACAAATCAAGTAAAATATAGGGATAATCCCTGGTGTCATCCCACATCCTCCTGTTTGAGAACTTGAAAACAGTCGAGATCACACTTCGTAGCCATATATATATATTCATGTATGGAACAATAAAAGAAATCAATTAAAATATAGGGGAGTCCGAGGACTCACCACGACCCCTCACGTTTGGGAACATAGCAATGGTTGAGATCCCCACCTCGAAAAAATTATATGTTCGTGTAAAAGACAGTGAACAAATCAACCAAAATATAAGGGGGGTCCCATGGGTCACCCACCGCCTCATGTTTGAGAACTTGTAAACAGTCAAGATCCTCACCCCTAAACCATATATATTCATGTATGGGACAATAAAACAAATCAATGAAGTAAATGGGGAGTCCCTGCGGTAACAACATCCCCTCCTGTTTGAAAACTTTGAATTGGTCGGGATCCTCTTCCCTTGAACCATACATTTTTACGTGGGGGATGCTATAACAAATCAAATGAAATAATAAGAGTCCCTGGGGTCACCAGCCCCTCCTGTTCTAGAACTTGTAAATGGCAGATCTCCACTCTTAAATCATTGGTTGTCATGTATGGGACAATAAAACAAATCAAATGATATATTCAGGGAGTACGTGGGTCATTATTTCCATCCTGTTTGAGAATTTGTAAACGGTCGAGTCCCCCACACCATAACCACATATATGGGACAATAAACAAATCAAATGAGATATATGGGGATTCCCTGTGATCACCCCACCCACTCCTGTTTTAGAACATGGAATTGGTCGAGATCCCAATCCTTAACTATATATATTTATGTATGAGAAAATAAAACAAATCAAATGAAATATAGGGTGAGTCCCTTGGGTCACCCACCCATACCTGTTAGAGAACTTGGAAATGATCGAGATCCCAACCCCAAACCATATATATTCATCCCGCCACATTTTTTATGTATGTGCATGTCCCAAGGCAGGAGCCTGTAATTCAGTGGTTGTCGTTTGTTTATGTGTTACATATTTGTTTTTCGTTAATTTTTTTAAACCAGAAAACATAATGCCCCTCTACTATCGTAGGTGGGGGCATACAAAAAATAATAAATAACACTCATAATGCTTAGAATGGTTGTCCTCGTGCAACACAGTTAATAACACCATATAGGAAAAACAGAACTCATTTTGTCATAAGACACTGTCAAACATCCATACATACTATCCACACTCATCTGTGTCCACACTTGTTTTTTTTACATAAATAAGGCCGTTAGTTTTCTCGTTTGAATTGTTTTACATTGTCTTATCGGGGCCTTTTATAGCTGACTATATGCGGTATGAGATTTGCTCATTGTTGAAGGCCGTACGGTGACCTATAATTTTTAATGTGTGTGTCATTTTGATCTTTTATGGATATTTGTCTCATTGGCAATCATACCACAACTTCCTTTTTATATCATGTATAACAAATATAATAAGGTTTATGGCGAGTCCCTGGAGGTCACCTCACCCTTCCTGTTTGAGAACTTGTAAACGGTCAAGATCCCCACTCCTAAACCGTATTTATTCCTGTTCGTCATTTCAAAAAGATTTGAATGTCATACAAGATCATTCTCCTATGCGTCGCATATGTATATCACTTTACTACTCTTAACCAATGTGTACTGGACTTTGTCCAATGTCAGGCTTCAACGTGAATGACGAATTGTTGGAGCTTTATTTGGGAGACTTCGTAACGGAATCCCGTTACAAATAGTATGTTTATTATAAAATTTTATTGGTGCATAAAATGAGACTAGGTTAATTGAATTTACTTTAATTATTTTAGGAATTATTTCTGGGCCTATCACAATTTTTAACCGGATTTTTGTGACAAAAATGTCGGTTATTGATTTGGGGATGTACGGCGGGCGGCCGGGCGGGCGACAACCAAATGTTGTCCGTGCATTTACTTATGAACCATTCAACCGAAGCTTTTCAAATTTTAATATGTTGTTACAGACAACAAAATGAAGGTCAAGTTCAATAATGACGATTTTGACTTTTACCGTTCAGGAGTTATGGTTCTTGAAAGATAGAAAAATGGCATTTTCAGTCGCGTCCTTGCATTTACGCACTAACTGTTCAACCAAAGCTTCCCAAATTTTAATATGTTGTTACTGATGACAAAATGGAAGTCAAGTTCAATAATGACGATTTTGACTTTTACCGTTCAGGAGTTATGGTTCTTGAAAGATTGAAAAATGGCATTTCCAGTCGTGTCCGTGCATTTACGAATGAACTGTTCAACCAAAGCTTCCCAAATTTAATATGTTGATACTGATGACAAAATGGAAGTCAAGTTCAATAATGACGATTTTGACTTTTACCGTTCAGTAGTTATGGTTCTTGAAAGATAGAAAAATGGGCATTTTCAGTCGTGTCCGTGCATTTATGCATGAACTGTTCAACCAAAGCTTCTCCAATTTCAATATGTTGTTACTGATGACAAAATTGAGGTCAATTTCAATAATGACGATTTTGACTTTAACCGTTCAGAAGTTATGGTTCTTGAAAGATTGAAAAATGGCTTTTTTAAGTCGTGTCCGTGCATTTACTCGTGAACCATTCAACTTAAGCTTTTCAAACTTTAATATGTTGATACTGATGACACAATGGAGGTCAAATTTGATATTGACGATTTTTACTTTCACCTTTCATCAGTTATGGTTCTTGTAATATTGGCAGGACACAAATAAATGTTAATAACTCCGGTTTGCTGTCGTTGTGACAGCCTCTTGTTATTTATGGATCATTGTTAATTAATTTGCCATTAAATAAACATAAATTTACAATAAACGAATGTCTAATGTTTGAAATAAATTGAAGCAACACTGCCACAGTTTCCATAATTACGTTTGCCTTGCTTTTTGGTTAACTGCCTACATCGCTTATAGTGCTTTGGTTACTTTCTTTGGATACTCACACCGATAGTAGACAGGTTAATTTTGTATAATTCCGTATTTGATTTTGAAATTTAAAAATCAAATGAGGCGTCATTTTGCATTTGCGCCGATCTGCACTTCATTTGCGCCGATTTTTTCTTTCATTTGCGCCGATATTTTCTTTCATTTGCGCCGATTGTTTTACAGGTAAATTACAGGTGAATAATTCAGTTCAGTTCAGTTCAGTTCAGTTTCTTGTATATTCCTCCATTAAATGTGGAGCACTACCCAAAGGGTATAGTTTGAGCAACTATTTACACCTTAAAACATAGGGAAACAATTAATTATATTATATAGAGATGACTGAATTTGGTCATAATGATCACTAAATAATAGATATCATAATTAATTCATAGGATTGTCATCATAAAGTTTTGTGGTTTTTTTTGTGTTTTTTTTTAATATATAATAATTTATATGTGCTAGGGTGTAGGAAAATGCCGATTAAAAAAAACAAACTGCATATACATGTATTTACAGGAATTAAAATGGTCAAAAGTTTTAAATTACTTATAATCATTAGCTGAGAGTGCTATACATATAATAATTACATTAGATGTATGTTTCATTGTAATACGTTATTCTAATTGGCTAACAGTACATCACATGTTATTCCGTAAACAATTGCATGAGACAATAACATTTATCATGCATGATGACACAAGGTCCCACAATAAAGTGCACAGGTGAATTAAATAAAACTGGATAACAATGATCGTGTTTTCATGATCCTAGCTAAAAAATGTAATTATAAGTATTGAATGCATCTTTTTGTAACTTTATAGTGTTGTAAAAGCGTTGACCGTGCGTACATTTTAAGAATGAAGCGCGGAAGCGCTTCATACAAAATGTACTTCGGTCAACGCTTTTACACCCCAATAAATTTACAAAAAGAAGCATTCAATTCTTTAAAAGATATAAGAAGATGTGATATGAGTGCCAATGAGAGAACTCTCCATCCAAGTCATGTTATTTTTCATTTTACATTATAGACCTCTTCCATTAGCCACTTGTACAAATTTATGAATTATCAATCATAACATGTATATAACTGTTGTCCCCTGCTCACAGTGGGGAGGTGGAAGAAGGCCTACAAGATACATCTCCAGACATTTTCCCTGAACGTAACCGTAGTTCTTCACCCTCTGTCTTTCGGACATCTGCCACATATTTATGCTCGATCTGTGTTTTGACAATAAAATCCGTGGTGACTCTGGCTTTACACAGTTTTATAGTACATTAGTAAGATATGTTGTTATATTTCAGGACACTTATCTTCCGATATGTATGGCCCTTGATGATTAAAGAATTGTCTCCGCGGCTAGTTTCAGTGTGCAATATGTCTATCATGTTACAATGAAGTTTCAGAAACATATGAATCAAAATTATCTTAAAAACATAAATGAAAAACATTTAGAACCAAATTTTACCACTGGTATAGTACATGTACAAGTATTAACTTACCTGTAAATCTAATTAGGAGCAAATAAAAAAAATCGGCGCAAATGAAAAAATGAAATCGGCGCAATGAAAGAACGAAAATGTTCAAAATCGGCGCAAATGTCATACGCCCAAATGAGGATGAGAGTCGAGAACTGACATTTGATCTCGAGTGTTCGAATTGATATATCAATCAATCTACCTTTTCTCTTATCATAACAACATGTTCTTTAGTAGAATAAAAAATGCAAAATTTAGAGACAATAATGAATTCAGCGTTGAAAAAACGATTTGATATGTCTACATCGCTCAATATATAACGTCGACTGCTCGTGCCACGCAAGGTCAAGTAATCGACATTTTTAAGCTAGTGTCCGAGATAGCAAGTCAAATACTTCCGATATTTAGTTAGTAACTTGATTGTTTTTATAATTAAGTCGAACGCTACAGGTATTATGTTGGGCGCCCAAGATATTGTAATTGAGGCTCGAGATATAATGTCTAGCGCTTCAGATGATATCAGTGATATTGTTGACTTTTTTCAAAACTCAAATGATGAAATCATAATCTTTCAGTCAGTTTAATTGAAGTCTGGAGCTGGCATGTCAGTTAACTGCTAGTAGTCTGTTGTTATTTATGTATTATTGTCATTTTGTTTATTTTCTTTGGTTACATCTTCTGACATCAGACTCGGACTTCTCTTGCACTGAATTTTAATGTGCGCATTGTTATGCGTTTACTTTTCTACATTGGTTAGAGGTATACAATGTATAGGGGGAGGGTTGAGATCTCACAAACATGTTTAACCCCGCCGCATTTTTGCGCCTGTCCCAAGTCAGGAGCCTCTGGCATTTGTTAGTCTTGTATTATTTTAATTTCAGTTTCTTGTGTACAATTTGGAAATTAGTATGGCGTTCATTATCACTCAACTAGTATAAATTTGTTTAAGGGCCAGCTGAAAGACGCCTCCGGGTGCGGGAATTTCTCGCTACATTGAAGACCTGTTGGTGACCTTCTGCTGTTTTTTTTTTTATTTAGTCGGGTTGTTGTCTCTTTGACACATTCCCCATTTCCATTCTCAATTTTACGTATGGTTTGGGTTATAGGTTGAGATCTAGACATTATAAGCATAGTGCTCATTAGTTTAGCCTTGGTATAAAACACATAGTGCTCAGGACGATGAATATTGAAAAAGGAAAAAGAAACCGAATAAGGAAATGAAAATCGAATAAGGAACTAGAAACCGAATAAGGAAATCGAAACCGAATAAGGAAATAGAAACCCAATAAGGAAGCAATCATTGAGTCAACTGAGCCAGATGTAATAATAGGCACGGAAACCTGGCTTGATCCAAACATCAAATCAAGCGAGATTATACCAGACTACTTCCATTATGACACGGAACGCCGAGATCGCCCAAAGGACCCCCATGGAGGGGTATTGATAGCAGCTAAACAAACATTACAGCTGGGTAACATCATAAAAAGCACTGAAATAGAACTACTGACTGGCACTATTAACTTAGAAGGAAAAAAGAAAATGCTCATAGGCGCTTTTTATCGACCACCTGATAAAACAGATGACACCTACCTGAATAAAATGAAAGACGAAATAAATAACATCAGATCAAAACATCAAAAAGACATATTCCTTATTGGTGGCGATTTCAACTTACCCGATATCAACTGGGCAGAACAAACTATAGACCATAGACAGTATCCTTCCGGAACTAACCAGGCATTCTTGGAACTTGTAGCTGACAACGGGCTAGAACAAATTGTGGACTTCCCAACACGAAAAGAGAATACCCTAGATTTATTGCTTACATCTCATCCTTCATTTAAATTAAGATGCAAACCATTACCATCAATAGGAAACAGCGACCATGACATCGTCCTCCTAGATATGGCTTGTAAACCACTTAAACCTAAACCAGTCAGAAGAAAAATATTTCTATGGAAAAAAGCGGAAATACATAATATAAAGGAAGATCTACAAAACTTTATAACTACCTTCAAAAACATCAAAGACAGAAGCGTTGAGTCTTTATGGCAGGCATTTAAAACAGCTGTACAAACCACCATAGAGAAAAGAGTACCAACGAAAATGACCCTTGGAAGAAACACTCATCCATGGATCAATACAACCATTAGACGCAAAATAAACCAAAAGCAGAAAGCACACAAGAAGGCGAGAAAAACTAAAAAGAAAAGAGACAAGGATAGGTATAAAAGACTACAACAAGAAGTGCAGTGGGAGGTCCGTCAAGCCAACAAGAAGTATATGGAAGAGGTCAGTTCAGACTATAGAGATAATGCAAAGAAATTCTGGTCTTATATCAAGAGCAAAGGTCAGGAATGGACAGGAGTGGCACCGCTAAAAAACAAAATGGGATTTCTGCAAAGTGATAACAAGAGTAAAGCTGACATTTTAAACGACCAATTCCAGTCAGTATTTACCAAAGAAAACCTAAATAACTTTCCAGATAAAGGTAAAAGTCCATACTCCACCATGAAGGACATAAAAATTAGTACCAACGGAGTCCACAAATTAATAAAAAACCTGAAACCGCATAAAGCTACTGGTCCCGATTCAATACCAGCCTTTATACTGAAAGCAGCAGCAGAACAACTTGCTCCTATACTCACAGACCTATATCAAACATCATTGAACAGTGGTGAAGTCCCGCAAGATTGGAGAGATGCCAATGTAGTTCCACTTTTTAAAAAAGACGAAAGGCACCTAGCATCTAACTACAGACCAGTATCTCTAACTTCCATCACATGTAAGGTCTTAGAACATATTGTACATAGCAACATCATGGACCACTTTGACAAAAATAAAATACTAACTGATGCACAACACGGATTCCGCAAAAGACGATCATGCGAATCCCAACTAATCGTAACCATCAACGACATTGCATCGAAATTAAAAAGTAGCGGCCAAGTAGACATCATCCTGCTTGACTTTGCAAAAGCATTTGACAAGGTACCACATCACCACCTCCTACACAAGTTGGAATACTACGGCGTCAACCCCAAAACCAATAAATGGATTCGCTCCTTCCTACATAACAGAAAACAGAGCGTGATATTAGAGGGTGCCGTCTCTTCACAAGTACCAGTACTCTCTGGTGTACCCCAAGGCACAGTCCTTGGTCCATTACTGTTCCTGGCCTACATTAATGACATGCCGGAAACAGCATCTACATCAGAGACCAAATTGTTCGCGGATGACAGCCTTCTCTTTCGTACCATCACCAACCAAGCTGACAGTGAACTTCTACAAAAGGACTTAACATCATCGGAAGACTGGGAAAACAAATGGCAGATGAGTTTTAATGCCAAAAAATGCCTTGTCATTAGAATATCCCCCAATAGACCAGTGATACAAACATCGTACCATCTTCACGGTCATACTCTAGACACAGAGGAGGCATAACCCCCCATAAATAAGGAAATAGAAAACGAAAAAGGAAATGAATATTGAAAAAGGAAAAAGAAACCGAATAAGGAAAAAGAAACCGAATAAGGAAATAGAAACCGAATAAGGAAATAGAAACTGAATAAGGAAATAGAAACCGAAAAAGGAAATGAATATTAAAAAAGGAAAAAGAAACCGTATAAGGAAATGGAAATTGAATAAGGAAATGAAAATCCAATAAGGAAATAGAAACCGAATAAGGAAATGAAAATTGAATAAGGAAAAAGAAATCAAATAAGGAAACCGAAACCGAATTAGGAAAAAGAAACCGAAAAAGGAAATGAAATTTGAATAAGGAAATGGAAATCGAATAAGGAAATGAAAATCCAATAAGGAAATAGAAACTAGATAAGGAAATAGAAACCGAAAGAGGAAATGAATATTGAAAAAGGAAAAAGAAACCGAATAAGGAAAAAGAAACCGAATAAGGAAATAGAAACCGAATAAGGAAATAGAAACTGAATAAGGAAATAGAAACCGAAAAAGGAAATGAATATTGATTAAGGAAAAAGAAATCAAATAAGGAAACAGAAACCGAATAAGGTAATAGAAATGAAAAAGGAAATGAATATTGAAAAAGGAAAAAGAAACCGAATAAGGGAATGAAAATTGAATAAGGAACTAGAAACTGAATAAGGAAATCGAAACCGAATAAGGAAATCAAAACCGAATAAGGAAATAAAAACCCAATAAGGAAATAGAAACCCAATAAGGAAATAGAATCCGATTCAGGGAATAGAAACCGAAAAAGGAAATGAATATGAAAAAGGAAATCGAATAAGGAAAAAGAAATTGAATAAAAAAAACGAAAAAAAATGCGGAAAAAAAAAATTTGAGAGCAAAAATTTGAGAAAAAAAAATTTTGAGGAAACAAAATTTGAGAAAAAAAAATTTTGAGGAAAAAAAATTTGAGAAAAAAAAATTTTGAGGAAAAATAATTTTGAGGAAAAAAAATTTTGAGGAAAAAAAATTTGAGGAAAAAAAATTTGAGGAAAAAAAAAATTTGAGGAAAAAAAAATTTTGAGGAAAAAAAATTTTGAAGCAAAAAAAAATTTAGTTTTGACTTGTAATATTTTTCAAAATTGAAAATCGAAATAGGAAAAAGGAACCGAATAAGGAAATGGAAATCGAATAAGGAAATGGAAATCGAATAAGGAAATGAAAATCCAATAAGGTAATAGAAACCGAATAAGGAAATAGAAACCGAATAAGGAAATAGAAACCGAATAAGGAAATAGAAACCGAATAAGGAAACAGCAATCGAATAAGGAAATGAAAATCGAATAAGGAAATAGAAACCGAATAAGGAAATAGAAACAGAAAAAGGAAATGAATGTTGAAAAAGGAAAAAGAAACCGAATAAGGAAATGGAAATAGAATAAGGAAATGGAAATCGAATAAGGAAATGAAAATCCAATAAGGAAGTAGAAACCGAATAAGGAAATAGAAACCGAAAAAGGAAATGAATATTGAAAAAGGAAAAGAAACCGAATAAGGAAATGAAAATCGAATAAGGAACTAGAAACCGAATAAGGAAATCGAAACCAAATAAGGAAATAGAAACCCAATAAGGAAATAGAAACTAAATAAGGAAATAGAAACCGAAAAAGGAAATGAATATTGAAAAAGGAAAAAGAAACCGAATAAGGAAAAAGAAACCGAAAATAAGGAAATAGAAACCGAATAAGGAAATAGAAACTGAATAAGGAAATAGAAACCGAAAAAGGAAATGAATATTGAAAAAGGAAAAAGAAACCGTATAAGGAAATGGAAATTGAATAAGGAAATGAAAATCCAATAAGGAAATAGAAACCGAATAAGGAAATGAAAATTGAATAAGGAAAAAGAAATCAAATAAGGAAACAGAAACCGAATTAGGAAAAAGAAACCGAAAAAGGAAATGAATATTGAAAAAGGAAAAAGAAACCGAATAAGGAAATGAAATTTGAATAAGGAAATGGAAATCGAATAAGGAAATGAAAATCCAATAAGGAAATAGAAACCGAATAAGGAAATAGAAACCGAAAAAGGAAATGAATATTGAAAAAGGAAAAAGAAACCGAATAAGGAAATGGAAATCGAATAAGGAAATGGAAATCAAATAAGGAAATGAAAATCCAATAAGGAAATAGAAACCGAATAAGGAAATAGAAACCGAAAAAGGAAATGAATATTGAAAAAGGAAAAAGAAACCGAATAAGGAAATGAAAATCGAATAAGGAACTAGAAACCGAATAAGGAAATGAAAATTGATTAAGGAAAAAGAAATCAAATAAGGAAACAGAAACCGAATAAGGAAATAGAAACAAAAAAGGAAATGAATATTGAAAAAGGAAAAAGAAACCGAATAAGGAAATGAAAATCGAATAAGGAACTAGAAACCGAATAAGGAAATCGAAACCGAATAAGGAAATCGAAACCGAATAAGGAAATAGAAACCCAATAAGGAAATAGAATCCGATTCAGGGAATAGAAACCGAAAAAGGAAATGAATATGAAAAAGGAAATAAAAATCGAATAATGATTAAGAAATTGAATAAAGAAACGAAAAAAGAAATTAAAGAAAAAAAATTTGAGGAAAAAAAATTTGAGGAAAAAAAAATTTGAGGAAAAAAAAGGAAATGAATATTGAAAAAGGAAAAGAAACCGAATAAGGAAATGAAAATCGAATAAGGAACTAGAAACCGAATAAGGAAATCGAAACCAAATAAGGAAATAGAAACCCAATAAGGAAATAGAAACTAAATAAGGAAATAGAAACCGAAAAAGGAAATGAATATTGAAAAAGGAAAAAGAAACCGAATAAGGAAAAAGAAACCGAAAATAAGGAAATAGAAACCGAATAAGGAAATAGAAACTGAATAAGGAAATAGAAACCGAAAAAGGAAATGAATATTGAAAAAGGAAAAAGAAACCGTATAAGGAAATGGAAATTGAATAAGGAAATGAAAATCCAATAAGGAAATAGAAACCGAATAAGGAAATGAAAATTGAATAAGGAAAAAGAAATCAAATAAGGAAACAGAAACCGAATTAGGAAAAAGAAACCGAAAAAGGAAATGAATATTGAAAAAGGAAAAAGAAACCGAATAAGGAAATGAAATTTGAATAAGGAAATGGAAATCGAATAAGGAAATGAAAATCCAATAAGGAAATAGAAACCGAATAAGGAAATAGAAACCGAAAAAGGAAATGAATATTGAAAAAGGAAAAAGAAACCGAATAAGGAAATGGAAATCGAATAAGGAAATGGAAATCAAATAAGGAAATGAAAATCCAATAAGGAAATAGAAACCGAATAAGGAAATAGAAACCGAAAAAGGAAATGAATATTGAAAAAGGAAAAAGAAACCGAATAAGGAAATGAAAATCGAATAAGGAACTAGAAACCGAATAAGGAAATGAAAATTGATTAAGGAAAAAGAAATCAAATAAGGAAACAGAAACCGAATAAGGAAATAGAAACAAAAAAGGAAATGAATATTGAAAAAGGAAAAAGAAACCGAATAAGGAAATGAAAATCGAATAAGGAACTAGAAACCGAATAAGGAAATCGAAACCGAATAAGGAAATCGAAACCGAATAAGGAAATAGAAACCCAATAAGGAAATAGAATCCGATTCAGGGAATAGAAACCGAAAAAGGAAATGAATATGAAAAAGGAAATAAAAATCGAATAATGATTAAGAAATTGAATAAAGAAACGAAAAAAGAAATTAAAGAAAAAAAATTTGAGGAAAAAAAATTTGAGGAAAAAAAAATTTGAGGAAAAAAAATTTGAGGAAAAAAAAATTTGAGGAAAAAAAAAATTTGAGAAAAAAAAAATTTGAGGAAAAAAATTTTGAGGAAAAAAAAATTTTGAGGAAAAAAAATTTTGAGGAAAAAAAAATTTTGAAGAAAAAAAATTTTGAGGAAAAAAAAATTTGAAGCAAAAAAAAATTTTGAGGAAAAAAAAATTTGAAGCAAAAAAAAGGAAAAAGGAAAAAGGAACCAACTTGTGCCTGGTACTTGCATATACTATGTGACCCATAGGTTCATACTATGTCTTAATACTCATTCTCTGTAACCACTTAAACTTTTTCGGCACGCATAGTCACCGATCTTTCTAAAAGTTGGCTGATATGTAGATCCTAATAGACAAGTCAGAAAAATAATGCCAACCGATATTTATATTGGTTGGTAACCATGGTAACAGCGGAGAAAGTAGCGATTTTTGAGAAAAATACAATATTTGGTGTAGTGCTGTGACACCATGCGGATACATCTATTATAAAGAAACACAAAAACAATTAATTTCATTCTTGTTTTAGTCAAAAATCAAAAAAAGTTATGGGTAATCTACCTAGAAACATGTAAAATTAATTTCTAAAAAATGGTCATCGTGCAGTATTCCTCACAATACGAATTATCTCCCTTTGGTGGGTTACACTAATTACTGGACCAAAATAAAAATGCTAATAACTGTTTCTCAAAGGTTTCATGTCAAATTTGAATTGTAATAAATTTAGACATTTAAAACATAAATATAGAAAAAAATATTTGACATTTTTTTTAAATATTCATAAAACTTGACCTCACCAACACTGACAACGCTAGGACTAAATGAAAATTCTAAGAACTTTTTTATCTCTTAAAAGATTTATGTTAAACTTGAAATAATAATGAAATTTTATCATTTAATATATAAATATAGGAAAAATTATAAAACAGTTCCCAAAAAGTGACTTTCTAACGTTGACAATGACCTAACCAATGAAACTTTCTGTGTTAATTCATGGTATATTATTAAAAAAAAAAAACAGGAAAAATAAATGTTTTGGGGTAAAACACTTGACCTTACCAACGTTGACTGTGTCCTGTTTGTTGTACTTCCTAATACGGTATGGTATGTATATCTTATAGGATTTGCTTAAAATTTATTAAAAAACCAACAGTAAGATTAAATGGTAAAGTCTTTATCAAATAATAATAAAAACCTGGGGAAAAACAGTTTAGGGTTCTGTGACGAGCATGGGTTATCTAAACTTTTTATAATATTGAGTATTATATTGTATTTTACTGTGTTGTAAGTTATGTCGTATATTACCGGTTATAGTTTGATCACAAATATAGAGTAACACACACAAAGTGTGAAGAAGGCCATACATACATGTAAGTTGATCAATCAAATATAATTATTTCAACGTCCTACTGAAGGCATGCCCGAGCCTTGTGCAGGATATCTTGTTAGTTTAATATTTTCATAACACACCAATAAACATTTTGTGGACTCCTTGAGGTATGCCTGACCCCCTGTATGCACGATATCTTGGTAGTTTTGAACGTTTTCGTCAAGTATAAGTAAACATATTCGCGGAATTTACTTGAAGTACGCCAGAGCGGCAGAGCCTTGTGTTAGTTTAAATGTTCCCGAAAGTCGTTAACTATTATGTTTAAATATCATTTGATATTTTCTTTTTATTTATAAATCAATGGTTCAATCTAAGTGTTTCTATAAATTCAAAGCAATTTGATAGCCTTTTACATAAAATTAGGTATAAAGTCATTTTTCCTGATCGTGATAACTGTCAAAATGTAGGACAGAAAGTCACAGACAAAAAGTGACATGTATAATATGTTATAAACATTGAGCCCTGTTTCATAGTAAAAGCTTATTTTTGTTTGTGAAAAGAAAGACAGTATACTTATTTTGAAAAACATCTTTCTGTAATGGGCTTTCAGTGAAAATCAAATTATATGTACGTGTTTATAATTCTTTTAACGTTACCCTGTGTAAAGTTATAATGTCAATATTTTTTATTTGCTGTTAAAAATCCATAAAGATAATCGTGATTTTCTCAAATTTCAATAATCCAATACCTATTACTAATGTTAAACTTAAGATAGTGCTACCTAAGTCAGATCCAGGGGGCCCTGAGGGCCTACCCCCTCTTTTCATTGGAAACATTTGGTTGATTACATATGGAATCACTGAAGCATGTATTTAGCGGGCCCTCTCTTGAGGCAGTAGGTGGCACCCCTTATTTGAAATTTGTCTGGATGTTATACCACCTGCTGCTCGTCGTAAGATCCGAGGCCACCCGTTGATAGAGTTTCCTTGGGTCCATGTAGGGAAAAGAAACTTTTTGGAAAATCTCGAAAATTCCTCCCCGCCAGAACGGCAAACAAGAAATATGTCAGATGGATAGCAGGGACTATCGGGTCAACGGCCGACTTTACCCACCCTGGATGGTTACGCTATTAGTTTGCTAAAGAACCATTGCGTTGATTCTTTTATGGGCTCCCTAGTTGACCAGTTGAAACTTCTGTCCTTGTCTAGTTGATCCCAATTTTCATAGCAGTGATATTTCAAATATTCCGCCTTTATTCCAGCCTAGTACCCCTATTGCAGGATCTTTCTGACTTTTTTTATTTCAACTTCACTACAGCATTTAAATAATTATTATAGTTTAAGGAACTAACTTGTAAAAACCATTGTCCTTTGACACTGCATTTAATTGAAAACTTACAGAAGAGAGATGGTGTATGAGAGATTTCGTCTATTTTAAAGTGTTTTCCAAGTTTATGCATATAATTTATTGTTTCTATTGCAACACTATCACTAATCAATCCTGGAATATTATTGATAATTCCCATATACAAGAAGACCTGGATAATGTAAACAAAAAAGTATATATTCATTGATATATATGTATCGAGGATCATTGAAACGAATTTGCAAAAATCAGCACTCATCAATAATTTTGAAAATGGACTGAATGTTCCCTGGCAACAAATTCAATGGCAAATATTGCACAATTGAAAATATATAATTTTTTGAATGATTGTATTATTTTTTTTTAAGAAAGACTAATTGTTTTTCTTGTACACTTTTCACGATGATGAAAACAGACTGAAATTTGTTCACAATAAGCACTTTTAACCAGATTAGAGAAATTGTGTTTGTTTCCTCCAAGTCGTTACACCTTTATGGATAAAATATTCTTGCATACTCATTTATATATACACATGTTTGTATACAGTGAAACTAAATAAGAGTTTTAGTTTTCCTACTTTTGTGCAAATTTAAGAAACTGAAACTTTTTTCAAAATTGTTTTAAACTTGTGTATCATTATCAAATTGTTGCAATAGCAACACAGTTAAAACTATAATACCATTATTTATGAATTTGTTTAAAATTTAGATGATTACAATAATTTCTACAAATTTGATATTTATTTATTTTTTCTGACTGCAGAATAAGTTTTAAAACATTTTTTTTCAAAAATTTTCAAAATTTTTTTTTTCTGAAAAAATGAAAACTAGGCATTTTGTATCCATGGTAACAAAAAAATGAGACATACTTCCCCATGACTTTTTCACATCATTGATCAGATAAGACTATGGTTTTTATGAATTGATGGTTGACTCGAACTCAGGTGTCCGCAAATTTTTTTTGTAAGCATTCAAAAATTATCTCAAAAGGGTATTTTTTACCTAATGCAAACCACATAAAAAGGGGGGTGTGTGTGATTATGATTGAAAATGAATATGAAAATATCAGTTATTTGATTACATTAATAAAATCCATATATTTAATAAAATCATAAAAAAACATTCTTTCTCTTAATCATTTATTATGAAACATTATGTTGAAAATAGCCTTTTTGCGCTTAAATTCATAGATATTGAGAAGAGGTAAAACCGGTCATCGGTTGCTATGGCAATCAATGTGCTTAGCAACCAAAATTTTGCCATTTTTGTTTGTTTCATCAAAACTAGTAAATGTGTGAAGTTTGAAGAAAATCCATGACCATGCGTGCCACACTCCCTATGTAAGAGTTCAAATGGTTAAAGAGAACCAGTATTAACATTCAACTATTCTTATACAGATTAACAATGTTATAAAATATCTTTCATTATAAAACGAAATGCTTGAAATATTCATAAATCATCATTTTTTTTATGATTTTATATACCATTTTTTTTCTGAAAACCAGTATGTAATTTGGTCAATGAACAAATGAAAAGACGACAAAAAGTCCTTAGCTTCAAAGCCTTCTGAAGTGTCTGCAAATTATTATAAATCAATGGGGAAATGGTAAAGGAATTTTAGCATATATATGTTGTAAATATATACAACCTGTTGATGGAAAAAGAGGGTTCATGACACGTTAATATATAATAGCTTTCATTTACTGAATAATGGGATGCAATGTACTGAATAATGGGATGCAATGTACTAAATAATTGGATGCAATGTACTGAATGTTGGAATAAACACAAAGTTGTATATGTTGATATATACATTAATAACTCACAAATATATGTATATGAAAAAAAAAGAAGAATGTGTTACCTATTGAAAATATTGTTAAAAAACACCCTTGTTGTTACACATGTTTCCGTATAGTGGGATTTTATTGAACCGTATTTTAAAATTTTGCAAAGATAATTAAGGCAAATCCATAGATAAACATAAAGTTCCTAACGACGCTTTCATATTGGATGTGTTAGTTTGAATATGTCAATAAGGAAAAATCTTCATTTACAATTTACGTACTAAAAGTTTCAATAGAAAAATTAAGAAAATTTATCCAATATATATGATACTGTAACATTTGTATTGCCTTTACTTAATTACAAATACATACCCATTAAGACAAATAAAATGCAGGTCACAAAGCTGTTATTGGTATACAGAACTCGTCAATGGACGTTTACATTTCAACTTCTGGTTCAACCTTTTTATGATTGAGCGATGCGATTCGGCACAAATAGTTTTCATTTTGCCGATAAAGTTGTGTATACATTATAAATGTATATACTTGAGATATAAGTTCAAAAGGTTTGGTATTATTGCATATGACACAAATATCTGACAGTTGTTAACTAGGGTGTTCACAACTATTGGCAGTCGTACGACCTTCAGCAATAAGCAATATCCAATGCGTACAGTAATTTATTTGAAGCATAAACCTGACAATATGTCATACAATTCAAAATAGAAAACTCACCGCATGGTTTATGATAAAACCAATATACCAGCAGACAACCGATGACGACCACTCAATGATAAACAACTGACTTTAAAGTGCGAGGTTTGGCATGCCACAAAACCAGGTTCAACCCACCATTTTTTCGTTTAAAAAGGTCCTGTACTAAGTCAGGAATATGGCCATTGTTATATTATTGTTCGTTTCTGTGTGTGTTACATTTTTACGTTGCGTTGTTTGTTTTTCTCTTATTTTTTAGTGTAAATTCACAGTGCGATTAGACGTGTCACGGTACTTGTCTATCCAAAATTCGTGTATTTGGTTTTGATGTTATATTTGTTATTCTCGTGGAATTTTGTCTGATGCTTGGTCCGTTTCTGTGTGTGTTACATTTTAGTGTTGTGTCGTTGTTCTCCTCTTATATTTAATGCGTTTTCCTCGGTTTTAGTTTGTTACCCCGATTTTGTTTTTTGTCCATGGATTTGAGTTTTGAACAACGGTATACTACTGTTGCCTTTATTTGGACAGACATATGACGAATATACTGAAATATTTTGTACAAAAGTGGTAACAGGAAGATATTAATACATAAACCCTTTGCTCACAACAAGATTTGTCCACATTACCTTTAAACAGAACGCATTTGTACACCTATGTTCATGTCTTTATTACTACCACTGGGTCGATGCCTCTGCTGGTCGACTATTAGTCCCCGAGGGTATCACCAGTCCAGTACTACTTAGCGTTGTTTGCGTTGTTTGCGTTACTTCGGTACTGGCGTATAGTTGCGTACTTCGGTACTGGCATGAAAATACGGATTTTTTGTGTTATTAAAATTTGCTGTTACAAAATATTAGAAATTATTATAAATTAAGGAATGTATCTCCCTCATGCAAAGCGTTGATTCCTTTCACGAATTTGACTATACTTTTTGGACCTTTTGGATTATAGCTCTTCATCTTTTAAATAATCTTTGGATTTCAAATATTTTGACCACGAGCATCACTGAAGAGACATGTTTTGTTGAAATGCGCATCTGGTGCAACAAAATTGGTACCGTTGATTTTATATTTATAAAGTTAATCTCGTGACGTCTTTTTATACAATGTCTTTATACAGAGCAAATTTTATTCACAACATTTACACTCAGTACGATAAGTGAACACAATGCATTTACTAACAAGGCTGTTTTATGTTCATTGATCAACTTTATTCAAGATGACTTGTGAATGGAATATGTATTCCTAAATCTATGCACACAATATATGCTCTTATGATCATGGCGAACTTTATTTTTAAAAATTAATATACTCATTACAATAATTTCTAATTACAATGGCAATACTGTGATGAACAACCTTTTCTGTATAAAATACTTATTCACCGGCCGATCCTTGTATCAAATATATATATCCGGACTGAACATGCATACTCGATTTTTAGAACGATTTATCATTACAAAATCTATACTCAGTGGGATTTGGTTTTTTTTCTATGTTTCCTCTACAGAGGTTAATTTTTGTATGCAGTTCTTTTTACTAAGAATGTCTTTTTTACGCAATAATAGTACTCATGACGAATTGTGTTAACCTGGTTTATCATGGAAACGAATTATGTACACAATTTTAAGTCAAGAATTCTTAAACGATGCACATATTCACCACCCTGTGATTATGCAATAACTATATTTAGAACAATTTGTGTTTCAATGCCTTTATCATAAACTACGTTTGTATAGAAGACCTACTATAGAGATATATGTTTGTCCATTTCTGATATTCAGATCATTTTATGAAACAATGTCTATACTTAGGTCGATTAATATATACAATCCCAATACACAGACCTGATTAGTACATATCAAGATAAATAACCGCAACCATTTGTACATGCTGCTGCATTACCTAATCTCACATCTTTTTGTGTATAAAATACATAAACTTTGAACGATTATTAAATACAATACCTATACTCAAATAAATTAGGGTGTAATATTCTTTTGAACGATGATCGCTTATGATACATATCCACATGTCGATAATAGCATATGATACCTATTAATGAATATAATAAATGTACTATTTTGTATTACAGTATACAATTCAAATACTCAGATCTATGTTTGTCTGCTATATATAAATATACTCAGGACAGTTTGTGTATATAACACAAATAACCAAAGATATGTATATCCAATACTTAATATCAGAATTGCTAGAGTCTATATTAGCTATACTTAGTAATGTATGCATAAAAATATAATCTCATGACGATTTTTATCAAAACAATAACTTTACTCAGAGCTATTCGTGTAAAGACAACTAAATTTAGAGCGATTTATATTTACTCCACTTTTCATCAGGACGATGTATGTTTACAATTACCATATTCTGGTTAATTATAAATACAATACCTATATATATATATACTCAGGAATATGACGATATGCAATACCTACACGCAGTACGATTTTTTTGTATTTCTATACTAAGGCTGATATCTGTATGCAGTCTCTCATACCCAAAATAAATTTGTAAACAATAGGTATATCCATGACTATTTGTGTAAACGAATCGTGTACACAATTTATGTTTAAAAGGACTGTTTCTACTATTCAAATACTCAGGATGGTCTGTCTATACAATTCCTATAGCTACATCAATTTTCCTATGCAATGCCTATACTCAACAGGATATTTGTATAGGAGACCTACCACAAAGATGACTGTCAAGTTTCGATATTTAGGAAGATTTATGGTCATTTATGTAAACACTGCTTATATATAGTTATTAAAGGGAATCAGGCGCCAGACGCGCGTTACATTCAGGGCGGTCAGGAGATCAGTACCAATACAAAGTACTATTATTGTATACAATATATAAAATTGAGAATAGAAAAGAAGAATGTGTCAAAGAGACAACAACCTGTCCAGATAACAGACAAAAGCAGAGGGTTATCAATACGTCTCCAATGCAGCAAGAAAATCCCGAACACGGAGGCGTCATACAGCTGGCTCCTAAATAAATATATATACAAGTTCAGTGATCAACGCCATACTTACTCCAAATTATACACAAGAAACTAAAGTTAAAAATAATACATATATGTATACATTCAAAACGCTTTGTCACGTTTGTGTAAAAAAAAATCTTATCGTTAGAACGATTAAATCATGTTTTTGATCAAATGTCATACGATCTGGAAATACAATACCTATATGCAAATAAATTTGGGTCCAATATGCTCTTCAACTTCGTACTTTATTTGGCCTTTTTAACTTTTTTGATTCATTCGAGCGTCACTGATGGGTCTTTTGTAGACGAAACGCTCGTCTGGCGTATACTAAATTTTAGTCATGGTATCTATGATGAGTTTATTTATACCTATTCTAAGAACGATGATTTCATGTGATAAATTCGCATAGAACTATTGATGTAAATAATTCTTTTTCTGACAACTATTAAAGAATACAATGCAAAGACTCAATTTGTATACAATACATATACATAAGACATTTATATACAGTACCTAAAGTCCGAATTATGTTATTCAAGTTAATTTGGAATTATTTTCATTACAATACCTTAACTCAAATTACTTTTCTCTGCAACATCTTTTTTCATTATAATTTATGTATAAAATATATAAACTCATGATGATTTGTGTAAACATTGTCTATCCTGAAAACGAATCACAATTTATAACAAGGTATTGTTTAAAAACTGCATATACTAAGAACGATTAGTCTATGTATTTCCTTTACCTAGATGGCTCCGTTTATACAATGCCTTAACTCAAAAGTATACCTGTTTTGTTAGAAGGCCTACCATCAAGTGTATTCAGTTCTGATATTCCTAACGATGTATGTAAACAATGCCTATACTCAGGGCGATCACAGTATACCATCCCTATACATAAAACGATTTGTGTTTACAATATATATATATAACTTTAAAAATGTGTGCATGCAATACATAAACTCACTATAAGTGTAAATTATACATACAACAAAGATTACTGTAAAAGCGATTTGTGTATATACATTGCCTATTGTAAGGACGATCTGTGTTGATAACACCTACCATAAGGACATTTGTGGATATGATATGTCATACTCGTGACGAATCTGTGAAAACTATATTGTATAAAAATCACTTGCTGTCGAATATACATATTCTCAAAAGAATTATTGCATATGATATCTCAACTTACTACTATTAAAGTATACAATACGTTTTCTTATACCGATTAAAGAGTACAATTCAAATACTCGACACTAGTCGTGTCTACAATATATATACTCCTAACCATGGCATGTGTGTATAAAAACATATACACAACGATATGTGTATACAATACGTCTAAGCTCAGATTTTAATTCTGTACAACACCTTTACTTAAAATTATTTGCATCACAACACCTATACTCAGTATGATTTATGTACTAGTATCAAATATAACTCATGACGATTTTGTAAACAACATCAATATTCAAGACGTTAAACAGTGTCTATCCTAAAAACGAATCATGTATATAGTTTATACTAAGGAATTGTTTATACAATGTAAACACTCAGGATAATTGGTCTCAGCAATTTATATACCTAGATCGATTTAGTCATATAATTCCTATACACAACAGTAGATTTATTCAGAAAACCTACCATCAGGATGAAGGTGTATCCAGTTCTGATATTCAGAACAAGTCATGTAAACAATAACTATACTTACATATATTTGTGCATACAATACATACACTATAACCTAAAAACGAAAACTGTATACAATACCTATACTCGCATCTATTTGTGTATATAATACATTCTAGACACTACTAACGATAACTGTATACAATACCTAAACTGAAATGTATGTGTGTAAATAATACAAGCTACACAATTTAGACTACTATACTAACATAAAATTGAGAATGGAAATGGGGAATGTGTCACAAGGACATTAACCCACAAAAGAGTAAACATTTATTTGTGTATATAATGCATACTACAAGTTACACACGATAACTGCATACAATACCTATACTCACAACTATTTGTGTATATAATACATACTACAAACTATAAAGATAACTGCATACAATACCTATACTCACAACTATTTGTGTATATAATACATACTACAAACTATAAAGATAACTGCATACAATACCTATACTCACATATATTTGTGTATATAATACAGACTATAAGTAACAAACAACTGTATAAAATAACTACACTCAAAAATATGTGTGTATATAAAAATACCACAAACTACAAAGATGAAAGTATACATTACATATACTCACATGTATTTGTGTATATAATACATACCACAAAGTACAAAGATAACTGCATACAATACCTATACTCACATGTATTTGTGTATATGATACATTACACAAAGTACAAAGATAACTGAATACAATAACTATACTCAAATATATTTGTGTATATAATACATACTACAAGTTACAAACAACTGAATACAATACCTATACTCACATATATTTGTGTGTATAAAACATACCACAAAGTACAAAGATAACTGCATACAATACCTATACCTACATAAATTTGTGTATATTATACATACGAAAAAGTACAAAGATAACTGCATACAATACCTATACTCACATATATGTGTTTATATAATATATATCACAAACTACAAAGATAACTGCATACAATACCTATACTCACATATATTTGTGTATATAATGCATATCCCAAACTACAAAGATAACTGCATACAATACCTATACTCATATATATTTGTGTATATAATACATACCACAAAGTACAAAGATAACTGCATACAATACCTATACTCACATAAATTTGTGTATATTATACATACGAAAAAGTACAAAGATAACTGCATACAATACCTATACTCACATATATGTGTTTATATAATATATATCACAAACTACAAAGATAACTGCATACAATACCTATACTCACATATATTTGTGTATATAATGCATATCCCAAACTACAAAGATAACTGCATAGAATACCTATACTCACATGTATTTGTGTATATAATACATATCACAAACTACAAAGATAACTGCATAAAATACCTATACTCATATATATTTGTGTATATAATACATACCACAAAGTACAAAGATAACTGCAAACAATACCTATACTCACATATATTTGTGTATATAATACATACCACAAACTACAAAGATAACTGCATATAATACCTATACTCGCATATATTTGTGTATATAATACATACCACAAACTACAACCATAAATGTATACATACCTTTACTCATAACGATTAGTAGGTACAATACAAATACTCGTTTTTACTTTGCCTTTGGTCTTCAATATATTTACTAAGGACGATTTGTGTACACAATATATGATCATACACTCACAGATATGTGTAAAAAATACCTATACTTGGGTCAATTTCTGATATAATACAATACAATACCTAATGCGGGACAATAGATAATACATATTGGTTCAATTTGTGTTACAATACAATACCTATACTTTGGCGATGATATGTGAAGGCGATGTCTTTACTCGATTTGTAAACACAATATGCATAATTGAAAAATGTATGTGGACAATGTCTATACTATGACGATAGCTCATTCATATTTTGTAAACGATGCATATTGACATTGCAATTTTGTTAACAATAACTATACTACAAAACAAATGCGTAAACCATACCTATACTCAATACGGTTAGTGAACACAATACCTTCTAACAAAACAATATGTGAATTCATTACCTATACTACAACTGATTTGTGCATAGGGCTATAGTAAGATCAATGCTTTTCCAAGGGCAGATTTGTACAAATGGTGCAGAAACACTTAACACTATACTCAGAACGATATCTGCATTCTATACCTATACTTATGACGTGTGTGTACACAATCCGAAGTTCAGTACCATATATCTGTATAAGGTATTTTCAGGGCAACGTTTATGCCATCCCATTTTCGACTTTTTGCAAACAATACACATTCACTGAAAATTAACAAAATGAGGAATGTGTCATAGAGATAACAACTCGACCAACTATACTCAGGACGATTTGTGTAAAAAAATATACATACTTTGTATTTGCACAAACAGTTTGTGAATACAATTAACTTTCATAAATTGATTTCTTGTAAACTATTCTACACAGAACAACTTTGATAGACAATAGTTATACACAAGTATACATAATCGCAAGACGATCTGTGCATACAATAACTAAATTGTTTATAATAAATGGCAAATACACTACTCAAAACAGTGTATGCCATCAACACCTATATGTTATGTATATTCAAATCCGATATCCAGGACAATGGTGTATATATTACCTATACTCAGTCAGGTTTATTATACAATGCATATATCAGAACGATTCGTGTTCATTCAAAACCATTTGTGAACACTATTAACATCAACACCGATTAGTGTATACCAAATGTAAGCTAGTCACTTACGAATCCCGATTTTAATAAGCGTATAACCAATTAAGTTGTTTTTATTGTAACCGGAATAGTACGTTATAATTAAAATTGTTGGACTTACCCCTTCAAATACCATCAGCAAGATACTTACCAGTTTTCATAATTTTGTACAATAAACACCAAATATGTCATATTCAATCAGCCCTTACATCAACGATGTGTGCTTACAAACCCAATACTCAGAAATATTTGTATATATATTGAATATATATACTCAGGCTGCTTAAATATGCAATTAATATACTAAGAACGGTTAGAGTACTAGTATACCATGTATACCATGTATACAATATCTATTCCAAAATTTCAGGACAATTTTTGTTTAAAATGCATATACTAAGAGCAATTTGTGGAATCTATATCTATATACAGAACAATATATGTAGCAAAACCTGTAGTGAATGAAATGTAGATACTCAAAACGATTGTGTGTATTCAATTAAAAAAAGTAAACAATGACTGTACTCAAGAAGAAATTGAGTGTATACAGTGCCTTTACAAAGTTCGATTTGTATTCACTATTTGTTTATACAATGTAAATACGGAGGAAACGTTATATTATTTATACAATTTCATAAATAGGATGATAGTAAACAATGATTTTATTCAGAAGAAAGTATTTAAACAATACGTTCATTCAGAACTATGTATGCTAACAAAACTAATACACGAAATGGTTGATTTTTACAAAACATATTCTCACATCGATTTGTATAAACGAGTCATGTTCCCAATTCAATTTTATATATACATTACATCACCATGATTACTGAGAATGATTTGTATAAACAATACCTACCATGTATATCTGTAACGATATGTGCATACGCTTATACTCAGGACGATTAACGTATACAATTATTATATACCGGACAATTTGCGTGTAGAATAACTATAAACTTGATAACTTTTGTATACAATATCTATACCCGAGACTATCGTACAAAACCATGTCTTTACGCCGGATGATAAGTGTATACAGTGCCCTCAGACAGATTTGAGTACAATATTTATATTCAAAACTACATGTGTATACAAATACCTATTCTTAGAACGATAGAGTTATTCAAAAATGATAAATAGGTTACAATGATAGAACGAAGAAACAAATGATTTATAAAATTAGAAAGTACACAAACGAACTTGATTGTCTGATTGTCTATCATATTAATATATAGATTATAATTGTTTTATCGAGGGTCTGAGCCTATCATACATTTATAAAAGAAATTTTTGATAATGGCTAAAATATTTTTTTCATTTAACTAACAAAATAAAAGATACTATAGCCTTATATTTATACCTTGTTCACAATGATGACCAGCGTAGCCTGGAACACATTCACAACTGTAAGCATTCACTTCATCTATACACTTTCCACCGTGCTGACAATCCACAGAGACACAATCATCGATATCTAAAATAAAAGTGGATCATGTATACATTACTTTAAAATATTTTGAGGGGTTTGTCCATCTGAAAATGGCATTTTATTACATTTCTGCTAATGACTTGAATCATACCATAATATTAAGTACATCGACACTTAACCACGGCGACATGATATCAAATGGTCGTCTCTGTATGATATCCACTGGACGTTAAGCAACCAACAATCAATCAATCTCTGTATGATGAGACTTGGACATCATGAAATTTCATTATGACAACTTAGTTGAATTTAAGGGGATAGTAATACAAAGAAAGGATTTCATTTATACTTGATACTTGAATACTTCAAACTTTTTTATATACATATTATTCAAACTCACCTATTTCACAATTGGTACCTTGGAACCCTTCAACACAAGTGCATTTGTAACCGTGGTGAATGTTTGCACATGACGCCCCGTTTTCACAAGGTTTGGAACCGCAATAATCTGAAATATAAAGGTATAACGAAAGCCAAAGCAATATTTAATTTAAATTTGAACAATGCAACTCAGTTAACGTCCAAAAATTATGAACTCTTTCTTTTTAACTGTGAAATTTGTGTAATTTTAAGTTCAGTTGATTATGTTTCAAATTTGATACTTGGTTATATGTGATATGTACATTTAAAAATTAACAAAAGAAGAAAAGAAAGGTGTTGAAACCCACTTAGCTAAATAAATCTTTTATCGGTAGTTTTATCCTTTTAGAATGATACACAAAAAGGATGATTCAAAACATGTATGAATAATGGTGTTGGGGATTGAGATATTTTTAAGAAGGATACATGCGACTTTTTATACTTATAGATTTTGATCTATGTTATCTTTTTTTTAGATAATTTGTCGACTTCTGGCTGTTTTGATACGAGTTACCACTGATGAGTATTACGATTGGGAAGTGCTCGTCTGTCGTATAATTAAAAGTGTGATATCTTTGACGAGCTATATCACCACAGCATCTTTGTCATTGTTGGTCCTTTCATACCCAGGGTATTTTCAACCTAGTAGTCAGCAATCCTGTTCTGCCATAAAAGATCATTAATGATTAATTCTGCTATCCTTTGGTTCATAAATGTTTAAAACCCATGGTTTAACTACGTCAAGCATACATGGTCTTCGGCAGATGGTGCACTTCTGATCTTAACTTCTGCGCTTTTGCAAACTTCTTCATTGATTTGATATTTTTATTAGCTTGAGTCATAGGCAATGTATTAGCAGTTTGACGTACTAAATTATAAGTGTGATTGTATTTATTATGTTTGAACTGCATTCATTTGTTTTTCACGTGTCGAACTATGTGTTTATCTAATTTCAATAATGTATTACAACCTCTAGAAAATTCATTTAAATACATACCTGGACAGTCTAGCGTATTGCATACTGCACTTTCACTGCTATCGCCCAAGCAATCGTTTCCACCGTGATCAGGAGTGGGATTGTCACATGCTCTTGTCCGTGAGTTCGTACTTCCTCCGCAAGTCACTGGACATGCACTAAACTTAGACCATTCACTCCATCCACCATTAACTAAATGTATCCATATTAAAATGTATTATTTAACCCTTCATTTTTTTTATTTTTTTTTTACATATAATCAAATTTTGTATTGAAGGGCATTTGCATAGTAAGCAAACCTTAACGTGGATGAATTCTTCATTTGTACGCTTGGTGTGAAGTCAACTAATTAAAAAGCATTAGAAATTCTATATTGAATTTGCAATTATATGAAAAATACCCATAATTTATATTTGTTTTAACTATATAATTCGTTCTCAAATTGTTCAAATTAGTTAAATTACCTGGACAAGGAGAAGAATTACATATCTGATACTGCTTTGAGTTACCAGAACAACTAGACCCTCCACAGGTTGGTTGCGGTTTGTTACAGTATCTGGTTCTGTACTGGTTGTTGGCAGTACCACCACAGGAGACTGGACAGTTACTCCATGGGCCATATGAGCTCCACGAACCATGAACTGAAAATTGGGAACTTTTTACTTTTTACGTTTGTTTTGTATACAATTTAGATAATAAACTGTGAAAATGGTTTTTTTTTACATTTGTTTTTTCATCTTTTGTCATATGAAATATGAAAAAAAAAACACTGGCTCCATAGATCTGCAGTGTACAGTCAAGCATTATAAACTGTTATAAATATCAATACCCAAGTTATTTTTCAAATACGGATATCGGGTAGAGTAAATTAAAATTTACAATGTGTGCCTATATGGGGCCTATATATTTCGTCTTTTGCGATGTTTTATCTTCTTCCCGTTCTCTATTGGTTAATTTTGTATTTTTTCGTAATGAATTTTCTGTTCCTTTTTATATTATTTTGTACTTGATCGTATGTTAATTAGGAGATAACTGTATTGTATTTTAAGCTCCGACGGCATCAATTAGGGATTTGATGGTCGCAAATTAAGTTTACTGGCGACGCGTTAGCGGAGACAGTAAACGGGTATTTGCGACCATCAAATCCCCAAGTGATGCCGTCGGAGCTTAAAATACAATATTGTTATCTCCATTCTAATGAAACAATATGTCGTCTGCGCTTGCGCGTACGTCCCATAGCATCAATTGTCAATTGATGCTATGTAAAAAAGTGACGTTATCCAATCAAAATGAACGTAACAAACGTTGTTGCATTAGAATGTCCGTTTTCATGGTTAACCTAATGCTGATACCGGTCCATCGAGGGCTGCAAAGCCAATCAAGGTCGTTAAAAAAAGTCCATCATCATGATGTTGAAGGTCGCAATTTGAAATGTAGCGAACTTGGACAAAACATTGTGCAAAAACGATCGATGCAAAAACATCGACAATAACAACTATACTCCCTATACAATAATTGAATAATATATATACCTGCACAACAATGCGTATTACAAGATGATGTACTGTACTCTGTGTTCGTTGATCCAATGCACCACCCAAATATATTCCACCAGCTACAGCATGTCCTACTCCTTGATCGTGAACCTGATCCACAAGACCTTGAACAGGAACCCCAGCCTGTCCAGCCTGATAATTCACTGCATCCTTCAACTTGAACTTAATAAACAAAACGCCATCTTAAATCTTTTTTTTACATATTTCAAGAATAATTCATAGAATTTGTTATTAACCAGATGCTCCGCAGGGCGCAGCTTTATTCGAAAGCAGAGATCGAACCCAGAACAGTTTGGGCAAGTATGGACACAACATTTAAGCTTGATACAGCTCTGAATTTGGATTGTGATTAAATAGTTTACACAACATAGGTTTCTGACACAGTATGAATGTGTGGTAGACTGTATTTTATAGGTTTTACAGTAATTGTGTATATTTTTATATTTAGTTTATTGTGTTATATTTTGTATATTATATGACTTATATTGGGTATAGTATACTAATTACAGATTGTAATTAGTTGATTAGTCTATATATATGCTTTATTCATTTTATTTACGTATTTGACAGTTGGACTTATTGACATACGACATTTTCTACTGGTTTGGGTAACTTTGGTTTGACTGTAGTTTACTTCAAAGGTTTTCTTTTTATGCTTCGGTGGACCGCACACTTTCTTTATTTCTATTGGTCATTATATTTTGGCGCTATATTTCTTTTGTTCTTTTATGCTGGTCATCACTTTTCTATATACTGGTGGACATATTGATACATGCTTGAAGAAATTCTAAGTTTGAACCTATATTCATTTTTAGTTTTCTCTATATTCTATATTCAGGTCAGTTATATTTCTCTACTACTAATTACACGTTAATAGTCCAGATATTTATTATTTTACCTAGAATGACTGTTTAGAATGAAAAGGCCGATGTGTAAATGTTGAATGCGAGATGAATGCTTTAAAACGATATAAAATAGATAAATTGCAGTAAAGTAGTATTTGTTTTCTTAAATTGTTTAAGAGACGTTATTTTCATATTTTCATAAATAAAGTACTTTTAACTAATTTGGTAAATTATTAATCTAATACACATTGTATGAGAATTCGAGTGTTCCGGAATGAATGTGTTAAATACTTTTAAAGGTAAAGATAGAAACATAATATTAGTTACGTGTATTGATTGATTATTTTAGCTAAGAGTACAAATCGTAAACAGGTGGTTTAATACAGTAAAACATGGATTACAATTTGTTTATTTGTTATACAGGTATATTTAATGTAATCCTGGGATGATGTAAATCAATTTCCATAGATATAAATCAGGAGGCCTTTGCACCTCATGCGAGGTAAGCTAAGTGTTATTTTTGTAATGTTCGTATTTTTGTTTGTTGTTATTTTATGCTTACGGCATTCATACAGCATGCAGCTATTGCTTTTAGTTTTCTTAATTTGCTTTGTTAAAGTTTGAGTTAACCGCTTTAGTTAATTTTCGTATATTTGACTTGTTTATTTAATACGAGTCGTTAAGTGCATTTGTACTAGACTTTGTCAGTTACGCTCAACAATATAAGCATATTGTTGTAAATACATGCAGAACAGTTTTATTTATATTTTCTGATAGTAAAACATTTGTTTATCATATTACATGGATAGAAACCTATGTACCAGATTATTATTTGATGAACGGTCAGAGTCTTACTATTGTATTTATTTTTTAGGGTACGTTTTATGTATATTTGTTATTATCCTGAAAACTAGTCCAGAAATAAAAGGAACCATCTTAAAGAAAGTATTGTGTTTATTTAAGCCCTAGAAAGTGCTACTACATAATTTGGCGCCCACAAAGAGTTATTTCTGTGACAACGTTGATATATCTACGATTGGAATTCTTGGATTGAAGATACCGTACGGTGGAAATTGTTCGAACGCACCCGACCTAATTATTGGCCACGTCCGGTTCATATGAACGAAGAAAAGGTAAACAGAAATCGACATGTGATTGGAATTCTGAAACAACTTTTCTTGATTTATACTGATATTGTAAGTTGAATTATGTTTATATGAATTTAATTTGTGTATTTAATATTACATTACATAATCGCAAGAGTAATTTGCGATAATTTTGTACTGAAACGAGAATTTGAGAGCAAATTGGTGTTGTGAAAAAAATAATATTGTGGTATATATTTATGCATTGAAAGTTGTATAGTACATAGACAGAAAACTTATGCATTGAATGTTTAGTGGTTGTTGCTTACAGTGAGACATTTTTTTGTGAACTTAGGTTGATTGAACATAGGATATTTTTTTTTCTTAGATAGACTTTATAGATTGATTTTTTTTTTCTCTTTGATACTTGACCTACCCCCCCCCTAAAAAAGTAAACAAGGTCAAGGTCAACCGGAAGTACATGTAGTGAAATAGATTACACATACACAACACATGTAAACAAATCATAGTAACACATAGTGACATTGTATATTGATTGTTTACATTGATTGAAAATATTTGGACACTTTTATTGTCTTTTGTGAAACATTGTCATTTAAAACCGGACTTTATTAATTGACACTTACACGCATACACTTTGATTTTGGATAATTGATCCTGATTTTTTTTTTTTTCTCTTCCTCTTTGGTACATACACATAGGACTTTGTGAATTTTTTTTTCAAATTTATTTTTCTCTCATATTCTCACACTGATGATAGTGACATGCGTTTGCTTTATGGTTTATTGCATACATGTGTGAAATGTTATGTGACTTATAGTACTTAGTTTAGTTATATACATGTAGTATCATATATTGTGTTTATCATTTGTGTTTATTGGTGTTATATGTGATTTGTACTCTAAAAAAAAATAATATTTAAACTTATTTAATTAGGAACATTTAAATTTACGTAAACATTTACAGAGTAGTAGTGTTATACCGTATGTAAGGTGCATGTGCATGAAATCCTATATATAACAGTTATCTGCTAATACACACATTCCAACCTTTCCTTATTGCATGTAAACCTACCCGTGACATACTTACTTTGAACTTTCAGGTTACTTTGATCTTTCAGTGTTGCTATACTTTGAGTTAGTTCTTTGATAGTTTGGTATTTAGTTAGGTACTTGAGTTGACACTAGTAGACATTGACTTAGTGACTTCACACGATTGATACTGAGTTGAGATATTATTGTTTCCCTGATTTAGAGATGTGAGCATAAAAGTTTCACATTTCTGGCCAACCCTTGTACAGGAAGTGTACATTGCTGATTATTTACATTGTAATTTGGTGAGTGTACATTGTATTGCATTTGATTTGTACTTTGATATTTTTTTGTGTACTGCATATTTTGATTTTACATTCATTACTACTACACACATTACTGTAATCAGGTAAGTTGTATACACACATACTTACATCATGGCTGAAGGAGAAGAAAAGGTTATTATTCATCAACCAAAGAGTCCGTCGTTTGAGGTAGATCCTGATATTAAGAAGATGATGGATGCATTTGCAAAGATGGGAGTTAAACCCAAGGCAGATACTCCAGAGCAACTTACCGATTGGATGATGGGATTTTTGAAGATGAAAGGAAAGATAAAAGATGAACCAGAGGCCAAGATTGAGTTACAACCACCACCTATACCATCAAAACCAGAAGATAAAGTCACCAAGACAATTATTAACCATCCACCAAAGATAGCATGGTTTTCCGGAACTGAAACCAAAGCTGGAGACGTAACGTTTGAGGTATGGAGACATGAGGTGAGGGTCCTTATGAGACAGAACTACGACAAAGACGCTGTACTCAACACTGTAAGACGATCTTTACGTGGAGAAGCTGGAATGGTTGCCATGAGACTTGATTTAGATGCTTCAGTTCAAGAGATACTACAGAAACTAGACAGTGTGTATGGCAGTGTGGAAAAGAAGGAAGAATTATTGGCGGAATTTTACAGCGCACGTCAAGGAACGGATGAGAGCGTTACTACCTGGAGTTGTCGACTAGAGAGTATACTTGGGAAATCAAAGGAAAGAGGATTAGTACAAACCAAGGACATTGATGAGATGCTACGATCTATGCTTTGGACTGGACTTAGGACATCTTTAAAAGACATATCCGGCCACAAGTATGATACCATCAAGACGTTTGATGCACTTAGGGTAGCCATACGCCAGATAGAGGGAGATCATTTAATGAGGGAGTCATCACATTCATCCAAACCACACACCAGCAAGGCAGCAACTGATGTTAAAGAGGCACCATCAGAAATTGAAGAACTCAAAGGAATGATACATCAACTGGTAAATAGGATGGACACTTATGAGACAAACAAACAGACACCTCCATGGCAACAACAACAACAACAAAGGCAACGACAAGAATGGCAACAACAACAACCACCTTGGCAGCAACAACAACAAACATGGAATGGTCAACAACAACAACAGAAAGGTAGAGGACAACAGAACAACAACAACAACACAAGACAACAATCACAAAGGAACACCAGAGATAATTTTGAGTGCTGGAGATGCGGACAATTTGGACACAGGAAGGCAAACTGCAACGTGAGATTGGACCACAGTAAAAAGGATTTAAACTGGCAGCAACCTATGAAAGGGGGACGTCCATAGGTATAGCAAGACAACAAGTTCCCAGAAGCAGCAGAGTTAAGACACCACCAGGACTTTTTGGAACACCAACCGAAACACAGATTTTTATTAATGGAAAGGAAACTTCAACACTTTTGGACACCGGCTCCACCGTTTCAACAATAAGCAACAGCTTCTTTGAGGAACACATAGCAACACCTTTGAATAATTTAGATACATTACTGGACATTGAATGCGCTGATGGTCAGCAGCTACCATATCTTGGATATACGGAAGTCGAATTGGAAGTACCTGGACACAAGCCAAAACACTCTTGCATACTATTGGTAGTACCAGACAGTAGATACAACCAAGGAGTACCACTTTTGCTTGGAACCAACACACTTGCAGCAATCATGAATACTTTTGAACAAGAACTTGGGCAAAGATTTTTACAGAACAGTTGTCTCACTACATCATGGTACCTTACATTCCGTTGTATTTTACTGCGTGAACAAGAACTTTTGAGGAACAACAACAGATTAGGAATTATAAAGAGCGCAGAAGTCAAGAACATTACTGTACCACCTAACTCATGCGTCTCATTGACAGGATTTTTGGATAAGGAGATACCATACTATCGTACCACAGCTATGACACATTCTACTGTATTGGCAAAAGATTTCAAGGATTTCGATATTGAGCCAGGACTTGTCAATTATCAACACAAACAGAATGGACCAATGACCATCAAGATATCCAATGTAACAACAAGAACCATCAACATTCCACCAAGAGCTATCATCTGTGAACTTCAACCTGTATCACTTGAGTATCAACATGATCAACCATTAGATAAAGAGGTAGTTAACATCATGGATCAGATAGAGTTTACCAAGAGCAACCTAACAGATGAGCAGTATGACCAAGGATATCAACTGGTAACTTCATATTTGGACTTATTTTCCAAGAAAGATGATGATGTTGGCCATACAGATATTGTTCAGCACCGCATATATCTGATTGACGACAAACCCTTTAAACAGAGATATAGGAGTATACCACCTTCAGCCTATGACGAAGTTAGAGCTCACCTTCGACAGTTACTTGATGCTGGGATCATTAGACCTTCACGCAGTCCGTTTGCATCCAACGTAGTCTTGGTGAGGAAGAAGGACAACAGCCTGAGACTGTGCGTTGATTATCGTCAACTGAACAACATCAGCAAAAAAGATAGCTACAGTCTTCCAAGAATAGAGGAGCTTCTTGATTGTCTTGGTGGGAGTACGTTTTTTAGTACCATGGACATGAAGTCTGGTTATTATCAGGTAGGTATATACGAGCCACACAAGGAACGCACAGCATTCACCGTTGGACCATTAGGCTTCTATGAATACAACAGGATGCCGTTTGGACTTACCAACAGTCCAGCCACCTATCAAAGACTGATGGAGAACTGTTTAGCAGAGTATCACCTTAGGATCTGCTGTGTATTCATAGATGACATCATTGTATTTGGCAAGACATATGAGGAACATCTACACAACCTAGAGCTAGTATTGAAGCGGATACGTCAAGCACATCTGAAGTTGGCACCGAAGAAGTGTTCATTCTTCAAGAGGAAGGTAAAGTTTGTCGGCCACATTGTATCTGAATCTGGAGTAGAGATCGATCCAGCAAAGACCGACAAAGTCACCACATGGCCAACTCCTACTACACCAGAGGATGTAAGACGATTTCTGGGATTTGTTGGGTATTATCGCCGCTTTATACGGAACTTTAGCCAGATCAGCAGACCTTTAACAGATCTCATGCCCACACCTACTGGGAAAAAGAAAGGCAAAGGTAAACCAAAACCACAGAAAGATTGGCATTGGGGAGATGATGAAGATAGAGCATTTACCATCTTGAAACAACATCTAACTTCAGCTCCTATTCTAGGATATGCAGACAGCACCCTTCCGTATGAGCTACATACTGATGCTTCCGGAACCGGTTTAGGAGCAGTCCTGTACCAAGAACAACATGGACAGAAGAGAGTCATCAGCTATGCCAGCAGGGGACTCACCAAGTCGGAGAAGAGCTACCCGCCACACAAGCTAGAATTTCTTGCCTTGAAGTGGGCCGTAGTGGACAAGTTCAGGGACTACTTGTATGGAACCAGATTTTCCGTCCTTACTGACAACAACCCGATGACGTATGTTCTAACTACAGCCAAGTTAGATGCCACGGGACATCGATGGTTAGCTGGTTTAGCAGCATTTGATTTCACCATACAGTACCGTCCAGGAAAGAACAACGGGGACGCTGATGCCTTGAGTCGATTACCCATCACCATGGAGTCTGTGAAGACTATATGCCAGTCAGCAAGCTTAGCACCGTATGTTGAGTGTCTGGCAATGACATCTGATGTTATTGCAGGGGAGGACATATCAACTGGAACAGCAACATCTGATATCATTGATTGGAAGCAAGTACAGAGTCAGGATGTTATGGTGAAAAACTGGATAGATATGGTGAAGAAAGAACAAAAACCAGCAAAAGGGGATAGCATACTGAAGCGACAGTACCACCATCTCAAGATCATCGAGGGAATACTGTATCGTCAAGTGGAGACCGATGATGGTATTAAACAACAACTGGTTTTGCCGGCACCACATATCAGTACCGTACTACAGGCCTTACACACAGACATGGGTCACCCAGGAAAGGACAGGACTTTGTCACTACTGAGAGACCGGTTTTACTGGCCTGGTATGGCCAAGGATGTGGAAGAGTTTATTGCGCACTGTGGACGCTGCACCAGAAGGAAGGTATTACCCAACCATAGAGCACCACTAGTTAGCATCGAGACTACTTCACCTCTGCAACTTGTATGTATGGATTACCTGACACTGGAGCCATCTAAAGGAGGACTACAACACATCCTTGTGATCACTGACCATTTCACCAGATACGCCCAAGCTATTCCAACCAGAAACCAGACGGCAAGAACAACAGCCGAGGCATTCTTGAACCACTACATTGTTCATTACGGGATACCTGAGAGGATACACACAGATCAGGGAGCGAATTTCGAGTCAAAAGTCATAAGGGAACTCTGTAACTTGACAGGAATGAAGAAGACTCGCACCACTAGCTACCATCCGCAGGGTAATGGTATGTGCGAGAGGTTTAACCGCACACTACTTGGAATGCTAGGAACATTAGAACCACAGCAAAAGAGGAACTGGAAATCCTACGTTGGACCACTCGTCCATGCGTACAACTGCATCAGGCATGATTCCACCGGCTATTCGCCATACTATTTGATGTTCGGCCGCAACCCAAGACTACCAGTGGACATTGCATTTGGTTTGAGGAAAGATACAACAGGATCCAACTACATCAAGGACCTGAAACAGAGACTAGACCACGCCTACACAGTTGCTTCGGAAGCCTCCAAGAAGTCTCAACTTAGACAGAAGGAAGGTTATGACACCAAAGTCCGTGGAGCTACAATACAGAAAGGCGACCGTGTTCTAGTCAAGATAGTTGCATTTGGAGAAGGAAAACATAAGCTAGCAGACAAATGGGAGCATGACCCTTACATCGTACTTGCTCAGCCTAATGCGGATATACCAGTGTTTACTGTACAGAAGGAAAATGGTGAGGGAAGGAAAAGAAACCTACATAGGAATCTCTTACTACCCATCGGATATCTGACAGACACTGAACCACCAGTACAGAGAGAAAAACCCGTACCGAAACCAAGATTAAAGAAGAAACAAACCACACCTGTCACATCTACTAGACTGGAGAGCCAAGTAGTACATTCGGATGAATCATCTGATGAGGAGCCACTTGAGCTTGTAATAGTGGAGCATGATGCTAGCAGTGACACTACCATCACTGAGGAACAGCACGATGACTCTACTGTGACCGAAACAACAGAGGATTCTGATTCTGACGGGGACGCCCATTCCCAGGAAGCTACAGATACGGAAGCAGAAGGGACGGAAACAGAGTCTGTTATTAGAAGCGCTTCGACAGTCAGTAGTGAAGAAAGTCAGCAGGAGGATAGTCCTGATGAAGCTTCTACATCATCTTCACCTGAACCAGTTAGGCGGTCTACTAGAGAGAGACAGCAACCAGCCTGGATGAGATCTGGAAAATTCGACTTATCCAAGTCGGTTGGTACACCAGTTAGTGACAGCGAGTGGTACAAGAAGGTCCAGTTTATTACTTCGTTGGCTGGAACACATCTATTCCGGGATTTGCAGTCAGAAGCAGCAAAGACCATACTCGACATTGTCAAGACACCGTCAGCCAAGAAATGACGAGACGTCATTTGACAGCTGGGGGGAGTATGTGGTAGACTGTATTTTATAGGTTTTACAGTAATTGTGTATATTTTTATATTTAGTTTATTGTGTTATATTTTGTATATTATATGACTTATATTGGGTATAGTATACTAATTACAGATTGTAATTAGTTGATTAGTCTATATATATGCTTTATTCATTTTATTTACGTATTTGACAGTTGGACTTATTGACATACGACATTTTCTACTGGTTTGGGTAACTTTGGTTTGACTGTAGTTTACTTCAAAGGTTTTCTTTTTATGCTTCGGTGGACCGCACACTTTCTTTATTTCTATTGGTCATTATATTTTGGCGCTATATTTCTTTTGTTCTTTTATGCTGGTCATCACTTTTCTATATACTGGTGGACATATTGATACATGCTTGAAGAAATTCTAAGTTTGAACCTATATTCATTTTTAGTTTTCTCTATATTCTATATTCAGGTCAGTTATATTTCTCTACTACTAATTACACGTTAATAGTCCAGATATTTATTATTTTACCTAGAATGACTGTTTAGAATGAAAAGGCCGATGTGTAAATGTTGAATGCGAGATGAATGCTTTAAAACGATATAAAATAGATAAATTGCAGTAAAGTAGTATTTGTTTTCTTAAATTGTTTAAGAGACGTTATTTTCATATTTTCATAAATAAAGTACTTTTAACTAATTTGGTAAATTATTAATCTAATACACATTGTATGAGAATTCGAGTGTTCCGGAATGAATGTGTTAAATACTTTTAAAGGTAAAGATAGAAACATAATATTAGTTACGTGTATTGATTGATTATTTTAGCTAAGAGTACAAATCGTAAACAGGTGGTTTAATACAGTAAAACATGGATTACAATTTGTTTATTTGTTATACAGGTATATTTAATGTAATCCTGGGATGATGTAAATCAATTTCCATAGATATAAATCAGGAGGCCTTTGCACCTCATGCGAGGTAAGCTAAGTGTTATTTTTGTAATGTTCGTATTTTTGTTTGTTGTTATTTTATGCTTACGGCATTCATACAGCATGCAGCTATTGCTTTTAGTTTTCTTAATTTGCTTTGTTAAAGTTTGAGTTAACCGCTTTAGTTAATTTTCGTATATTTGACTTGTTTATTTAATACGAGTCGTTAAGTGCATTTGTACTAGACTTTGTCAGTTACGCTCAACAATATAAGCATATTGTTGTAAATACATGCAGAACAGTTTTATTTATATTTTCTGATAGTAAAACATTTGTTTATCATATTACATGGATAGAAACCTATGTACCAGATTATTATTTGATGAACGGTCAGAGTCTTACTATTGTATTTATTTTTTAGGGTACGTTTTATGTATATTTGTTATTATCCTGAAAACTAGTCCAGAAATAAAAGGAACCATCTTAAAGAAAGTATTGTGTTTATTTAAGCCCTAGAAAGTGCTACTACAAATGTGGTCTAAGAACTTAAAATTAAAAACTTGACAATGGCAACCCGTACTTTTAACCCTCGCATTAAAGTAAAATTCATCAAGATTCACTTAGATAAAGTAAATGTTAATTCTATACCTCGTAGACTTTTATGATAACTCGGAGAGACTTTCGCTAAGCATACTATGTGAAGGCCGCCATTTCAACTCGTTTGACTTTTAAAATCTTTACATCGAATAATATCGGTATATGCCTCTAACATTTTTATCCTGCTTTAATATTTATGTATATTAAGCTTGCAACTTATTCCTAAAACGTTCATTTCTGGTCACACATAACATCTATAAATACTTGTTTTTATGGTTTTATTTTTTTTTATTAATTTTGATTTTGATTATATTTTTCAGTGTTCCTTTTAAAAATAAATTCAGGCAAGCAGATCGGACCCACATGTGTTGTACGAACACACAGTTAGTACAACGATACTGTAAAAATCGCGGGTTGCGTTGGTCAAGTAGTAGGTGCCTCGTCATAGAGAAGTAAAATAACAAAAATACAGAACTCCACATGGAAAATTCAAAGCGGAAAGTCCCTCAACATATGGAAATTCAAAAGCTCAATCACATCAAACAGTAGTTTATCTGTGTTCAAATATCGGAAATTTATTACGATTAGACAAATCAAGATAACAAAAAAAAACTGCGAGAACCTCGGACTCCAAACAACAAGACCTGATACGTCGATTTATTTCTTATGCAGCAAAAAATCTGCAATCTGATTGGTAGACTACCCCGGTGTAAATAACACTCCACCCTGGTTCACCATGGAATAAATAAAATTTTGCCAAATTTAAAAATAAAATGAAATTTTGCCATAAAAAAATAAAATATAAAATTTTGCCAAAATAAAGAAAAAAGAAAAAAAATTAAGAAAATAAATAATAAGAAGAAAATGCAGAGGAAATTTTTTTTTTTTTTTTTTATTATTTTTTTTTTTTTTTTACTCAAAAGATTTTTCCAAAAAATAAAGTAAAAAAGTATAAAATTCATACACCCATTCGGCTGCGCCTCAGGGTGTATGAATTTTCAACAACGGTGTAAAATTCTGTACACCCCTGATTACACCAAGATAACTAATAATATAATACTGAGTGCCAATGAAAACGCAACACTTGGTTTTTCAAAAATAAAATTTATATTAGTAATGATAATCTTTCAAAATAAATTGTTTTTGAAAATTAACTATCCTAACAATAGATCGATATCAAACAAAAATGTTGCATTGTCATCTTTTAGACGCCATAGGTAAACGAACTATTCAATGTCGAATCATCAACTTACAGTCCTAACAAAACAAGTTACAACACCGTTGTGCAGCGCAATCTCGACAGCGCCGTGGAATTAATCATCCCAGACGTTTAATGTGATCTCGAGGAATGTTGTTCCACTTGTCCCGCATATCAAACTCAATCTGACTTTATGATATTGGTGGTGGTTTTCATCGTCTAAACCATGTCCAACCTGATGCGAAATTTGCTCGGTCGGACCAAAATCGGGCGAAACACATGACTTTTGGCCAAGATGGGTGCCAAATGTCTATGTTACCGCCACCGACGGTTTTTGGTACACATTGAATAATTTTTGGTCTACAGAATTCGATATTTACGTCTTACGGCCGTTTAGATGTCACTAAGGAAAGACTTTGGTGCTCTTTAACAATTTCTACGCTAATGGTGCTTTACTGAAATTGCTCGAAAGAATCTACTGTGACCACCATTGAACTCTCGTGACCTTTGTACACCCATCAGAGTCAATATCGAATATGTTTAAGACCAAATGTATCGGTCTGGCTGAGCGTTTCTTGCTTTTTGTACCCGGGATGTCGCTTATCATTAAATGATCCATTTTGGTTGAATTTGTGGATGATTTGGGTTATTGTAGAGGCTACAACTTCAGTCCTCTCGTAATTGTATGCAGTGAAGGCTTCATTGGATCATGCCCAAAACTGCATGTCGCTGGTTGTCAGACAGTCCTGGGATTTACTCAGATGTTTATTGCAGTTTCCTTAAAATAAGGGCGGGAAAATTCATGACATTAGCCAATCTTTAAATGACAAAATCGTGAAAATGGTGCGTATGTTGAAAAGCGGTGAACTCGGTTTATGTCCGTTCAAAATAATCCTTACTTCGCATTTGTTCCAAAAATCACTCAACCGTAAAGTTGTCGTCAATTGTCTTAAAAGTCATTTTAAACCAACTGTACAAAGTTCTCATATAAATGAAATAAAAATTATAAGATTTTTTTGAAAAACAAAAGTGTTGCGTTTTCATTGGCACTCAGTATATCACAAAACGTTTTCGCTGAAAGATCTAAACCAAATCATAAATTAGTAAACCTAAAGTTCCAACTCCCTCAGTCAAAGTTAAAGTCTTTTCGAGCATTAATTCACAAGAATATGCTTATATTTGATTATATCTTTTGAATTAGATTTATCTAAACTTACCATTAAATATAAAGAAAAAACATAGAACACAACACAGGTTGCAAAATAGTGTTGTCATTGCGAAAACAATACTGGAACTAAATCTTAAAACTTTTAACCAGAATATACTAGTATTTTAATAAGAAACTATCAGCTGACCAAAACATTTTAAATTATTTGTTGTTGTTTAATTAGAGTAATAAAGAGTCAAGTATTATAATCTCTAATATTGGATAATTAAAGACTGTGTTGATTGTGTTTCTCAAACTAATTAGTGCGAAAACAAACTTTCATTATAAATTCAACAATTAAAAAAACTCATTTTGACGATATCTCTTAACTTAACTGGTTACAAGATTTTGGTATAATGCGAGATATCTCCTATGGGAGAAAAATTAGCGCAGGATGACTGTAATATAGTTAAAGATTAAGTTGTACTTTATGCCAAATACCATTTCAATAAATGCCATATTTTTGGGTATTTTCATGTTTTTGGGGGAAATTAGCACATATGATAGTATCCAAAAGTACCTATAGTACAGAAAGTTCTTGCTTTTGGTCATTTGTTAATTGAAAACATTCATGAATAAAATACGATCTGAAACCTTTCTAAATAAAATTGAGTAGTCAATGGAATCCCTCTTTTATAAATCTGAATTTCCCAATCTACCAATATTGAAAAGGGTTTACTTCCATATCACCTCTATCATTGAAATATAATTGAAATATAATTATTAAATATAGTATTTCAATTGGTATCAACCCACATTTATAAGATAATTTCATGGTTCACATAACAGATTTAAAAAGTCAACTTTTAAACAAAGTAAAGATAAATCGAAATCATTTGTAAAACAAAATGATGAATAAAGGTTTTAGATATCACAAACTAGTGAAAACATTTACTAAATTGTATCATCGGTTCAAGAACATCATTCGTAAATATAGATCAACATGCCGACATATTATACGTTCATGTATTTCACATCCAATCTTTTAAGGTAATATTTTTTTACAAAACACATAAATGTCGGCATTCACCTCAAACGCTAACCAAACCTTTGAACAGATTTATTCAGAAGGTATGTAATAACGATACCTGGTCAGGTCATTCATATTTTGGGGTCAGTTTTCAAGTTACTAACTCCACCAAGTGTTGAAGTCACGATTTTGTTGACCGTTATAAAATGTTTGATTCACAAATGAAGAGAGATATGTCTTAACTACCATCCCGCACCCTTTTCCCCGAATGTGACTTACCGAATTAGACCCTGTCTGTACGAGCATGAGCAACTACGCTGTTGTCTAATGTGGAGCAGGATCAACTTGCCCTTGCTAGGACTACCCTCTATCTTTTTTTCTAGTTTATGGTGAACCAGTGACTTGACATTGGGACATTTCATTCCCATGAATATTATTTGACCCTGCTCCCAGTCTTTAAACTTTGAAACTTTTGCTTATACTTTACTTGAATAAGCTTGTGATGCTGTCTATTTACGGGGAGGTAGATTAAAAAACAAGAGGCTCTCAAGAGTCTGAATCGCTCACCTTAATTTTTTTGGTTAAATCTCTCATCAATGATTATTTTGGCTTTTCAATTTATTTAAATTTTCTTTGAATCGTCCTATTTTCTTCAAAAGCAAAAAAAAATCATTTTCTCCTATGTTCTATTTTAGCCATAGGAGCTATGTTTCTTGACATACAAGGAAATAAAATATAAAATTTATACTAGATACTCTGTAACTCATTTAGCCTAAGTTTGGCTGAAATTGATACAGCAGTTTCAAAGGAGAAGATTTTTTAAAGTAAGTCAACATGATGAATAAATTGTGAAAAAAGTCTTTAAAGAGCAATAACTCCTAAAGGGGTCAATTGACATTTTTGGTCATATTGACTTATTTAGTTTAAACAATATTTTATTTCAAGAAGTGCACAAAATATAATTATACAATATGAAATACAGGGATTCGGAAACAAGAAAAACTTATATAAATCCGTCTCCCTTTAAAAAAAAAATGACAAAATTAGGAACATAGTATTAGAAACTCGTATAACGTAATTTTCAGTTATTAGCTAACATGTTTATTCTGTGGTTTGCCCGTTACTCAGAAGTCAGTTTGATCGAAAAATGTGATCAACTCGTATTTAAATAATTATAGTGCATGTAACTGAGAAATATGTTAATGTTTCGAAAATAAGGTTACATCAAATAAAGTTTCGAAATCTTAATCGACATCGACATAAAAATAATTGTTACGGACCAAATCTCCCCGTTTCTAAAATAAATCTTTGTACAATTTTAAAAATATTTTCGTTTTCCTCATCACTGATTAGTTCACTACCTGATAATAATGTTTGTATATTATATATTGGTAGTGTAGAAATGGTTTGTGTTCTGATGAGTCGATAATTATGACATTCTAGCAAATAGTGTTTGCTGCTCTCAACTTGCCCACATATACAGAGACTGGAAATAACAATATTTTTCTGGAAAAGGTGTTCATTTAAGCCACTGCAGTTCAACCGGAGTCTGGCGTGAAGTATTTGGCCTTTTCTACAACCAGCATTATAATATGTGGGGACTTTCTTAGTATCTCGATTTATATAATTTTTAAGTGTAAATTTTGAAGGATTACATCTAACATCTTTTGGAAGCCTGTTCCAATCACGAATTACAGATGGTAGGAAAGAATTTTGATAAAAAGTAGTTCTACAGTTCATATTTTGAACATTAAATGCACTTCTAGTATTATAGTTATAGACCTGATATAGTTGTTGAGGTACGATACTACAAAGATAATTAGGAGCTTGATCGTGAAACATTTCGTGAAATTTAATAATTTTATGTCTGGATCTTCTTTCACTCAGAGAAACCCAACCAGTATCAGTATAAAGATTAGATTTAGAGCAAAGCTTAGTGGCACCTGTGACTATACGAGCCGCTTCTATTTGAATGCTCTCTAGCTTGTCCTTTAAGTAAATTGGTATGTTATCCCACACAGTGTCTGCATATTCGAGAATGGGCCTGATGAAGCTGATATATATAACTTGTAGATTATTACGCGATAGCTTAAACTTTAAACTCCTCATAAGATTTAAGCGAGGCGTAGCTTTATCAATAATATAGTTTACATGACTTTCCCAACAACCGTTTTCTTGAAAAATTAACCCTAAATGTTTATGTTCTTCAACCTCTTGTATCAGTGTATCATTAATGTATATTGGTGGATTATGGGGTTTTGCTCTTTTTCTAGATATAGTCATGGTTTCAGTTTTTTTTTTATTAAAATTAACGAGCCATTGTTGAGACCATACGTGAATTTTTTCTATATCAAAGTTCATTAATTCAGCTGTAGCATACTCGTTCTCAACAACTATATATAATGATGTATCGTCAGCAAAAAGTCGGATATTGCATGATATGTCACAGACAATATCGTTTATGAATAATAAAAATAATACAGGGCCTAAAATTGAGCCCTGGGGGACACCTGCTTTAATGATATACACATCAGATGTCTGTCCTCCTATGACAACTCTTTGTCTTCTCTCGGATAAGTAACTTTTAAACCATTTTAATAAGTCCCCCCTTATTCCATATTTTTCTAGTTTGTGAAGGAGGCCTTCATGCCAGGCCCGGTCAAATGCTTTACTGATATCACAAAACACAACTCTTATTTCTTTTCCAAAATCAAGGGCTTTAGCAATATCGGTGGTAATATAAAAAAGTTGATTAACAGTACTATCTCCAGGCATAAAACCTGACTGCAAGTTTGTAATTATTTTATAGCGAGAAAGAAAATTAAATAAATATTTAAAAACACATTTTTCCATCGTTTTACCAATAATAGATAACAGAGAGATTGGTCTATAGTTTGATAAAATTTCTTGAGAACCACTCTTGAAAACTGGTATTACATTTGCTATTTTCCATTCATAAGGATAAATGCATAACTGAAGTGATTTATTGAACAACAGAGCTAGGGGATAGCTTAATTCTAAAGCCGCATATTTGAGAAATCTTGGACTAATGCTATCGGGGCCGGTTGCCTTAGACACATCTAACAAGAGCAGTTGGTCATAAACTTGCTCTTGCGTTATAATTATATTATCTAAAGTATGTAAAATTTCGTCTAAATTTAGATCTGGGATATTTGCAGACTTATTTGTAGATCTTACTTTGCTGTTTACAGTTTATCTTTATCTATAATAATATTCAAGATAATGACCAAACACTGCAAAATTTCCTTAAAATTACCAATTAAGTGGCAGCAACCCAACAATAGGTTGTTTGATTCATCTGAAAATTTCAGGGCTGATAGATTTTGACCTAAGGAGCATTTTTACCCCCATGTCAGATTTGCTCTAAATGCTTTCGTTTTTGAGATATAAGCCAAAAACTGCATTTGATCCTATGTTCTATTTTTAGCAATGGCGACCATGTTTGTTGATAGATCAAAACTTCGGATACAATTTATAAACTAGATACCCTAAGGAACATTCAGTTAAAGTTTGGAAGTATTTGGCATAGTAGTTTCAGAGGAGAAGATTCTTGAAATAGTTTACGACAGACGACAACGGACGCCAAGTGATTGCATAAGTTCACTTGGCCCTTCGGGCTAGGTGAGCTAAAAATGTTTTAGTCATGGTGTTGTCACTTTATTTTTCATATATTTTCATAGATATCCTGTGTCCCTCTTTTTTTCAATTGTGGTGTGATGACAGTTTACAATACAAATTGTATTGCTTACTTCTCTTTCTAAACAATATTAAACATCAACGAAACTCACAGGCAAATTGACAAACTAATGGCATACATTCTGGAGTACAAAAGTTCAACAGATATTACCCTGTTTTTTTATTCCTTCCATTATGTGCATATTTTATGCACATTGTGCACATTGTAAACTTTCTTCAGAGGCATTCGAACATATCAACATACCAGTTTGTTTGGTGACTACTCAGGTAAGAATAGAAACAGTTCAAACCTTTCTAATAAAGCTGATTACATGTTACAGCTCGACAATGATCAACAAATTTAGTTTTCAAATTGCAACATAACACATTTTTGTCCCCTGGTCCATCAAAACACTAAAATGCAGTCAAAATAATTTTGAATTTATATTAATATTTACTCTGAACTAAATGGAAACTACTTTGTAAAAGATCCATATCATTTGCCACAACCAACCATTCAATATTGGCAAGATTGTATCTATAACACTTCATAACTGAATGATTTGTGTACACTATCCATACTCCTGCTTCATACAAGGTAAGGTGTTTTCATTCCAATGTTTGTTTGTTTGTATTTAAACAAACTTTTACAAGCAACTGCTCATTACTTTCATATGTTTTACCTTTTTAAAGCTATTTGAATTTTATTCAAATGAATTATCTCTCCCTCACTGTTGAATTTTACAAGGAATGTGCTATCAAATAAGAACTTTTAAACTGTTTTGGCCTGGTCATTGAATTTCTTATATCCAGCCCATAATAAATCATTTTTAACAAATTTTCTAGCTAAATTTGTATAAAACCAATGTTGATAAAAAGTGCCCATTACATTTGCAAACCTACAAGCTCAATTCATAACATGGATCATATGAATGTCTGTTCTAATAAATTTCTTTTCTCTACTTCTTTAAGACCATTTTCATCTTTAAAACTAATTTATACATATTAATTTATTATGTTGGTTGCAGTGCATGAAACAAGAAATAATCATAAAAAAAATAATAATAAAAGAAAATAGTGTCATAATGAGAACTCAATGCAAAAAAAATAAAATAACTAAAAGTTAACTTGAAATTCTGTTTTATTTTCTTTCTTCTATTCATGCAAAAATTTCAACAGAACTTAAATTAAATTAAATACAACAAATAAAGATTCAACAAATGCAACTAAATTATGCAAAACATCTGAAAAGTAAAAATTACTCTCAAGTCATAAAAAATTAAGAAAGACTTGTCAGTTTTTTTCGTGTGAAAGGAACTTCTAAATTGTAAATATATATCATGAAATAAAACACCTTTACACAAACTAATGTAAAAGTACATAAGTTTGACATTTTTGACAAGAAGAAAATAATTTTTAGGTCATTTTTTGTTTTTTTTTATTTTACACAATTGCCTAAATTTGGATATCTTTTTTTCTAAATATCTGATCAGTTAATATAATAGATTTAAAATCATTCAGCAATATTCTTAACACATCTCATTTCTTTTATTTGAATACATTTGAAATTGTCAAGATCAAAACACAAAAATTTTAAAGATTTAAATATTCACCTTTCTGAAATAAATAGATTTAATTATAAAAAATCATAAGAAAATATTCTAAATAATTAAATTACAACTTTAATTCTGGGAGACAAGAAATAAATGCAAAAAAGGCAGAAATAACAACATTATGCATGTAAAATAATAGCAACTATTACAGATAATTGCAAGTCATGAGTAGTATATTTCACATCAAGTGAATGTCTACCAAGAAGAAAAATAAATGCACTTTAGTAGTCTATAATTTATTCATCATAACAATAAAAATAATCATCCACATGCTGTACCTACAACTATCATCATATCAAATATAATACTTTTTATTCATTATTAAACCAGATTTCGAATGACTATTGAAAACAAATTTAAAACTTAACTTGCAAACTTTGAACAATTATGACTAAGTTTTAACATTGTTTCAAAATCTTGTCATACACGACAAAGAGAAAACATATCTGGAAAATAATTTCTATTTATGGAGCACTTCAACATTAAAACATACATGTCAACAAGTAACATTAAATACTGAGTTCTCACACTTTGAAATATTTCCATTTGATGAACCAGTGATGGCTATGTTTGTAAAACATGCCTTTTGAAACAAAATGAACCAGCCATTCTCAGTTTCAAATTATTATTTTTTAAAGAAACAGTCCTATGTCTTGAGCATAGCACTTTTAAAGAAGTTTTGGCAAGGGGTGGGTACTTAATGTTGAAAGACATTAAAATTCACCTTTGTAAAATATTAAAACTACATTTAACAAACATCAGATAAAACAATCAGATCTCTTTCCTAATATCTATGATTATATCAATCCTCAATTAAAAATAGTAATTTTATCAAAACACATGAAAATTATAATCATTATTTAAGCATAACCCAGGTAATAAACAATTGAAGCTTAACTAAATGAAAAGCAAATGATAGAGCAAATAAGAACTTTAATCCAATTAAGGATAGATAAATAAATAGATGATGATTCATATGATAAGAAACATTAAGTCATGGTTCAGGCAAAATTTCTTGCTTATCAAAAAAAAACATTTTAGCATCTTAACTCATGTAACCACATAAAATGTTTTTCATAGGAAATAAATTTGTGGATTGCCTTTTTATCGTGGAACTCACAAAAATAAGTTCCCTTTAATATATTCAAATAGATGAAAATGAAGCATATCAAAAAGGGATATTACATTATGGAGTCGGCATTTTTGTCTCAGACAAACTGATTAATACTGGCAATATCTGAATGGATGTTGAAACTTTTCAATACAATGTAAACAAATTAGAGTTTACATTCTGTATATTAGTCCATTAACTCATTGATAAATTGCAGCTCAACATTTTCTTGAATAAAAATTGAATGTGTAAAATAACTGGAAATCAATTTCTTGCAAGTTTTTATCTGTATAAAAATAGTATTATCATGTAAGACAGTTATCTATCATATTTAATGACAAATGAGGAAAATGTTAACATATTGCCTTTCAAGCCAATGCCCATTTGTCTATTCTATACATTTTTTCTCCAGTCATTAAGCCAGTTCTTTAAGTAGCACATGTAAAACACTTTCCTTTTCTACAGCTAGCATATAGTGAATAGTATTTGTAATGTCAAGGCAGAAAACTGCCTAAACGACTTGGTTCACTAGGCATCAGAACTACACTGAAGTATGTTTAAGTGAACAGAAATGATTATCTGACAATATTAAAGCTACTACATGCATGGTTCACCATAATGAACTATCTTGGTTGCCCCTAGCATTGCCAAAGGGACTAAATGGTGGAGAGTTTTTCGTACTGTTTGGTGAACCATTATAAGAGTTCATTCCATTGTTTGCTGTTCCAAATGAAGAATAACTAAATCCTCTCTTCTCATAATTCCAGGATTTGTTTGTAGAATTTGCTGTAGATCCTGTAAATATAAAAACATAATTATTGCAAAATGTCTTTGGATTTGATTTGATTTTTGGTGTTTTAACGCCACTTTTAAGCACCGCTTTTGGGCTATTTCATGGCATCCCGTTTTTTTATTGGTGGAGGAATTTAAGCCAGAGTGCATGGAGAAAGCCACTGACCTTCAATAAGAAAACTGACAATATATCTAGTCAATTAAGATTGCAGTCCAGTGCACCAACATGAGTGGGGTTGGAACTCACAAACTCAGTGTTGACTGGCTAGTGATTACAGTAGTAACTACTATTTAATCCACTCGGCTCAGGAGGACCTAAAATGTCTTTGGACAATAAGGTTATTTGTATAAATGTACCCTGTTATGGGAGTGTGGTTATTTGACATTCATCATTAATCTAAGAAAATTAAGATCATGGTTCATATATTTTCCCATGTATTATAATTTTTATAACACCAGAGCCGCATTTTGACAATGTTTGTCTCTTCAATGATATTAAAAGCCTGAATATTCGAAAAATCCTAATCCTCATGCATGTCATGAAAATTGTTCAAGAGCTCATTAAACCAAAAAAATAAAAATTAATCAATAGCCATTTTTGAAGACAATTTGCAGGGAATCAGAGCTTTGCATGAAGGAAATATGATGTTTTGAAAATTTCATAACAGGAACAATGTCCTTTAATCATTTAGGTCATGAATATTCTTACATTTATTCAAATATGAAATATACACAAAGAAATATTAAGGAAAACATGATGTCATATTTAGTCTAGTCTGTCTACAGAATCAATCTAAACAAATTGCAACAGAAAAGATTTTTTATATATCATATGAGATTATCATAGCACATTACTGTTAAAAAAGTCTAACAAAATCGTACGGTCGGAAATCGGTGAAAATTGAAAATAAAAATATCGGTGTTGTGCCTGCCGATTCATGTCAGAAATGGTCCGCCATATTGACAAAGGGAAAAGACTCTTACATATGTGAATTTATAGAAACCAACTGAGAAGCTGATATCACTGAAAGAATCGCTTACATAAATTTATGTTATAATAAAAGCATGCTGGTAAGTGGTTTTTTTAACATACACTTATGTTTTACATGTATTTAGACATTCGAAAATGCGTCAAGAAATGAATTAGACATACGAAAGTTCTTGACGCAGGTCAAACGACAAAGATCACTATATTTTTGTTTATTTCAAAGATAATAAATAAAATCAACTACCTTTACATTAAATCAATTAAATTTAAACTAATAAAGTCCAAAATATAGCAATAAAAATAATTTAAAGGGACGTAGTAAGACTCGTCCCTAACGAAAATGAAAAAAAGTATGGAACGCCAAATTAACAAAAATGGACAGAAAACATTGCAATTTTGTCGATTTTGAACTAATTACTATAGCCAAAGCATTTATAATTATCTTCTATTACATTTTCTTCAAATAGATGATTTTAAATAATTGTTTCCTTCCTTTTTTAATGAATTATTGTCGAAAATAACTATTTTTTAATTTTATTTCAGCTTTCACTTGAAGAAACCTATGTCCGATTTAGCGTCATGATTTTACTGGAGCTAACCACAGTCACTGTGCTAATTGTTAAGCACAGGGATAATTTCTAAATCAGGTACTATATTATATTATTCTGCATTGCCTATTTCATTAAAAATATTTTATAACAGTCGAGTCAAAAATATTTGATTGCGTACCTTGTTTTAGCAAAAGTCAATTCAAACCAAATTCAAATTCAAATTCAAAATGAATGGTCAACTAAACAAATGTACAAAATAGGTTACAATAAAACACAATTGAAAAATTTCCAAGTAGGGAAAACATCGAACATAGTATACTTTTTTTTAATGCTTTACAATAAAATTGTACTTAAGTTCAAGATGCTCGTTTTTGTGTGTACTTAGTATAGTTTGTCTTGTTTGTCTTAATGTCCTTTTCGTTTTCTCGGACGTGATTTAAGCCTATTGATTCAACTTTTCTTGTCACCCTTTTGACACTTTTCAAATAATTCATTATCTTCAGTAGTGCTAGAACTCATAAGAAGTTGAGAAATGGACAAATGAATTACAGCGTATATAGACACACTAAAAAAGAAACATCACACGGACAAGAAAACATTATTCATTAAAAGTCGATGTTGTTTATTCTTGTTGTTCTGAATAATATTTTAATTTGTATTGATATGTAATATGACATATATAATGATTAAATATGTAACAACAAATGATTTGTGTACTATTTCTTTTCAGCTACATCTATACTATGGAGAAATGTATTGTGTGCCTAAAAGATGACCACACAACAACACTGAACACAACAATATATGATTGCAGATATATTGACGTATCTTAACTTTTGGAAGAACCCAATTCAACCCTTGAAACAACTGAAATGAAGGAAATTGATGAATTATATTCTCAATTATCCTCTGGAGAGCTGTCAGCTTCAGAAGCGGGTGAATCAGATGTCTTGAAAAACCTAGAAGCAACGGTCCAGAGAAAACAGGAAATTTTAAAGCAAAGTCGTACAGCAAAGTTGTGGCTGCAATATTCAGAAATGGTCCAGGTTTTAAGACAATTTATTAAAGCAGAGAGAACCGTTAACTGGCCTCTTCATTTGCAAAGCATCCAAGAAATGTTGCCTTTTTTGACAGCATCTGGACATAATCTGTACACGAAAACAGAAAAGTCGAAACAACATACAACTACCGTCATAGGAGAAGACACTGACCTACTCATACTGCTCTGTTATCATTCAAAAGATGCCATAAACAAGATTTACTTCAAATCAGAAGCCAAGCAAAACACTCACAAAATAAAGATTGGGACATAACAGAGACAAGGAGAAAAATTGGACCACTTGTTTGCAATATTTTGCCATTCATTCACGCCTTTAGCGGATGCGACACAACATCTCGTATTTTTGGTCAAGGCAAGGGCACTGTTTTCAAGAAAATTAGTACTAACATTAAACTACAAGATCATGCCGCTGTCTTTTGCCAGGAGTCCAATGTTGAGAGCATTTATAAAGCAGGAGAACAAATATTTGTTGCATTATATGGATGGTTACAAGATGTTGAAATATTAGATATGCTGCGTTATAGAATATTTGCTTCTAAAGTTTGCGTTGGAAATATATATGTACAAGTGCACACTCTCCCACCAACATCAGACGCTGCTAAGCTACAGTGTATGAGAGTTTACCATCAAACGCAAGTTTGGATTGGGAAAGGTGATAAATTAGATCCAAAGGACTGGGGTTGGCATGTTGAGGACAATAAATTGCTTCCAATTAGAGCATTACTACCACTGGCTCCCGAAAAGCTTCTTAGGATAATCCGATGTAATTGCAAATTGAATTGTGATACAAAACGATGCTCATGTCGTAAACACGGAATAGACTGTTCCCCAGCATGTGGGGAATGTCGGGGAATGAATTGTTCCAATACAAGTAATATTACAGAAGCCGATGAACTTGACGATATGTGAATGCATCAATATGCATGTACATTGCAGAGACATTTAACCATACATTAGAAAGACTTGTATCAAAATTGTCTTTTTTTTTTGTTAAATCAAAACAAAATCAAATATTTTCAAAGATGAATTTTTCAGAAATTGTATTTACCATTCTAATACTTTTTGATGATAACAAAAGTAACCAAGTTTAAACAAAGTAATCAGTTATTGAACAGTTTAGGCAATTCATAATAATAATTCAATGAATGTTGTAACAAATCTAACATTAATACATTTTATTTAGAAATTTATTTCATTTTTATTTTGGGGGAGGGGTAATTTTGGGCTAATTTCGATGACAGATAAATAGATTTTCATTAAAACTACTGTTTGTTTTCTTTTTCCTATTCGCTAATAATTGTAAATAATTGTGTTTAATGTTTTTATTTTAAAGCTGCCTTCAAAATAAAACGTTTGAAAACAGCCATATATGAATCTCAAATATATCGATTTTTTGGCATTTTTTTGTGATTTTATCATTAAAAGGGTTTATTCTACCAATAAGTTCTAACTCTGGATTGTAAATTTTACTTCGGAAATGTTCTTTGTAGTTATTTTAGTCATCTTAATTCGGTTTTTACATTTGTTCCGATTTTTAATTTTTTTTCACAATTTTCATCGATTTTTGGTTAAAATTAATGTTTTTACCCCAAAATGGGGATTTCCGATCGTACGATTTTTCTAGACTTTTATTATATGATTGTGTCATGCTTTGGTATTATAAAACTGTTGAAACCATTTCTGTTGCAATTTGTTTAGATTTATGCATTATTTGCCGTAGACAGACTAGACTAATTAACACAGTGCACCATTTACTGAACCAAGATAAACCTCTGTATTGTTTTAATATCCTCAAGACATCACATGTAACTGTCCTAGGTTCTCTCCAAAACACAGATATAAAATCAATAACTACAGGTATTGTTTATACTTGACATATTATCAATTTTAAATTTTTAATCCAGACTTTAACATAAAAATTTCAATGGGGATCTTAAATGCAATACATAGAAGATTATATAATATCCTGTTCACTAAAATGAAACTACTGTGCATGACAAATACAATGGTTTAATCACATGAAGCACATATAATCTTCATTGAACTTTCATTTTATTTATTGCTTAACAGTGAAAAGGAGGGAATTTTAATATTTAGCTATAAAAGAGGACATAATACTGTGGATTCTGTTCCTCTTGGGTATCATTTTTTGTTGATTGAGGAAAGCTTACATTTTCGTGAATATTTGATTTCATGGTTTTGCCAATCTCTCCATGTAAAATTTGTAGTTCTTCAGCATTTGAACTTGTGGTTCACCTTTACCAATGAAACCCACAAAATTTGGTACTCAATGCATAATAATGACTCCACAGTACTTGTTTAGATAAAGAACAGATAAACTTTGAATTGTAATATTCCTCATGCCTGTATAAGGCTAAATAAAAAAAAAAAAAGTGGGAATCTATATATTGAAGTAAACTTATTGTTTGGATTTGGTTTTTACAGGTTGAACTGTACCTTGAAGTTCAATACATGTATTTCTATTCCATATTGATTATGAAGAACCTATACATATAAATGTATATCACTTACAGATACAAATTAGCCAGGTATATTCCTAACACCATTCAAGGTCTATCATTTACCTGTAATTAGCTGACTTTATATCTTATCTTATATCATAGCATTATGGTTTTATATCTCCAGTAGAATAGCAAATAAATGTAACAAAAACACCTGATACAAGCTTTCTTTTTCTTTTATTTCTGTTTCATTATTTATATTTTCTTTCATGTCTAATGAAGCACAATAGATCATATAAATTATAAATCACACAGTTGTATCATTTCACTCACCAAATTGGTTTTCATTTCCAACCTTAAAGTTTGATCCTCCAAAGTTTGACGTCAAGTCATCTTTACCTGAAAAAAAATAATGAATTATTAATAGGATTGAAAAGGTCAGTCTTATAACATATTTGCAACTTCAGCATAAGCTGATACTTTCTCTTCATACCTCATAAATATTATATAACTTGTAAGAGGTATACTCCTATGCTAGTACCACCCACCTAGTGAAATCAACACCAGTCTGATAATGAAGACCTTCATGGTCATTCTTTGTGTTGATGATTTTCTTTGCAATATATAGATTACATGTTTTACCTAACTCTACTGTTGCTAGTCAAGACTGAAAGGTTTAAAAATTAACATTTCAGGGAAAATAACTCCAAAACAGATTGTCAAATCAGAGGATTTTGTCATGCTGATCATTTTTAAAGTTCAGACTTTTCACCTAGCTCCTCTAGTTTTAAAAATAGATACATGTAGTAAAAAAAATAATCACTGAAAAAATATAATTTATGGGGCAATAAATTCAAAACAGGTTGACTTTCTAAAATTTCAGGGTAAATAGATATTTTTTTGGCAACTTAAGAGGTCCCATTCACTTTGGTCATTAACAATTCAGAGGTCTGCCTGTAGAAGACATACTAAATAAACGGATAGTCATTAACAGAAAAGTCTAAAGCTCATTTCTCATGTATGTAATATTAGTTCAACTTTCTATATTTACGACACCTGTCTTTTCACAAACTACTTACTATAAAACCTATTTTCTTCTTAACATTTTGTAATCAAATTAAAATCTAATTAAAGGATAAATACTACCCAGCAGGGATCAATAAAAATGGATTTCTTATAAAATTGTAATACCATAGTTTATTAAGGATTATTTTGCTCTAAAAATGCAGGCCAATAATGCAGATTAAATTTTATTTGAGACTAATCCTTTCTACTGAATTTCTTTCACACACATCAATGAAGTAGAATGTTTCTTCACATTGTATGAAGTGAAAACACTTTTAAAAGAAATGTTATTCAACATTACAACTGTTAACTATTATTGTATGAGACTAATAAACAAATAAGTAATACTGATGCAAACAAAGCAATATATCAAATATCCTACATAGAATATGTCCACCAGCAAAACATCATGACTGGCACAACCAAGTCATTGTTGGTAGTTAAACTATGATCAGTTGAAATAGTACATAACTAGCAAAATATGAAGTTATCAAAATTTCATCCTAGTTCTAAAAATAACATAGATTTTAATATCATTTTCAAGTAGTGCTGTTTCTCCAAATATAATTTTGGAAATGTCTGCCAAAAGCTGATGGATATTTGTTTACATCAGAAATCATTTCATGATTTCATATTCTATTTAGATTTTAAATTTGCCTAAAATCTGATAGCTATTTTTGGCAGACATTTTGAAAATGTTGGCAGAAGAATAAATTATGACACCCAAGTAATTCACAGTATATTGTTCTATGCAGTTATCAGATTTCTTAAAATTCTAGTTCTATGAACTTATTTTTTATGTATTTGGCGCCCATTTCAAAGATGGCAGCCAACAGATGATTTATCAGTTTGTATGACACAATGAATAAATTTGGAAAACACATAAATATGTATAACATATTACTCCCATATATGATTCTACCATTGCTTTTAGTGTGATACAATTATTCTCAGCTCAACATGCTCAAGACAGTTAAATTTTCAAATTAAAAACACAAGGCTCACTGAGTTTTAACTTAAACTATTACATGTATTATGAGAAGAGACATATTATGTAGGACAAAATTTGGTGGTGGAATATGTTCTTCTAAAGACTTTTCAGACAAGTTCATCCTTCTTTTCCAATGATCTGCAAAGAGACCTCATTCAGCTTTCTGTGACATGGCAATAGAAGATTCAGTAGACACAGAAAAATTTTGATGGTACAAGCAAATTTTGACCTATAAAGAACTGATCTCAAACAAACCACACTTTGACAAAAAAATAATGTTCAACAGGTTAGGAAAAGAAGGATGAATCAGCTAAGAAATATTTATACATCAATAGAATATATATGCTAAAATCATTTCACGTAAAGATGTTTCTCAGCATTTGTGAACTGTTAATTAATCTCAAATTTTCAAAAATGGTGGCCAACAGATACAATCTTATACTGGGAATCAATTTAGAATTGCATATTTAACCTCATTAACTATTTTCATTGATATTCTATTCTTACCACAAAAACTTGTTTCTTAAAATCTTAAATTAAAATAAAACAACTGAAGTTTATACCCCAAATTTAAGACAAGAGTTAACTAAAGGACCCTTCATTCTTTCACTTTCCTTTGCATAGGATTTCAATCAGTATGAATTAATACTTCATTTCCATTCTTCCCTTTACATATATTATCAAAGTGGAGTTCTTTAACCTTTGCATGATGGTGAAGTGTATATTTCTGTTACTGGGAATCCCCTTTCTGGTTTCATTGTTTTATTTTGATACCAAACAAAAATAATCTGTTCTATTGCAATAAGCTTTTACTTATCTAGGTGTCATGACAGTACTATAATTCACATGATAAAATTAAAATAAACCTCTTCTTTAGATCGGTAGATCTGATATTCACACCTTGTTTGATCAATAAGTTCATGTTAATGTTCAGAATTTAAATCTCAGTCTATAGTTTGGTAAATATTGAGATTTAGGACAGTGAATCTTTATGTCACTCTGTTCTAAGGATAATGTATGGCTTGTAGTATGAAAGTAAAGGTGACAAACGATAACCTTTAAAACATGTAATAAGCAGAGAAAATATATTTTACTTTTGATTTAAATAAAACATTCAGCCAATAATATTTGTACAAACTTTGAAGTTGTCTTTAAATGATTTGTATCTTGTATATTACAGATTAAAGATAAGAAATAATTCAACACATAAATGTCCAAATGTTTGCTTTAAACATTTGAAGTAATTTGAAAGGGAAATCATATACAAATATTGTTCTCACATAAAGAAAATCAGTCAAATTGATCTTTTCAAGGACTCTTTACATAATTGTTCCAACAGAGTCCAATAAAGACTATGATATACCTTTGATATATACAACAAAAGAAATGGTATATGTTTGTACAGTAATGACTTGCCTTTTAACATGCACCAATCCAGGAACTTTAGAAAGTGATTTCCAACTAGAGAAATGGAAGAGGCAGTTTTAGTCTTTTGAACGTTCTATCTGATTGTGAGAACCTCTCCCCAGCATCTGTCAAGATATTTCCCAAAATTTTCAGGCAGATGAACCTTTGCTTAACAAAACTGTTTTGAACGACTTTTACCTGAACATTAAAACCTGAGGTGAAATTGTAAGATGAAACATTGGGTAGGGTAGAAATTTGCATTAAAAGATGCAAGCACCTAAAGACCATGCATTGAGTTGATCAATGGGTTCTTCAACGTCCCTTTACCACAGCACATTCCCAACAATAAGACAGAAAACAGATGGACCAAACCGAAAATAAAATCTTGAACTCATGTGTTACTAAATTTCCGCATATGGTTATTTTAAGAAATAACCAGAGTGAAAATTCCTACCTTTTACATTCCCATATCTAGAGTAATAAGTATTGTTTGCTTTCAGATTAAGTCCATCTGTAGAAGGTTTTATATTTTTTCCTAAAGAAACGTTTTTCTGTATACTCCATACATCGTCAACACCAAACTGTGTTTCTGAAATACATGAGTTTATACATAAAATGTATTGTTCCTTATGCTGAAATTTAAAAAACTGAACAAAATCTTAATAAAGATGAAGTCTTTGGTTTAACCGTGCTGGGATTGAATCAACCCAAGACCCAAGGTTTTGGAAAGTATATGGTCTAAGTGAACAGAATCTAGCTGATCTTTTTTTCTCCCATTGTTTTCAAAAAGTTTATTTGCTGCTAAATGAAATCCTTTACAGATATTGAACTGGAAGACAAAATCCATAGGATAAGTAGCTATCTTAAGCGTTGTTGAAGTAATCATGGTAATGATGCAGTGTCATTGGTATTTTTTTGTTATTTGAAATATGCCTTCTCTTTTTGTTGTTTTATCACATATTTGTGATATATGTGTGTTGAATAAAGTGTTAAAGGTTAATTATCAGTTCTGGGTAAACTTGTGTAGGTGGGTTACTCGTTTTTTTTTTATCTACATCTCATTTTTCATTAATTTCAAATACTGATCTTCTGCGATTATGGGTATTTTAACCAGCTTATCACTTCTATAACTTATGGGGTAATGTAAGGGACATGAAGAGCTGAGCTGGCTTTATAATGCCTACTAATCACGTCTAATGACTTAAAAGAGATCATCACGAAATATCTGTCTCATTAAAATAACTCCATATTTTATTTATTTCTATGTAAATAAGTATTTCAACTATCAAAGTATGACATATTAATTAAAGTACCTCTAGGAGAGGCCTGTTGTTTACGTGGAGAAAATGTCCATTGTTCTTCTTGGTCGTCTTTCTTTGGACCACTGTACAGAAACTTCTTTGTATTACCTGCAAAAAAACAATTCAAATTTTAAAGATCTGGAACTTCTGACCACATGAATAACCATTTGCCATTATACATATACCCTTCAAACAGTCGATAGGAATTAAATAATACTCCAAGAGGGTTTTTTGTAACAACCTTGACTACCCAAGAGGGTCTCGCATGGGTGCTGCAAAGCAGACAACATAAAAATAATTAGAGACTAAACATGAAAGGAAACTGAGTTAGAATGTGTATCCACTATCATCAATTAACAAAATGATGTGAAGAAAACATTATTTGAAAAGCTGTCTGCAAGGAAGACAACTCTTTCTGGGTTTTTTAAAGACAAACTTGGAATAACAATATTGTATTTAAAAAATTGCAATACCAAATATATACAAAAAATATTCTATTATAAGTCTGTGAAGATTTATATTTTCACATTAAAAGAATGGAAAAGAAACTTGACCAAAGTTCTCAAAACAGGCTAAGCAAACACATAAATAAATATATTGGCCCTATTTGTTTGATTATAAATGTAGCTAAAGCTAATTTAACAACATGAACAGAATATAATTGTATGCTTTGTCAGTGAATCAATATCAGTTCTTGTTTTCCTTATATAAAACTGATAACATTATTTTGGTTCATCATTGATTTTTCCTCTTGACATAAAATCTATATTCTATACTTTATAAAGTTGTTATTGAGTGGTTATGAAAACACTCACTTCAAATATCTACATTCTTTCTTTGACTAGAAAAACAACTAGAAAAACAATAATTAGTATTATTCTTTTCCTAAATACATGTTGAAGTCAAATGTAAATCAATATATTCTATAAAACTTCCCAAATTTAGAGTACAGCAATGTATACCAAATACAACTGGTGATTCTACTGACCAAGAAAGATAAGTTAAGCACTAGCTATAGGCCACCAAAAGCTGAAAATTTAGTGCAGTCTAGGTGGCCAAGTGGCCCTGTGTGCAAAAGCATGTGTTCAAATCCCAGTGAGGGGAGAACAAAAATTTGAGTCTGCACATTTGCAGATTTATATATGATAAACCTTTTATATATGAAAGCTAAGCATAATTTGTTCTACATACACAAATTATGGGTTTAACAAAAGGAAGGGTGCTTGCTTCTTTTGAAATATCACAAAGGCTTGATATAAAACCTTCATTTTGAAATGACGTCATAAGTTTATACACCATATTCTCTCAACATTTTGATTCAAATGAGGTTGGATTGAAGGTCCTGGAATTTCAAAGCCAATTAAGACTTTTAAATGTTCATGAAATACTCTGTTATGCTCAAGCACTTTTAAAGGGAAACAAATACAATTTTTTTGTTTTAATTAAAAATATATTAACATGAAGTACATATATTGGTTTTTAATTTCTGACTATGAAAGCATTGTTTGGTAAAGTAAAGATCTTCAATACAAATAGGAAATGGCCTTTGTATATACTGAAGCTCATAAAAAGGAAATTAGCAACAGTAATTTCATGATAAAAATCTTGGACTGATAATGAGAACTATAACAATGGTAACTTTTTTCGATAATGAGTTTTAAGAAATCAATTTACCTTTATTATATCCTGAGCTAACAGTCATTATCGACATAACGAGTTTAACAGGAACTATTTTGCTTAACCATGTCCGTGTTTTATAATTATTACTTCAAACTTTATAACAAAACACTATTTATAATTCCTTCTCAACATTTAAATGTTTATGGATTAAAATCAATTTAATACCTATAACCTGTGACTAAACAATTACAAATATTGCCAAAAACATTTAACAAAGCCTGTTGTCTTCAAACATGAACCTGAAGGATCAAGTGCAGCTAAACTTCCTTTACAGTTTATCCAATAAAATTTGTTGAAAGCTGATGGTACATATGACATGTCTCTAATACAACTTTCTCATTTTTTTCACTAGGAGTAGGACACATGCAAGGCCTTGTAGTCATAACAATTTGGAATACGATTATCATAAGTCATAACTAAAAATTCAACCAATCAAAATGTTGGATGAGTTTAGAGCACAAATCTTATACTTGATTACTGGGTAAACTTTTATCTCAAATTTGTAGGTCCAGATCTTGAAGTTCATTTTGCAAGAGTGCAGGAATTATGCCCACAGTAAACTATTGTAAATACAGCTTTTTCAAAAGCCACACCTTTGCAGGAGTTATATACATATATATACATATATATAGTTTTCAATTTAGACTTGTATATATACATAAACGCCTAAAAAGTGTACATACATATATATATACTAGAACACTATCGTGATGTCGCGGGTCCGTGACTGAATTGAAGTATATAACGATGCGCAGGCCGTATTTTAGTATTAGTATTGTCATCTGATAAAGTCATGCAGATTATATGATACAGTTTTCTCTGCTTTCAAATCTTTCTGTTTGAACCCGTCGTACTGGAACTTATCAATTATTGGTAATAATATTAATTATTTGGAAAACAAAAGGTCCTGGAATGGAGTATTTTTTAATCAACAGCATTGTCCTATATTAGTTATAAATAAACTTGAATTTTTTGATTCGCTGTTTTACGTCATGCATGTTAACAAATTAAAAACTGTACCTATACGCCTTAATTTTTAGTCCAGATTTTTAGTATTCTTATTGTTATCTTAGAAAGTCTTACTGATTAAAATACTACAATAGACCTGTAACAATTTGACAATTTAGTAGTGTCAACCCTGTGATTATGACCCGTGTATATAGCATATCAATCCTGAATAAGCATATTAATCCTGAATACACCGTTTGGTGGTGCGCCTGTCAGATGCGGAACGTACAGATAAGGTAATAGGCAACAGGTGAATATACTATTGGTATCGGTATCGGACTTGACCCGGAACTTCTTAATTATTAACAATATTAATTACGTGGAAATCAAAAGGGCCTGGAGTGGTGTAATTTTTAATCTACACCTTTGTACTATATTAGTTATATATAAAGTTGAATTATTTGATTAGTAGTTTTTACGTGATGACGGCTGACAAATTGGACCTTGTAATTTTAGTATTATAGATATGGAGAGAGAGAATATAATATGGCTTGTTCAGTATCACATTGGTATCAAAGGAGTCACCAATATAATCCCAGTCTGCATGCTGAACAGCAGCCCAGGCAGCCTAGGCTTGTAAAATTGCTCTTGGGCCTGTAAAAATCATGTCTACAGAATCTAACTTAAAATGTTAAAAAATTGAGCTCCGGCCTGTAGATTTAGTGAAGACTGTAATCCCAAGAGCTCTGTACTGAGGAACTGTGCATTCAACATAAACATGCCTGCATGGTTTTATGAATTTTAAGGACAAAAAATAGACCATTAATACATGTAGCTTAATTTTCTCTTTCAACAAAAGTATCTATTAATGTTATTAGATATCTTAAGACACTTAGAAGCCTTAAACTAACTTACCCTACTCTAAACTGATTCCTTTTTTTCTAAACTGTGTCAGATTAGTCGAGTGTTAAGGGAGAATTCCTAATACTGACTGGAACCATTTTACAATAACATCATTTACTGAATTTGAGAAATGAGCATCAAATTTATGGTAATTTACATACTTGCATATATAGAAAGTTGATAAAGGTTATCATGTTTAGAATTTCAATTGCAGTCATTTTGAATTTAAAGTACAAATATCATGTGTAATATTTGACACAGGATATAGTCATACATATCTATTTTCATTTTAATTTCAGTTGAATTTATTACATTGTCAGCTGATTGTTGTATATATATATTACAGTGTTTACTATTCTAGAACATTGTGTAGAATGTCAATATGCACTAAATTTCAGGCTATTGTTAATAATTGTAATGGTTTCACAACAATACTAGAGTAGAGATAGAATTCATAGTACAGACAAATATACTCAAAAAATTCATGTGTTCTCATTGAAATTAACTTTGTTGTCAACATATTATATTAAGGTCAAGGAACAGTAAATGGGCTATGTCGCAGATTTTTCTATAAATTTGCATACAACCTTGGCTCGTTGAACTACAACTGAAAATCGAAAAAATAATACATTTATCTCTTTTATTATCTGAAAAATTGCAGATTGATTTCCTTTAATATGGGTGAATATTTGTATAGAAAGCACATAAAATCGGCGAAAAACCTTCTAAAATTTGTCTTAAAATCGCCAAATCTCTAATTCTACTCCATAGATTTTTCTTAAAAAACTATATATTGTTGACACATAAATTTCTTTTTTAATGATATAAAATAATCATAGGGTCACCGAATTCGTTTTTTGTCTAATAATCAATTTGATACCTTGTTGGCAGTGAAAAACGTCAAAAAACAACGTTTTACAGCCTGCAACGCGATAACGTTACGATCATTTCGACGTTTTGTTGGATTTTTTCACAAAGAACGCAACTTTGAATAATGTATACCGTAAAAACGAAGTCGGTGACCCTATCTTTATTTTGCATCATTATAACGGGAATTTATCTATCAACAACATATAGTTTTTTAAGAAAAATCTATGGAGTAGAATTAGAGATTGGGCGATTTTAAGACAAATTTTAGAAGGGTTTTCGCCGATTTTATGTGCTTTCTATACAAATGTTCACCCATTTTGTAAGAATTCAAACAGTAATATTTCAAATGATAATTGAGATAAATACATTATTTTTTCGATTTGCAGTTGAAGTTCATCGAGCCAGAGTTGTATGCCAAATTTTACTGAAATCTGTGACATAGCCCAATTACTGTCACTTGACCTTAACATTACATGTACAATTGATTTCAGACAACTTTTACTATAACCATGACCACATCATTACAAGCATATTGTTTTGTTCCTATTTAGCAAAAGTCATGAACGAGACAACTATCCACTATAGACCAAAGATGTAACAGTTTACAATTTGCTCCAAACACTTTCTCTCCTTCGACTCCTATTTTATGATCAAAACCTATACTTTATAAAGATACTATGTATACATGATAACATCTATGCTATATTATATATACTGAACAAATTGTCAACCGTGTTAGGGCTAGTGGAGAGGGCTGAATTCCTCACCCACATTATTTTCTAGTAAATTACCGTACTTATACTTGCATTAATCATGTTAATACCATTTAAGTTTAAATATTTTAATGGTATTAAATCTCAACATTTAAGCCTTAAATCGTTTCAGGACAAACGTTATTTTAGAATTCTAGTTATACAATAATAAGTCGTCAATTCATGATGTTGCATTTTTATAATCGTGATAATTATAAACGCTAAAAGCTATAGTTCAATTTTTAGTGTTTTTTTCCTAAAATTGATATGAACATTCCATATTAATATTTTTCCACTTAAATATAAAATCATTAGTTTTCTATTACTATTTATAGATATATTGGCTATATCAGACCCTAAACAATTTGAACTATTATATAAATCTCTTCCAAAAACACATCATAATATTTATTGTGAAGCCAGTTTTTTTTAATGGAACATTAGTACACCAAATTCATAAAAAGCAAGTTACTTGTTATTAACCTCAAAACTTTTTATTCTTTTCAAAAGGCTATACTCAAATCTTAGATTGAAGAACAAATGAAATAATGTGCCTTCCTGTTGAAGTAATCAATCAGAAACTGATTTTCACATTAAAATTGATCAATAAAAATACTGACATTATAATTATATCAATTAAAGTAAGAAATTGTTAACTATACCTTCAGGCTCCATCACAAGATGAGTTTAAACATGTTAAAAGTATTCCCTTTTTCTCCAATTATGTATATATATATATATCCTTTGTGACAACTATCTATTTTCATTTAACACATTACGCTGTACCAGATTTAATATGATTAATATGACACGAAATACACAATTCCGTATTAATCCAGGTGTTCAAATGCTTCCGAGTTTCTTCTAATCAGTGAAGCACAAATGGATGGACACACTATGACGTTCCTGTTCCGATCAATAAACGTGATCACGTTTACTTTTGTGATATATATAAGTATATAGATAAATAGACCATTTATATCAACAACTTTAGAGAATTTATAACATTTAAATTTCCTACAGGTAAAATGATCAAATGGACTATTTCAACATGTTGCTTTGAAATTTGTGTAATTAAATTACAACATTATTGCACAAGGAGATCTTTAAACTTTGGATAGTTCAATAACAGGGAAAACAGGATGTCAAAGTTCATCCTTACACTCAGTCTTCAATGTTTTAATATTGATCAATTATTCATTGATGTTGAATAGATTGTTTGATTTTTTAGTGATTTCTTAATTATATGTGATCATGGCTTCCCCTTTTATAGCTGACTATGAGGTATGGGCTTTGTTCATTGTTGAAGGCCCTACTGCGACCTATAGTTGTTAATTTCTTTGTCATTTGTTCACTTGAGGAGAGTTTTCTCATTGGCAATTATACCACATCTTTTTCATATTCCCTGGTTTTCCTGAGAAAATTTTCATTTTGTCAATAAAATTTCAACGTACATGTAATTAATTGAAAGCCAATAAAATTCCCAACTTTTACTACTCATATCTTTCAGTTGTTTATGTCATGCAACACATAAACAACCGAACAAAATGGGGAGGGGGGGGGCACAACAAATTCTAATGAGTTAGATTGAAATCATAGACCAAGGTGAGCAACACAGACTCTTATCTAGCCTCTTGTTTGGTAAGTAGCAATAGTATATTAAAGTAAGATAAAGATTACCCTGACCTTTTGCCTGTCCAATGATATATGCTTTAACAATCTTTTTCAGACTTTTTAAATAAAAAAAAAAAATATGTCAACAAGCCAAAAATTACATTGTTGACATGTCGTCCTTTTGTCTTTTAATAACTTTTTTTAACTTTCACATTTTATTATTCTATTTGAAGATACAAGTTTTAAAGATTTTCATAATAATATAAGAGGATGTGCCAAAACTGTAATGAGACAACTTTCCACCATACGGCATAGAAGAAACTATATGTGACTGTTTGGCCTTCAACAATAGAATACACCTTATTGCTACCTCTTAGTTTATGTGACTGTTAGGCGTCACTGATGAGTCTTATGTAGACGAAACGCGTGTCTGGCGTATAAAATTATAATCCTGGTACTTTTGATAACTATTTACACCACTGGGTCGATGCCACTGCTGGTGGAGGTTTCGTCCCCGAGGGTACCACCAACCCAGTAGTCAGCACTATGGTGTTGACATGAATATCAATTATATGGTCATTTTTTATAAATTTTCTGTTTACAAAACTTTGAATTTTTCGAAAAACTAAGGATTTTCTTACCCCAGGAGTAGATTACCTTAGCCATATTTGGCAAAACTTTTTTGGAATTTTGGGTCCTCAATGCTCCTCAACTTTGTATTTGTTTTGGCTTTTTAACTATTTTGATCTGAGCGTCACTGATGAGTCTTATGTAGACGAAATGCGCGTCTGGCGTATAAAATTATAATCCTGGTACTTTTGATAACTAATTAGGACTTCAACAATAGAATATACCTTATTGTTATCTGTTAGTTTATGTGACTGTTAGGCCTTCAACAATAAAATACACCTTATTTCTCCTTCAACAATAAAATACACCTTATTTCTCCTTCAACAATAAAATACACCTTATTTCTCCTTCAACAATAAAATACACCTTATTTCTATCTGTTAGTATTATCATTGACCATCACAGATATTCCTGTTATTTCATGACGTCATATTAAAGACAAAATGTTTGACCCAACAATACAAAAGTGATTGTAGTATGACATCAATAGTTCAAATGTAACAGATTCCAAAATGGTGATAAGGTTTATCAGCAAAACCATTCAAGTATAAATTGCTATGTGTCACATTTATAGAAAGATTTGGTGAAATTCAATTGGAAATAATAATTTTATTCCTTGCATAACAATGAATATTGCATATATTTCAACATTCATTTATTTATTTATTTTTACAGTAAATTAAATTATTACAATGTATTTTAAAATTACAAAAATAAATAAGGTCTAGTCCAAAGTACAGGAATAAAATTCAAAACTTATATAACACATTAGACTATAAACTGTGAGGTATATTATTGTTGCATTAAATAATAGTGTTAAATTCTAGTGTTAGATACATCTTTCTGATAAGAACTTGTCAGTTGAATTACATCAGGTCTAGTCGGAAATTCAATCAGATTGAATACAAAAAAATATCAATTTAAATCTGTAACATTAACATGATTAAATGGTTCTTTTTAAATGACAGGAATAATTGTGTTTGATTAACAGACCTATCTGTTTACAAATCTTCATTTAAAACTTAATGGTCATTTAAACTAAACCACACTATCCTCTTTAATTCATGTAAATATGCATTAGATGTCAAAATCATTATATACATTTGTACATGTATTAGATACGCCATAGGGTTTTAACACAGTTCAAACTTTTAAGTTCATACTATATATATACTAATTTTTATTACATCACTAAGAGGTGCATCAAATTACTCTAAAAAGATTGTGATGAAAAAGGCTAATGAAATGACTCAGAATTGCACACTGAGATAAAGCACTCCCCCATGTGCATAAATAAGAAAATTCAAAAGCTAGAAAAACCTAGAGGAACCTGTGTCATTCACCTAAGTCTATGTGCATCTTGAACAAGGAACATGAGGAACAGTTACACTCGCTGATATTTTGGAATACATGTAGCTTAAATGCATTGATCAGCAAAAGAAAGGGGGGTTCCGACCCCAGGAACCCCCCTCCCCCTAGATCCACCATTGTGTGGGCAGTATTTAGAAGAAAAACTGAACAAAGTGTCGATCATGACTGTGGTATCATTATGACAAAATATGTTCATGAATTTAGTATACTTAGGGTTGTCAATTTTCTTTAATGATTATTGGAAATAAAAGGACTGCTCTTTTATAACATTTATATATTTATACGTGCAGCCTAGTGTATCCCCGCACCTAGGACTTATAACTTCACTTCATTCAACTGATTATATAAAACTAATAAATGAATGATATAATTCAATATTGTGTGAAGACATTCATAACGTACTTTATTAGGGTGTTTCTGATCCCAGATCCTGCTTACTGTTTTGTCAGATTCCTGTATCCCGCTTACACTAGTCTTAGTGTATGAAGCAATTCTCAATTTTTTGTAATGTCCTGTAAGACATCATTTCTCGTTTTTAAGGCATAATAATTTGACTTTCACATGTCATGCTTACAAAAAATCAGCAATCCCACATGACGCTTAGGCCCCAACGAGACCCACTACCAATCATGCCAATGATGCAGAGCAAAATTTATTTAAAATTTGAACTTAATAAAACAAGTTTTATCTGATGATGTGATTTTAATGGAATGTGGCTATATATGATAAATCGTGGGGTTGCAGTTATAAATAAATTCTTGAACTTATCAAGTTTATTCTTTTCTGTGATTCCCTTCACTGAGATCTTTGGCTTCAAAAGGCTAAAACAATAGACCACTTTCGAGTTCATCCATCACCGGAAAAAACTCGTCAATTATACGCGCCTTTATCACCGTCATCTGTGCGTTTAGGGGCGTCGTCACTTCCCTACAATGTTGAGCGAGTGGTTGGAAAATTATAATTCTATATTGTACGAATTATTCAGCAAATTGAATTCTGAAAATAGACAATCAACACTGCTGTCACTAGGGAATTGTCAGTAAGTACCTACAGAGCAACCATTATTTCTAGTTTATCCTGCACAAAGACGATCACTAAGACGCTTGATGAAAGTAAATAGTGCAGGGATACAGGCGAGCCCCTCTATCTGGTAAATGACGTCATAAAGGCGTGCATAATTGACGAGTTTTTGCCGGTGACAGATGAACTCGAAAGTGGTCTATTATAGGAACAATTTTATTTGTGTTACTGTGCGGATAAAACAATATCAGCTAATGCACAACTTCAAAGGCTGCTCAGACACTGCCACTGTCTCTGCCACTGTCACTGAGTACTCTACTATAATAAATTTCACCAATAAAGTTAAAATAAAAAAAAGTTTCCTTTTCTTTTCTGAAACAGTAATACAACCCCACATTGGAGGGTCTTTCTATAATCTTAGGGATATCCCTCATTTTGAGTAGTATTTGCAGCCTGAATAATATCAGAATCAACATATTTTTAAAAGAAAAATCATAATGTCTTTAATGATGACCCCCTCTGTTTTTAAAGAAACAGGTGCCTGACTAAATATGTGGTGTGTAGTGTTTCAATGTGACAAAAAAAATCGTAAATAGATCATACTATACGAGGGATTGCCGTCGTTCCTCATTTATGGTATACAAGTATTTCGTTAATCTGTTAATTTGACATTATCAACAATATATTCCAATCGTCTGCCAAGAAATCTGTCCTTGCCATGAGAACGAGGCAAATAGAGTTACCTACCTTTCAGTAATCGCGGGAAACTGCGCAAACTAATTACCAACATTGTAATAATCATATCACCAGACTATAACGTACAAAACCAAGAGAAAGCCAAATGATACGTCAAAGAAGTCAAAGAGGTCTCTTCCTATAAAAAGGTTTACAGACTTCCAATCGGTATGGGTAACTTATTGTAATGTCAACAAGTGAAACTGCGAGCTGCTGCTCACTGATGATACCCCCGCCCGCAAGTGGATAATATTAATAGTGTAAGAATATGCAAGTGTTCGGTAAACAGGAAGTTGTCGAGTGATGATGATCTGAAAACGCATCACACGGTATAGCTGACTTATATATATCCTGAAACCAAACTACAGAAATCCTTGTATTGTAATTCCTGAGAAAAGTGTGACGAAAATTTTCAACTTGGCTATTATGTGTAAAATCATACGTACAAGTGTTCGGTAAACAGGAAGTTTTCAAGTGATCAATCTGAAAACGCATCATACGGTATAGCTGACTTAGATAAACCCTGAAACCAAATTTCAGAAATCCTTGTATTGTAGTTCCTGAGAAAAATGCGACGAAAAATATTCATGGGACGGACTGACTGGCGGACGGACGGACGGACGGGCTGACGGACGGACGGACAGACAGACAGAGGTGAAACAGTATACCCCCCTTTTTTTTTAAAGCGGGGGTATAATTATGTCAATGAGGTATAATTTTAGTAATATATCGGTAGAAATTTATATCTTATCGCTATTTGTAACATAAATTGGATTTTTTTCCTTTGATGTTTTTATGAAATAATTTACTTAAAAAGTGTGGTGAGGGAAAACCATGGTATATTATATGCAAATTAATGTTGTACCATACTTTGCTAATTAAATATGCAACTCAACTAGAATTCAAAGGGAAAAAGGCGGAGCTTCAGCCATGGTATAACATATTCATGTTCATGTTATTCCGCATGGCTGAGGCTCCACCTTTTCAGTTTTGAATGTATCCGCCTCTTGAATATTTAGGAAACTGTTAAACGTACTAAAAGGTCAAGATCTTCATTTGTTTTCATTTCATAACAAAAAGCAAAAAATTATGTGTACCCAAATCTTAAGAAACCTTTTTCAAACTATATAGTATAGAAAAGAAGATGTGGTATGATTGCCAATGAGACAACTATCCACAAAAGACCAAAATGACACAAACATTAACAATTATAGGTCACCGTACGGCCTTCAACAATGAGCAAAGCCCATCCCGCATATAGTCAGCTATAAAAGGATTGTTACGAATTCCCCTAATTTTGGAAACAATTACTAAATGTTTCTTCTTTAAGTTGTGAAAAAAATTAAATGTGAAACTGTCATTTCCTTTGCAAAGATCCAATTAAGTTTCGATTTTAAAAAGGGGGTAAATATATAAAAGTGAATAAATATCGGCTACAAATATCTGAAAATATAGGATTTTTTTTGCGATCAATTAGGGGAACGTACACTATCTACGCTCCCTGGATCAGCTACTGTTTAAATACAGTGTTTTATCATTAAAATTGTGTTTTAATAAATAATCTAATAATCGAATTAATAAAATAATGGAAGAAAGCAGTTTGTACGAAAACTAGAAATGTATAAATATGCATTTTTCAATGAGATGAAAATTCTGTAAAATATGATTAATTTGTATGATACTTGAAAACAAAACAAAAAACAATTCTTACCGCCATTAGAATAATAATTTAATCCTTGTTCGACGTTGGAATCCGATATTTTTGTTTACCTCAGTCTGATAAAAATCGGGATAATCTGACATTTTCTTTCTTTTTTTGCAAATTCAGGGGTTCTATTACATGAAATACACAAAAGATCATACACGAGGCGCAAAAGTGACTTGCGCGAGCTTCCATTTCATTGGATAAAACTGTAACGTGATCAATTTCCAATATTAGTTGAAGGTCTTGAAGCTGTCAATCATTTTATTTATATTACAAATTTTATATACCATGTGTCTTACTCATTAACATATTTAAACAAACTCATCCTTCGGATTCGTTTGTTTAAATATGTTAACTCGTAAAAAACATGGTATATATAGTACTTGTCCGCCATTACTGAGTCTCACACAGGTTCCCGTAAAATTTTGACGTCATAAAACAAAATATCTGGCACCACAATGGAAAAGTGATTGTTGTATGCGTCAAGAGTTCAAGCGGTCGGGTCAGCCGAGATAAGTGATAAGGTGTATGGGTCATATATGTTTATCTTCTAAGGGTGAAATGTCTGCATTTACTGACTGTGTTCTGACCGATTTATCTCATTCAAGAGACATATAATACAATTGTATTATATGTCTCTGTCTGATTATATGGATCACACATCCGATGTTTAATTCTTCATCGACACTTAAACTTTTTAAGTCGAGGTATGACGCATACACACTCTATATTGGTTGTATCTTGACTGAAACAGAGACATACATGTATACATGTCTCTGACTGAAACTTCTATTTCAAGTTAAATGGGATAGATTCAATTAACGATAAGAGGAGCAAACTATACCAAAGGGAAAGTCAAACTCATAGATAAAAATAAACTGGCTAAATGGATAAGTCGGCAAACAGGGGATCGAATAATGTTCCCTAATGAATGTACACGTCTTTACGCTAATTTCATTGGGTGTACATTTTTTTATTGTATAAAACAAGAAGATGTGGTTCGATTGCCAATGAGACAACTATCCACAAAAAACCAAAATGACACAACTTGACATTAACAACTACATGTATATGTCACTGTACGGCCTTCAACAATGATCAAAGACCATACCGCATAGTCAGCTATAAACGACCCCCATAAAAGGCCCCGATAAGACAATGTAAAACAATTCAAACGAGAAAACTAACGGCCTTATTTATTTAAAAAAAAAAAATGAACGAAAAACAAATATGTAACACATAAACACACGACAACCACTGAATTACAGGCTCCTGACTTGGGACTGGCACATACATAAATAATATGGCGGATTTAAACATGTTAGCGGGATCCCAACCCTCCCCTTAACCTGGGACAGTGGTATAACAGTACAACTTAAGAACGAACTATAAAAATCAGTTGAAAAAGGCTTAACTCATCAGATGGACAAAAATACACGTGGACGTGGCTGGGTACTTATACATTCCGACACAAAAAGACACAATGAACAGATATGAGAGTACTCCCAGTTATCTGACAGCTAGTTCAAAGCCAATAACAACAAATAAAAAAAAAACATGCATCTAAGACTAAACTATGTGTTCTGATTGATATTTATACCCCCGCTTTAAAAAAGGGAGGTATACTGTTTTACCTCTGTCTGTCCTTCCGTCAGTCCGTCAGTCCCATGAATATTTTTCGTCGCATTTTTCTCAGGAACTACAATCATACAATGATTTCTGAAATTTGGTTTCAGGGTTTATCTAAGTCAGCTATACCGTGTGATGCGTTTTCAGATTGATCACTTGACAACTTCCTGTTTACCGAACACTTGTATGATTTTACACATGATAGCCAAGTTGAAAATTTTCGTCACATTTTTCTCAGGAACTACAATACAAGGATTTCTGAAATTTGGTTTCGGGATTTATATAAGTCAGCTCTACCGTGTGATGCGTTTTCAGATTCATCACTCGACAACTTCCTGTTTACCGAACACTTGTATGATTTTACACATGGTAGCCAAGTTGAAAATTTTCGTCACATTTTTCTCAGGAACTACAATACAAGGATTTCTGAAATTTGGTTTCGGGATTTATATAAGTCAGTTATACCGGCGTGTGATGCGTTTTCAGATTCATCACTCGACAACTTCCTGTTTACCGAACACTTGCATATGTTAACACTATTAATATTATCCACATGCGGCGGGGGTATCATCAGTGAGCAGTAGCTCGCAGTTTCACTTGTTTAAGTCTATGATGCATGATTTTTTGTTTGTTTTTATTTTCTTTGAACTAGAGGTCAGTAACTGCTAGTACTCTCAGATCTGTTCGTCTTTTCGTAAATGGATGTGCGATTCCACGTCCGGTGTATGTTTTTGATAGCTGTATTTCTGCTTTCTATAGATCTTATGAGGTAAGTCCTTTTCTACTGATTTTTATGGTGTGTTCTTATGTTTTACTGTAACACCCTGTCCCAGGTAAAGCTTGGTTTAAAGCCTTCAAACTAGTTTAACCCCGCTGAATTCTCATGATACATACCTGTCCAGAGCCTATAATTCAGTGGCTGTCGTTTGTTTCTATATGTATATCATATTTCTTTTTCGTTCATTCTTTTATTTCATACTAAATTAGTTTTCTCGTTTAAATTGTTCTTCATTTGTCATCATAATCATTTCGGAGCATTTTACTTAGCTGACCATGTGGTCATTGTTGAAGGCCGTATATAGCTGTTAATTTTTATGTTGTGTGTTGTTGAGAGTTGTTTCCTTGACAATGATGCCGCATAGATAAATTTATTTTCCAATAAGACCAGTGCTGAGGTAGTCTAACATGCTAAAGACCTGTTGGTGACCTTCTACTGTTGTTTTTTCTATGGTCGGGTTGTTGTCTCTTTGATACATTCCCCATTTCCATTCTCAATTTTATTGGATGCCGCGTCCATTATTTAACATACCAATACTTCCGAACAACCTTATATTTCATTCCAAAAAGGAAATTCTCAATATAATTGTTTCATACTTTTCAAGTCGGTGGTTTTTTTTTTATACAAGCCGACCATACGGTACGTGTTTTTCTCGTTGTTGAAGGCCATACAGTTGTCTATAATTGCTTACATCCACTTCGTTTCAACTTTGGTGGATAGTTTTCTCATTGGCAATCATACCACATCTCCTTAATTTTTGAATTTTTATAACGTACCAATCATCCACTCTTGCTCCCATTTAGTCATGCAAACTACACACCCGTCAATGTGATATACAGAAAATTAAATTAGGTTCAACCTCTATAGGACTGCTATATAGAGACTTAGTCTCGTGGCGTTATGTGTTATAATTATGACGCTGATGACACGACAGCTTGTACTATACAGGTATGAACATTGAAAATGTACTGAGCAACTAATAACAACAGGTACTTTTTTACTCTTCCATTACACTATATAATTCAATATGTCAGCAGTGGATCAACAGGGCAGCGAACACTTTTCAGTACCAGTTTTAAGCACATTCTTTCATTGTGTACTACTCTATTTTTCTCGTCTTATGTCATTTAGTTGAAAAATAGGGAGTAAATTTTTCTATTAAGCGAGTTAAGGATTGTATGTCATAAAGATGAGTCAAATATTTAAAATGCTGATGTGTAAGTGGTCAGTGAACGTCTTCAGTATTTAAAATAAGTGAGCTTATCCTGCATGTTTCCATTAGTGTTACCAATGCACTATACATGGACATGAGTTTAATGGTTGCATTCACCACAAGTTTGGATGCGTTATTAACAAAACGAGTTTAAATAATTAACAACTTGAAGTATAATTGACATCTGAAATTGTAAAATTTACACTGAAGATTCGCTGTTAGTATCACTCTTTCCGCTGTCTGAATCAGAGTCGTCAAAGTTAATTTTGGGACTAGCGATAACTTTAGTGCTTGTTTCAGCGTCATAAAAGTTTATTTTGGGACTACTAATAACTTTAGAAAATCTTTGTTCCACCTCTGCATTCATGGTAGAACTAGATAACGCTGTATCTGTCGGCTTTTCATATTCACCAGGTTCGCTATTAGTATCTGAAATGACATCGGATCCCTCTTCATTTTTTGTAACCAGCTGAGGATTAACAGATGTAACGTAGGACGACCCAGGCATGAGTTCATCTGGATCTGATGATACTGGTATCAAGTCATCGTTAGTTAGAACATCATATTCATCATCCGTCTCATCCATGGGCGAGCCTAAGTGCTTGGTTTGAGATTGGTCATCAGTATGGATGTCACCTGGCTTTGCCATAACTGTGAACGAATCGTACGGAAATTCTGGTTGGTTCTGCTGGAATATTGGCGGTGGGGATCCTGGTATCGGAGGGGTCGGGGGATTTTCGCTCAGGTCCGATTTGTTGTCGCTGTCAACGTTTAAGATCGAGTCTTCGAACACAGTAATATATTCAGTTGTCAAAATGTTCGTTCCATTTAATATTTCGAACGAGTCACTGGACGCTGAATTTTGTTCAAATGTTGGGGGAGGTTTTGTTAAAGGTAATGAAGGTATAGAGGTGGTTTCAAAAATCCTTGAATCAGCATTTATTTGTTCTTGCCTTTTATAAGAAAATGACGCAGATTCGTCGCCTGAACTGGCATCTGCTACGTCATTCGGTGTCTCTGTAATAACATAATCTGAAGAAATCCTCGATTGAAAATTTTGTATATCTGGAGGTGGAATATTTGGCAATGGCGGTATAGATGCTAGTTCATTATTGTCATTTTCTTTGCTCTCATGTTTTCCAATCGTTTCGTTCATATTTTCAAATTCATCCATAGAACCGTTTTCCGATGAATCAGAAGTACCAACTGATTTTACAATGGGCTCCGTGGAATCTTCATGAGTATACAAATATGTTTGATTTATACCCGCGTCGTCTGAATTGTGACTATCTGTATCATTTTCTGATTCACTATCATCGGAAACGACACCAGGATTATTTTGATTCACGGCAATTTTCTCGCGCACGTCCGATTGATCAGGAGCAATTGTTCTTTTTTCTTTCTTTGAGATAGCCTTAGGCACAGGACGTGATTCAGATTTGGCCAATGGTTGGAGCAATAAAGGCATTTCACTTACTTTTATGACTTTCGGAGTTTCAATAAAATCATTTTGATTATTTTCCGAACGACCACTTCCAGAATTGTTTGTTTCAATATCAGTTTCATCTTTGACGGCAGACAAATCAATGCTGGCAATGCTCTCCTCATCTGACGCAAGTATTTCGTTTTCCTCAAACGTAACCTTCACCTTTTTCATTTTTCCTCCTTCAACAAATGGACTGTGAATTTCATTACCATCAGTTTCGTCTAACTGTATCACCCCGATAGATATGCCCTCTTCATGGTTTTCTGATCTCATTTCAAAATTTTCGTAATCAGCATCCGAATTGTCAGAATTTTCAACCTGATCTGTTGTTTTATCGATGATCTGAGATGCAGTATTTGTTTCCGATTCATCTACATTAACAATATCGTAATCTTCATTTTCATCTGACAAGTTTTTTTCTGTTCTTACTGATTCCACTTCCTCATAATTGTCTTCGTCATCGCTTGATTTCGTTTCCACATAAGATTCGTCCGGTACTGAATTTTTTATTTCTTTTTTACTGGAAATTGTAATGTTTTCATAAGTTTGTTCATCGTTGCTTTCTTCGTCACTGGTATGCAAATCGTTTTCACTTTCAATACTTTCTACAGAAACTCGAGAAACATTCTTTCTCATATCAACATCAACAGTTATTTTCTTCTTAATTTTATTGCTTTCATTTGTAGTATCACTCTCTGAATCGGCTTCATTTATTGCTTCTTGTAAAAATGCAGACATGACTCTACCGTCGGTAGACTCCGTTGACATCACGGAAACTCTTTTCTTCGATCGTGGAGGTTTCTTTGGGACTTCGTCTATTTCCGTTATAGACTCGGCATCATCATAATTTGTACTGAAACTTACGGGTTGTAAATCTCTATATTCCATATCTAACGCTGGATTGTCATGGCCACCATTTTTATCAGTACCTGAATACGGAGCATCATATGGAACACTCCTGACTAATGATAAGGTCGATGTCTTTTTGTTATAAACAGGATTTTGAAATTTTGAAAAGTTTTTACCAAGGACCATACGAACGGGATATTTTCGTCTGTACCATTTATAAACTACAACTCCAATTATTGTCAGAATTAGAATAGGAACGATTACTCCTACAGCAATGGCGACTGCAGAACCACCTTTCTTACTTTTCGGTAGTGCGACGCCAATCTGCTTCGTTGTGTTTTCTGTTTCACTTGTAAATTCTGACTCTGTCGATAACACCTGGCGACTATTTGTTGTAATTATTGTGTTTTGATGACTTGCTTGAGCTTTCTGACTGGTTACGGCTAATTCATTGGTTGTAGTTGCCACATATTGACTAGTTTTTGCTGTGATATGTGATAATGTACGTCCCTGCTTAGTCGTATTACGTCCCTGCTTAGTCGTATTACGTCCCTGTTTAGTCGTTTGTGTTTTCCTAACAGTTGTCGTATCGGTTGAACCCTTTGAGAGTATGGAGGTCATCAGCTTTGTTGTCATTTTATTATTTTGTGCTGTGGTTTCAACTGAAATCTTGAAAACAAAATAGAAAATTTAGTATACATGAAATGTTCTATAAGTTTATAGCTTCTTGCTGTTAGAAAGCATTAACATAGTATTGGTTGGTTAATGCAATGATCTATAGTTTTAGTTGATCCTAAATTCATAGAAATGACATTTATACTATGCCGCCAATAGGCAATGCAATGGTTTATGACCAAGTTTTTCTACAATACAACTGGAGAAAACTCCCTTTTACCTTAATTTTCTATTTATCTTTTACAAGCTTTATTGTCAATTTATAATAGATGACATTGCTTTAGGAATAGAAAGAAATTTGTCAAGCTCACGGCATGAAAAGATTTTAAAATCTTTATTCTTTTTTTAAAAAGAGTCTCTCTTCTGTATGTTCTGTCGAGGTTTCTGTCAGTATACACATGAATATATATATACGATTTTGAGTATAAAATAGTCCTTAAAATAATTCGGTCGAGCGGTATATATACAATACAATATAATATCGATTTGTTTTTAAGTATAAGTTTATGCTTATGTTGTAAAATGGTGGGGTTTTTTTTTTTAGATTTCTGTATATATATATATAGGCTTGAGTGTCCTTTAAGCACCTGCACTTGGTGACTCCTGCATATATATGAACAACAATACTATTTGCTCATATGCATCAGCCACGAGGAAGGAATTAACTCAAAAGCTTTTACTATAAATTAATGGATGTGATGCTGCTTTTGGTGCATGCATGGTCAATAAACACTAAACATACTGGTTTTGATATGTGACTACATGTATTATAAACTCAATTTATATTTCATGTTATTTGTCAAACGTATTTCTATCTTTATTTTTGTGTATTGTCTGTTGCAATTGTGTGATAAAAAATCAAGGTACTGATTACGCCTATGATTGGTCCACTATTGGAAATAAAATATATATATCTATATAATGTATCTATCTATCTGTACACATTTTTTTCTTTCTAGAATTACGCATCTTTCAAAAATCATAGATCCGCCCCTGTTTGCTGACTCGCTTTTTCGTACTAGGTGTTTGTGATTTCATTTCCTTCATATTAACAAGTTTATGTCACTGATCGAAGTACATGTACTAAATTTCCTATAACTGCATTACACAAATATATATTTATACGATGAATATATATTGCACGTTTATGATTTATCTGTAAATCTCTTTACTACCGACATAACAAATAGAGATAGGCGTATCAATCATAGATATCTGCCTGCTATCTTTCATATCAAACACGAACTGATTGCTCCCTTATAAGTATATCTTATTAAATTAGAATATGCCCATTCTTGTTAACTGAATTCAATATGGATTTTAAGATAGCAATCCAACAACATAAATAATAGATAGACTTTAAAAGAGCAAATTAAAGTCCAGCATGGACGACATCTGTCTGTTGTCAAAGACCATATTTAGACATGTGTGTCTTGCTTTTTTTGTGTTGATGGGTTGCTGTCTCATTGAAAACTATATTATATACTGCAATATACAGATATTTAGGATTAAATTATTAATTATGACATAACTAACAATGTTGGACTAAGCATCATCACTTGAAATGTCAAAATATAATTTGTTTTGTCAGGTTAATGCATATTAAATGTTTTTCGTGTTGTTTCAAAAATTGTAATGATATAAAACATGTTATGATGACGGATTTATTTTATCCGAAGCTATTTATTTTACCTAGCTTCGTCAAAGCAAAAGAAAAAAAACCCACTTAACTGAGTGGCACTGGACAGGTTTGATGGAAGAAAAAAATACCGGTCGCTGGGGGTAGGGTCAAGACGTATACAATCCCCATTACGTATTCTTTATAGAAAGCATATTATTCCTGCACCAGCAATCAATTTCCACGATAATGGATAAGATAATTAGCACATATATGTAATCAATATTTACCTGAGTGGTATTAACAACATCATCAACATCTCTCTTTTCTCTGTCATTCCAGGACATCAATGGAGATTCCGGGTTTCCATTGTCACTCAATGTCAAATCATTAGAACTCACTGATTGACCAAGTTCATTGTCCACTGGCACATTACACTTACATACAACTCCAAGTCCATATCCCCTACAGAACAATTCAATTCTATACTGTGGTACTCCCTTACTGAAAACCACAGAGATGCAAGAACGATTTAAATAGACTTCGTTCGTGCTTTTAAATTTTTCCAAAGGAATGGTTTTTAAACTTCTGTCTTTACTGGAGGAATGTGTGCAAAAAAATTCCATCCAAACATTGCGATCAGTTCCAGCACTTTCACATTTGCATTTAAATATTTTAGTCGTTTTAATTTCATTTGAAGTTATGCATGAGCAATTATCTGTAATTTTATTCCTGGTAATATTTTTATTCATGCATTGAAAACTGAAATGATCTTTACGTCCATGGATTTCAGATATAACTAAAGTTTTTAGAAACAGAAGAAACAACCATTTCGGGTTCATGTTTGAGGTCCATCCAATTCATTAACCATCCTATGTACAGTATGTGCTGACGAGAAGTGTAAAGTTCGAATGATATCATGTTTAATGATAATATTAATTTTATTATCAATTAAGACCACATTTTACATTTACTTATATGTGTTCACGCACATGCATCCGGAAGCAATATAAGTAACATCTCAAGTACATATGGCACTTTTTTCTACAACCTTTGTGGGATTTTCTCTGTTTTTCTCTTAGACATCTGGTTGTCCCGTCATCGGTTAACATATTGCCGGTAAATCGAATCATATTGTTATTTTTGTGTTATTTGTCATGTAGACTAATTACGATAATAAATTATTTTTACTATATTTAGTTTTAAACATGCTGGGTCAGACTAAATTTTGTTTAGCAAGCAATGATTAAACTAGAAAATGAAAGATCATGAAAGGGCGGTGTGTATTTTGCATTACAACATGTTGGTGCACACTACGGAACTATGCAAGGTAACCGATAAACTTTACTTGCAAGGAAATTTTAGCAATCGCCTCACTACACAAGGTGTCGAATTAAGTGTCACCGTTTCACTTTGGACGGGTCATGGCTGCGGATTTGTATGTATATCCACCCAGTCAAAATGAGCGCCTTTATCAGTAATTTGGTATATCTGTATTTGCATGGTTACGCAGTACGGTGACCTATCGTTGTTAATTTCGGTGTCATTTTGGTCTCTTATAGGTGTCACATTGGCAATCATACAACAGCTTTTTATTTTATATTTACGCAGAGCAGGTTTGAAAGCAGAGCAGCAGTATACTTATAGTCCAACTGCATGTAATAGGTGACTTACAGCGAACCCCGTTACTTTCTTTATAAGAATACTATCCAGGTGGTTTCAAATCTATTATAATTCTTGTAAACGAGTGTTTCTTTGGTGCTTTGGGGGGGGGGGGGGGGGGGTTTGGTAGGACCTTTTTCGGTACGTCGGGATCGGGTGTTTTTCAGCTCCGGAATTGGGAATTGATTCTTTCGGGATCTGGGATTTTTTTTTAATTCGTGACCGTGGGATTTCATGTTTTTAAGTCCGGGATTTAGATCAGGACCCCTCCGACCTCCTGTTTCTTTGTTTCATTGTGGTATACTGCTTAGTTTGATATTAAAACCTTCGATTTTGTTTCTTGTCGTTCTTCAATGTTTTAGCTTCAGTAGTAACTAAAATATTTTGACTTGTTCTGTTATTTCCACAATCATCCTGTAAAACATAACAAGGTGTTGTTATTTCTCTCGGTCTTACAGACTAGTGTCATTCAAGCTATCCGGCAATTCTCATCCTGCAAATCTCTTTATAAAAAGCTATCCTGCAATTGCATTTGGAAAACTACTTGAGCGACAATTTTATTTTCTTTGAAAAAAATTTATATAGAAAAGTCTAGGATGTCATTCGGATTAAGGCAGCAACCATTTGATTTTCTGGGAAGAGGGAGGGGGGATTTAGATTTTTTTTTCTGGACAAAATTTTTTTTCGCCTTTGGCGAAAGACAATCTCTTTTTTGGCGACAAGTCAAAAACAATTTTTTTCTTTCAATTTTAGCATTACATATAGTGGCAGCTGAGGGTGAAACAAACAAGTTTTTTTTCTCAGGGTCAAAAACAAATTATTTTTTTCTCCAAAAACTGGAAACAAACTTTTTTCTCCAAAAATATCCATAGCCCCTCCCCCCCCCCCCCCCCCCCCCCCCCCCCGAAAATCAAATTGTTGCTACCTAACGCATATATATATTTTAACCTTTATTTGAGATTTTCACAACTCATATTAACCAGTGGCAGATCTAGAAGAGGGGTACCGCTACAATGATAAATTCCCGATATAATCAACCAAATTATTTTCTCAAAAAGTGGGGAGAGGGCCCCCAGTTAGGAGTTATAGACTCTGCTCTACTGAATAGCTATTTGATAGAACCATAGCGGTAGGGTGGTGAATTCTTGGGTAACTTGAGGCATTCGTATAGGCCAAAATTTCGTCCGAAATATGGAAATAAAGCCAAATTCGATCAAATACGCATTGGGACACCCTCTTTCCGACCAATTGTCTGGGCAGTTCTTTGATAGCCAGGGAGTATGGAGGCTGTCCTTATCTATAGCTATTGGACAGGTACTACAATTTGAGGGCAAATAATTTCTGGGATAAGCATTCTTAAAGGCCGAAATTTCGTCCGAAAAATGGAAATAAAGCCAAATTCGATCAAATACGCATTAGGGAGCTACCATTTGATTTTTATGGGGGGGGGGGGGGGGGGGGGGGGCTAGGATGTCCTGCACTTTTTTAGTTGTAATCTCTGTCCTGCCTTTTTATTTTTCACTCTGTCCGGTCCTGTTTTTTTTTTTAGTTTATCCTGACTTTTTTTACATAAAGACTTTTTTTTGCAAGTGTCTCATCCTGCCTTTTCTTTATAACTCAAAACTCCTGTCCTGCCTATTTTTTTCAAATTTCATCCGAGCCCCCCCCCCCCCCCCCCCCCCCCTTAAAATTAAATGGTATAGCTCCCTTAGGATCACCTACTTTCAAACCCACTACCTCAGCAATTCTGTATAGCTAGGAACGCTGCTCTTATGAATAGCTTTTGAATAGTGCTACCGTTAAATATGAGAGAAACGAATTTCTGGTGTAAATATTTTTACAGGCTAAAAATTTCGTCCGCCGGAAACCTAGAAATAATGCCAACTTCGATAATTAAAATATGCATTGGGATCAACTGCAACGGAAATAAGATTATTTACCAACTTAATTTTATCCCACAAAAGGGCGGCCGTGACCCCCAGGGCCCACTTGGATCCACCTATGATATCATAGTGCCAGAAAAAAAGGAGGCCATATTTTGTCAATGAACTTTTAAAAATACCGCCAAAATTACTATTTCATGCGCATGACAGAAACGCCTCATTTTCACTTCCTGCAATTTGAAAACAAAAACATCATGTTTTTTTAACTTTTAAACATCACATGGCGGAGCAGGTAAACACATATAATCTAATACAAAGCTTACACACAAATAATCAAATTTTTAAACACTTTTACTCTAAATGAGAATCCGACTCGTCCTTTAATACCTAGAAAAAAATTGTGTCAGAAGAGATTTTTGAGAAAAAGGGGGAGGCGCTGATAAATAATTAAAATAGTATTACCCATAATTTTTGCATTCAAAACATTGATAAAACTATAATGAACAAAAATGATAATTTGTCTGAAAACATATTTCAGAAATCAAAAGACACAGAAAAAAATCACAGGTCAAACAATACACCTTATCGCTAATACACCTTATCGGTCGTCCCTCTGTCTATATCACTCTGTTCAGCTCTTAATATTATTCCGTATCATGGCTTTGTGACGTCAAATACGTTGACCCGGCCTTAATAACTTTGACCCGGACATATCAGCGACATCATAATGTTTGAACCGACGTTAATAACTTTGACCCGAACTTATCAAGTCATCTTTTGTCATCTTCGCTAGCCAAGGGTTACGATCCACTCCCGCTCACTTCACCCTTGGCGGATTGAGATAACATTTCGGAGACACAAGGTAAGAATTTTTATTGGTTGCAGTCAAAACTCACTGCATCCAATCAAAATGCGCCTATAACATGATCACGTGTAAATGTAGAAAGTGTTTGTAAACAATTGCCACGTGTTTTTTGTGCAACAAGCCTTTACATCCCTAAACATACGACTATATTTAGTGAAATCTTGAATGTTTTTAATCAACAAATAGAAGTTCCTGTGTATGTTTCATGCACACATGCATGAATGTTGACGTATGCTTCTATTTCCGGCTTTACCAAGTGTGTAGAATCTAGACACTACCGTGTTTTACCTCCAAATTGAAGAGTTCAAGTGCTACCATTGGTCAAGACTAATGTATTCAGAATTGGCGTGATTTTTATCTTCCGATAGATGGCGCAACATTGTTATCACAAATGTTGGCTCAATCCGCCAAGGGTGAAGAGAGCGGGAGTGGATCGTAACCCTTGGCTAGCGAAGATGTCTTTTGTGTGCTGGTAAAACAAAGAAAATACTTCCGAAAAACACACAAATATAGCCCGACAAATCGATTATCAGATTATCTGCATATTGATATTGTAAAATATCAGCTGCTTGACATTATATGAAGACTTTTTGATCTTGTTCCCTAGGCTCACTCGACAAAAAGCTTCATATTATGTCTCGCAGCTGATATTTTACATTATCAACATGCAGATAACCTGATAATCGGTACTTAATATCGCTGTTCGTCCGCCATTACTGGATATCACAAAGGTTCCAGTAAAATTTTGACGTCATAAAACAAAATACCTGACGCCACAATGGAAAAGTGATTGTTGTATGCATCAAAAGTTCAAGCGGCTGGGTCAGCAGGGATTAGTGATAAGGTGTATCCCGGCTGACCCGGTCACTTTTCCATAATGTGGCGTCAGATATTTTGTTTTATGATGTCAAAATTTTACTGGAACCTCTGTGATTTAGTTATTGGGGATGAATAGCAATAAATTAACTGTATTGGAAACATGCAAATGACATGTTTGTCTAGACCGAAATTATTAATCTGTCTCTTGTGTGGCTACATTTGTCATTTCATATTTTCTTTTAAACATTTGGCTATTTATTTAATTTTTTTGTCTCCATATGCACTTGTGTCCACAATTTTTTTTTAGCCAAATGATAACTATAGAGGCTCTAAAAAGCCTGTGTCGCTCACCTTGGTCTATGTCATGTATGTGAATATTAAATAAAGGAAGCAGATGGACTCATGGCAAAATTGTGTTTTGGTGATAGTGAGGTGTTTTTACATTTTATGTAACTAAACATTCTTGCTGCTTACAATTATCTCTATCTATAATTCACTTGGCCCATTAGTTTCATAGGTAAATGTTAGTAAAAATTTACAAATTTTATGAAAATTGTAAAAAATTGACCATAAAGGGCAATAAATCCTTAAGGGGTCAATTGACCATTTCGGTCATGTTGACTTATTTGTAAATCTTACTTTGCTGAACATTATTGCTGTTTACAGTTCATCTCTATCTATAATAATATTCAAGATAATAACCAAAAACAGCAAAACTTCCTTAAAATTACCAATTCAGGGGCAGCAACCCAACAACGGTTTGTCAGATTCATCTAAAAATTTCAGGGCATATAGATTTTGACCTGATTAACAATTTTACCCCTGTCAGATTTGCTCTAAATGCTTTGGTTTTTGAGTTTTAAGCCAAAAACTGCATTTTACCCCTATGTTCTAATTTTAGCCATGGCGGCCATCTTGGTTGGATGGGTCACCGGACACATTTTTTAAACTAGATGACGGATGCAAAGTGATGGGAAAAACTCACTTGACCCTTTGGGCCAGGTTAGCTTAAAAGAAAATATGAAATGACATTTGGCTACTTTTTGTTTATTTTTTGTGTGCACACATGTGGCCACTCCAGTCATGCTTCAGTGATTCCCTATATATACATGATATAATAAAAAAAAAAAATCCCACAAAAAAGGGGGGGGCCTGGATCCGCCTATGGAAGACAGAGAAAATGACTGAACTTTTATTTAGATATATATATATTTAACTGTAAACATGGTAAATAAAAACTAAATATCACACACATTCGTGGCATAGTGACAGCAGTGCCCAGCACGTTATCAGTATGTTAATGGAGTGCTGAACTATAAAGAAGAAGATAGAAAAACGATCAAGGCTGGACTGGTGACAGCAGTGAACAACCGAAACAACATACTGCCAAACAGTTTCATGGCCCAATACTTCTTTAAAGCTTGTCATTTTGCATTATAAATCTTAACACTTTTACAATTGTCATTTTACATTCTGACATTATATATCTAAACACATTTATAATTGTCTGTATCCATATATTTGTATTGTAAATACGTAAAAAAAATGTACCAATTCTGGCTACAAAAGGAGACAGATTGTCAATTTACATTATAATTCTTGTCTAACTGGAGGCCACGATTCTTCACACAAAATAATCTTTGTCTCCACTGGAACTCGAATCAGTGCCCTCTGTGCTACGAGGCAGTGTGTATACCGACTGAGTCGAAAGACATACTTCCTTAGCTCAACTGCTTACAGCTGACTAAGTATCGACCACATTTTATAAGGAAAGCAATCCTGTCAAACTTTTGCTGTAATACATTTACATTTGTTATTTTGCATCTATGATTACAAATTTGAGCACAATTTTCATTTGTTTTTTTATATTACACATTTACATTTAGGACCCTGTTGGAGATGTATGGGCTCAGAATGCATTACATAGAGCTGTAACAGTAGGTCAGAATGTTTATCTCAGAGCTGCTTCAAGGAAAGTTAATTGGCCAGAATATAAACCAAGAGGTCAAAGACCAATTGAGGTAAACACTGTGAAAATATTGGTTTGCATGTTATTGTTACCGAGTAAATGTGAAAATTGGTTTCGTGTAAAGGATATATCGAATCAAGTTAGCCTTACATATATTCAGAATGTATTAAATATTAAGCCGTCCAATATTTCATCATGAACAATACCTTTTTAGCTCACCTGGCCCAAAGGGCCAAGTGAGCTTTTCCCATCACTTTGCGTCCGTCGTCGTTAACTTTTACAAAATCTTCTCCTCTGAAACTACTGGGCCAAATTTAACAAAACTTGGCCACAATCATCATTGGGGTATCTTGTTTAAAAATGTGTCCGGTGACCCGGCCAACCAACCTTGAAAATAGAACATAGGGGTAAAATGCAGTTTTTGGCTTATAACTCAAAAACCGAAGCATTTAGAGCAAATCTGACAACGGGTAATATTGTTCATCAGGTCAAGATCTATCTGCCTTGAAAAATGAATCGGACAACTCATTGTTGGGTTGCTGCCCCTGAATTGGTAATTTTAATGAAATTTTGCTGTTTTTGGTTATCATCTTGAATATTATTATAGATAGAGATAAACTGTACACAGCAATAATGTTCAGCAAAGTAAGATTTACAAATAAGTCAACATGACCAAAATGGTCAGTTGACCCCATTAGGAGTTATATTGCCCTTTATAGTCAATTTTTAACCATTTTTCGTAAAACTTAGTAATCTTTTACAAAAATCTTCTCCTCTGAAACAACCTGGCCAAATTAAACCAAACTTGGCCACAACTACCATTGGGGTATCTAGTTTAAAAAATGTGTGGCGTGACCCGGTCAACCAACCAAGATGGCCGCCACGGCTAAATATAGAACATAGGGGTAAAATGCAGTGTTTGGCTTATAACTCAAAAACCAAAGCATTTGGAGCAAATCTGACATGGGGTAATATTGTTTATTGGGTCAAGTCTATCTGCCCTGAAATTTTCAGATGAATTTGACAACTCATTGTTGGGTTGCTGCCCCTGAACTGGTAATTTTAAGGAAATTTTGCTGTTTTTGGTTATTAGGCCACACCAATTTGATTGCTTGTTCGACGGACCCGCCCGCACCTATTCTTTTTAAAACAGATTTTTTTTATTTTTATTATATTTCCGCTTCCCGCATCCGGAAATGAAGTCATGTCCAATTCCCGCACCGTTTTTTTGGTAAATATTATATATGTTTTTTAAAATCACAGTCTAGCCTTTATATAACGATTTTAAACCTATCAGCAACCCACAACACTGTAAATATCTGCGAGAATATGTGTTTCAGCATGAAACCAATTAATTCCAAGCGGGAGTGCTCCGATATAAATAGAAATACCAGCATAGAACAAAACGTTGGTTTCTGTCCCCTAACTTATATTCCCTATAAAACAAAATGTTCGTTGTTAAAATAAAGTACAAAGAACTTCTGAAGGATAACCTTCAACTGCAATTATAATGTATGGTGACGGTCATACCCGCTGCAGGTTTGTGCACCTGTCCTGGTTGATTCAGAGACCTGTCGTTCAGCAGTTATCGTTTGTTGATGTGGTTCATTGGTATTTTTCCTTTTGGAAATATACTTTAGATCGTTGGTTTTCCTGTTCGAATTGTGTAAAATACTAAGTTGTGGTCCCTTATAGCTTGCTGGTTGGTCTTGATCAAAGCAGTGTGTAAAAGGCTGTACTTTGACCTATGTTTGTTATTATCGGTTGGGACCAACCCTCCCTCAGACAAGGGCCTTGAAGGGGTCATTTTACCATATTTACTATTCAGTCTGTTGTAGAAAAGAAAATAGAAATACTCAGGATGTGTACAGAGCTACTATACAAAACCTTTGACAACTTAGAATTTTTACTCAAAAATAGGAGAAATACATTATATTTTAAACAACTTTTCTAAAAGAGGGATGGGTCCACTTATTTTGAATAATATTAGACTGTTAAAGTAAATGTGTTAACATGGTTAAAGTCCAGGAATATCACAAAATTCTTGGACATGTTTTGACCATTTAATACCAAATATTATAGTTCTTTGGGAAAATATAAGCCCTTTTGTACTTAAAGTGTTTTTACAAAAAAAATATATTATAACTTTAATATTTTGACCTCTCATAAAAGGGATATTCATAGCATTAAGGGGTTGTTCTGAACCTGATTATGACTTGGATGGAGAATTGTCTCATTGTCAGTCACACATACATAGACCAGATTTAATTATTCAATTATTTCTTATTGAACAGGGAAAAAATACTTCATAAATTAAAGAAATGTCAAGGTACAAGTGATAAACCAAGTTTTAATATAGTCAAAACCTACTATTTTATGTTTACAAAAAAAAATTAAAATCGCTCGCCTTTACTTTTTAAGCTTCGCCTCAAAAATTTGCAAATTAAATACTTTTTTATTAAAATTTTCAAATCGCTCGCTCGCCCCAATTTTTGGAGTCCAAAAATCCGTAGAACAAGAAATTAAATTGGTGTGGCCTTATCTTGAATATTATTATAGATAGAGATAAACTGTTAAAACAATAAATGTTAGCAAAGTAACATCTACAAATAAGTCAACATGACCTAAATTTTCAGTTGACCCCTTTAGGAGTTATTGCCCTTTATAGTCATGTTTTAACCATTTTTTTGTAAATCTTAGTAATTTTTTTACAAAAATCTTCTCCTCTGAAACTACTGGGCCAAGTTAATCATAGATAGAGATAATTGTAAGCAGCTAGAATATTGTTCAGTAAATTAAGATGTACAAACACATCACCATCACCAAAACACAATTTTGTCATGAATCCATCTGCATCCTTTCTTTAATATTCACATACATGTAGACTAAGGTGAGCGACACAGGCTCTTTATAGCCTCTAGTTGGAAAATCTTTTAAATTGAAAAAAGAACATTTGACATTTTAACAAAAAATATTAAAGTTCTGTTCAGGGTTTCCCCTGGGTCAATTATTTTTTTCGCCACCTCTTTTGCCAAAACAATATTTTTTTCGCCACTTTATTATTTTTTTCGCCAAGTTACACAAATATATTTTTCTTTTACAATTTTACTTTTTTTCCCAGCCCCCTCCCTAAATAAGAAGTGGTTTTTACAACAAAACAAAACATCTATTCACTTGAAATTGATCCCTAGTGCAAGGTGTAGTCATTGCATTGAAGGGTTACTCTCATGCCAACCTATTGAATAGATTTCTCCATAATGACAGTTTTCTTTTCTACTTCTAGACCATCGTAAATAAGTAAAACTATATGTTTGAAACACGTGTGTCTCTGAAACGACTTTAAAGTACCCACTCAAATCAATGATCTATGTGAAAGTTAAATGACAGAATTTTTTATCAGAGACCTTCCTTGCTTTTGAACATTTTTCGTCATAACAACAGTTTTCTTTTCTGGACTATCATTAAAAGGAGGAGAGGAAGCGTAAAAAATTTGCTTCAAACACGTGCGTAGCAACGTGGTTAATAAATCCCTTTTGTGATATGTGACAGAAGCCATTTAACCATATCATACAATCAACACCTTTATTAATTAGTCCTTTGATGTCGATAGCTGACCATAGCTATAAATGCAATCAGCTGATTATTGATTTTCTGTCAAAATCTTAACGAGGTCAAGGTGAATTCCGAGTCGGTAAAGTCAGAGAAAACCGAAAAAAGTAAATAAACAAGATGGCTGAAAATAAATCGTTATATATATTTCTTTCGCCAAATTCTTTTGCTAATGACGAATTTTAATCGCCACAATTATTATTTTTTCGCAAATTGCGAAAATGGCGACTGCCAGCGGAAACCCTGGTTCTGTTCCTAATTGTACAACCAAACACATGACAAAATAAAATTATGGACATTTTCTTCTTAGAATTCTTGTTTCAAAAGATGCTATTGCTGATTAGGCTAAATTTAAGGGTTAAAAACGCATTCTAATTAACAACTGAAATAATTGATAACATGATGCATGACATGTTTCAAAGAAATTTGTCAAAACTAAGTGTATCCTTTATTGACTTGATTTTGTAGGAATCCGACTCATACACCAGTATAGATGACGCTTTTAGTACTATAATACAGTTCATGTCACAAACCTCAAGGCAGTGTAAGGTGAGTCCTAGTGTTTGATTTCCTTTTTAGCTCGCCTGGCCCGAAGGGCCAAGTGAGCTTTTCTCATCACTTAGCGTCCGGCGTTAACTTTTACAAAAATCTTCTCCTCTGAAACTACTGGGCCAAATTTAACCAAACTTGGCCACAATCATCATTGATGTATAAAGTTTAAAAAAAAGTTTTTTTGACCCGACCAACCAACCAAGATGGCTGCTACAGCTAAAAATAGAACATAGGAGTAAAATGCAGTTTTTGGCTTATAACTCAAAAACCAAAGCATTTAGAACAAATCTGGCATGGGGTAAAATTGTTGATCAGGTCAAGATCTATCTGCCCTGAAATTTTCAGATGAATCAGACACAAGGTTGGCAAAAAAGCGGTCAATACTTGTATTGACCATGCCAGTGGTAAATACCGGTATATACTGGGAAATACTGGTCAATTGAAATTTTGAGTGGTCATTACTATAAAACCACTATCTACTTGGTCAATTATAAACTTACAATTAATAATTAATTTATATAGAAAGTGTTCAAATCATTTTTAATGCTTTCATTTCTTATTCTATTGTAAATTCAAACAGGGATCTACATTGATTAATATGTAAATAATATTATAGGAAAAAAAATATCTTTTTGTCCCTGCTTCAACTTTTTATTTTCATCATGAAGGAGGTTTTTATCTGACAGTTAAATTGCCCTTTATAGCTTGTTGTTCGGTGTGAGCCAAGGCTCCGTGTTGAAGGCCGTACTTTAACCTATAATGGTTTACTTTTTAAATTGTTATTTGGATGGAGAGTTGTCTCATTGGCACTCACACCACATCTTCCTATATCTATATACAGGAAATAATTTATTTTTATTACTTTCAACCCATGTACTGTCAACTTTTATTGGGGGCTGTTGTTTAAGTAATTAAATTTTCACACCTAACAATGCCAGGTGATACGTAAAAAGACCCATTTTACTTCATTTACCTGTAGTTTTATTTACTTTTACTTTTAATTACCTTTAAAATCATACATTTTTTTAATAAAAATATATTTATTTAAACATGTTGAAATTAAATATAAATTTGTATATACATATATCATGTATATCTTAAGTATGCAATATCATAAAAACTAAAATTTATATCAGTAAGAATAAGTGTTATTAATGAATAAAACATATCAAATTCATTAATTTTATAAGCTGACACATTATATTTGACTTTTTATCAAGATTTTACCATGTTTACTTCAATTAATAGTAGAAACAACCATGAAAATTTCAATTGACCAGTATTTGCCAGTATTGACCACTTGGGGAGTATAATGTCCGGGGCGGTAAATACCACTGGTAAATACCGGGGATGGTATTTACCGCCCAACCTTGATCAGACAACCCATAGATGGAGATAAACTGTAAACAGCAGTAATGTTCAGCAAAGTAAGATTTACAAATAAGTCAACATGACCAAAATGGTCAGTTGACCCCTTTCGGAGTTATTGCCCTTTATAGTCAATTTTTAACCATTTTTCGTAAATCTCCATGATCTTTTACAAAAATCTTCTCCTCTGAAACTACTGGGCCAAATTAATCCAAACTAATGGCCACAATCATCATTGATGTATCTAGTTTAAAAGTTGTGTTTTTTGACCCGGTCAACCAACCAAGATGGCCATCACGGCTAAAAATAGAACATGGAGGTTAAATGCAGTTTTTGGTTATTACTCAAAAACCAAAGCATTTAGAGCAAATCTGACAAGGGGTAAAATTGTTGATCAGGTCAAGATCTATCTGCCCTGAAATTTTAAGATGAATGGGACAACCCATTTTTGGGTTGCTGCCCCTGAATTGGTAATTTTAAGGAAATTTATTATGGATAGAGATAAACTGTAAACAGCAAAAATGTTCAGCAAAGTAAGATTTACAAATAAGTCAACAGGACCAAAATGGTCAGTTGACCCCTTTAGGAGTTAGTGCCTATAGTCATTTTTCGTAAATCTTAGTTAACTTTTACAAAAATCTTCTACTCTGAAACTACTGGGCCAAATTGTACCAAACATAGCCAGAATCATTATTAGCCTATCTAGTTTAAAAATTGTGTTTTGTGACTGGGCAAACCAACCAAGATGGCTGCTACAGCTAAAAATAGAACATAGGGGTAAAATGCAGTTTTTGGCTTATAACTCAAAAACCAAAGCATTTAGAGCAAATCTGACAAGGGGTAAAATTGTTTATCTGGTCAAGATCTATCTACCCTAAAATATTTAGATGAATCCAACAATTTGTTGTTAGGTTGCTGCCCCTGAATTGGTAATTTTAAGAAAATTTTGCTGTTTTGGGTTATTATCTTGAATATTATTATAGATAGAGATAAACTGTAAACAGCAATAATGTACAGCAATTTAAGAGTAAAAAATAAGTCAAAATGACCAAAATGGTCAATTGACCCCCTAAGAAGTTATTGTCCTTTATAATCAATTTTTAACAATTTTCATAAAATTTGTAAATTTGTGTTTAGGTGATTGTGATGTGTTTGTACATCTTCCTTTACTGAACATTCTTGCTGCTCACAATTATCTCTATCTGTAATGAACTTGTCCGTGTAGTTTCAGTGGAAAATGTTAGTAAAAATTTGAGTTGACAACTTTTTCTAGGCCTAGAAGAATTAATCAAAAATTGTTTATAAGTAACAAAAGAAAAGATAATTTCAACAACTCAACCAATATACTTACCATTCATACAGGTTGTATCATTGTGACTAACAATGGTCAACCTCTACATGTATATGATAGATTATTTGTTATTTCATTTTTAGAGATACATGATAATCTATATAAATGCTACATGTACTAAACTATGTTTATTTTATTTTCAGAAATACTATGATACTAACAAAACAAACAGAGACCATTGTGATTCACAGCACTGTAGAAGATTCCATAATCCAGCATATAGTGAAATACAGAACAGTAGCCCTGTATGTAGTCCTTATAGGTTTAATAGTCAAATATAAAAAGTTTGTAAATCTGAAAAGATTCAACCAATTTTGTGTAATCAGATCTTTTTCTTAGTCCAGATCATCAAAGATCATGCATTTTGTTTATTTATAACTTAAATTTTTTAATTGAATCCAAACAGTTTGTCAGGAGGACATTTGGACTTGATCAATATAAACCCAACCGTTTTAAAAAATAAAATTAGAAACACCAAAAAACTACATGAATCTGAAAACTTGTTTTGAAGGCTAAGCAGTTTGTATTCCACTAATCATTACTTATGGCACCAATTTTTGTCGAGCCTTTGAAAAAGCGAGACTAAGCGATCCTACATTCTGTTGGCAGCGTCAACAAATATTCACTCTCATCGGACTCTGTGGTTAAAGTTTTTGAAATTTTAATAATTTTCTTGAACTATACTGGATTTTTACCAAACTTTGATAGAAGCTTGTTTATGATCATAAGAAAGTATCCAGAAGTAAATTTTGTAAAAATAAAATTCCATTTTTTCCATATTTTACTATAAATGGTCTTAGTTTTTTCTGCGGGGAAACAAAACATTCACTCTGTGGTTAAAGTTTTTAGAATTTTAATAACTTTCTCCAACTATCCTGGGTTTGTACCAAACTTGAACAGAAGCTTGTTTATGATCATAAGATAGTATCCAGAAGTAAATTTTGTAAAAATAAAATTCCATTTTTTCCGTATTTTACTATAAATGGACTTAGTTTTTTCTGCGGGGAAACAAAACATTCACTCTGTGGTTAAAGTTTTTAGAATTTCAATTACTTTCTTAAACTATCCTCGGTTTATACCAAACTTGGACAGAAGCTTGTTTATGATCATAAGATAGTATCCAGAAGTAAATTTTGTAAATAAATAAATCCATTTTTCCATATTTTACTTTTAAATGAACTAAGTTTTTCTGCAGGGAACCATTACATTCACTCTGTGGTTAAAGTTTTTAGAATTTTAATCACTTTCTTAAACTATCCTCGGTTTGTACCAAACTTGGACAGAAGCTTGTTTATGATCATAAGATAGTATCCAGAAGTAAATTTTGTAAATAAATAAATCCATTTTTCCATATTTTACTTTTAAATGGACTTAGTTTTTCTGCGGGGATCCATTACATTCACTCTGTGGCTAAAGTTTTTAGAATTTTAATAACTTTCTTAAACTATCCTCGGTTTGTACCAAATTTGGACAGAAGCTTTTTTATAATCATAAGATTGTATCCAGAAGTAAAGTTTGTAAAAAGATTACTCCGTTTTTTCTGTAATTTACTTTTAAATGGACTTAGATTTTCTTACAATCATAAAATAGTAACGAGGAATATTTTTATTGATTTTTTTCCTCATTATTGGAACCCTTACAAATATTTACACATTGAAGTCAGGTATTATTTTGTTTTCTGTTTACAGTTATGAGGGATACATATATTATGTTGAAGACCAAATGAATGAATTTGATTTTATATTTCAGCTACAAAGAACAGAAGATGTACATGTAGTTGTTCAGCCTGGGACATACTCTGTCACTGCAGGATGTTGGGGTCAACATCAACAACGAAAACATGTAGTGCATGTGGACAAAGGACAGTCAGTTGACCTTGACTTTTGCTTGTGATAATATTTTCTTATTTTGAGATATTCAAACCATTGTCTTTAAGGATGTACTTAGGTGATGTTTTGGAATTTGTGTCAAATGTTCGGACTCCTTGGTGTTTTTCCATACAATACAATATAAATAATTTTGCCCCATAACACCCATTTATTTTTTCATATAAGATTTAATAGCTCATGAAAGGTTATTTAACAAAATTATAGAAAATTCTTGATTTTTTTTTGTTTTGAGACCCAATAATACCAATGCAAATATAAGGTAAAAGTCAGCCGTTTCCCGTCATATTTTAAATCTCAAATATGAAGAAAAAGAGGTCCATGACCTATCAATATTTTTAGCTTATTTTTATCCATAATTGATGCTCTACTAGCTTATAGTATAAATTTTAACTTCTTAATTTAATAATTTTCACCTAACCTCACCTAAGTGCATCCTTTAAAGAAATTATTTTCTTTCATTGACAATATTTAATGGTATGAAATTTAAATCTCTAATGTAATGAACTGTTAAAATTGTACTATCATAGTGGCAGGGTTCAATGTTAGATATTCATTCAACATACTGTCTAAAGCAAAGAAAACCTTACATTTTATCTTAAATCTTGCTTGCAATATATGTTTCATCATTCTTCTAGTCACATGAGTTTTGCACAGCAATATTTTGTTTTTATAGCTTTCACAAGTTAAAACTAATAGTAACTTTAAATTTCTATTCTATGCATTTATCTATATATTTTTATATGTTTATGTATGTATGTGTTCAGTAAAAGGACAAGACAATCTTTTTGAAAAGTTTTATGTATTTTATGTGTTTTTCAAGTTTATCGTTTTTTATATGCTTTAAATGAGATTAAAATAAAAATGTTTGTTTATTATTTGAATGCTATTTTTGACTCCTTTGTTCATAGAATCAGTGTATGTGTATCCTTTATAGGAAATTTGGTGTTGATGGTAGTCTCTTTTCTATACTTTTTTTTGTCTCATCTGCCCTGAATGAAGCAGAATGCAAGCCATAGTGATTACAATCCAGCGATACAACAGTGTTAACAATTTGTGGAAAGCTTATACATGTATTTAAGAAAGTAGAAGACCTGAATGCTTCACATCTTCTTTGCAGATGTCATGGTAGGAAGTTTCTGTCTGTTATATGTCCATTATTCTTGACCTCATTTTCTTGGTTCAGCAATTGCTTAATTTTTTTTTTGGTCATTTGAATTACTCAATTATAAGTAATGGAATAACTATAGTTTGTATATGAGATGCTTGCAAGGTCTACATGACCACCAGACAGGTTTCATCTGACTTCCACCTTATTCATGGATAAGTGATCAAGATCATAGTATGGTTGTCTAGTCTGTATCTCATATACTTTAAAGGTCAACTGCATATCTTGTATATTGTATCTCATATACTTTAAGCAATAGGTCAACTGCATATCTTGTATATAATGATTGCAAGGTGTACATGTCAGGTTTCATATGACATTGACCTTAATTTTTTGGTTCATTCGTCAATGTTATGTTTTGGGGTTTTGGTCTGCTTTTCAATTACCATAAGCAGTTGGTCAAATAAAATTTGGTGTATTGAAATTGTAGAACATAATTATTTCAAATTAACTACTATATCTCCTTAAAATGTACAACCCATTTGTAATATTGAAGTAAAAATGAAGATGGATCAACTAGTTCTCTCCCGCAAAATACATAGATTATATGTTTGCTAATCTAACAACAGCTGTAGCCATGGTATAAAACACTTTAAAAGGTAGACTAGCTATTTTTTTTATATAGATGATTAGGGGTGGTAAATATTTAATAAAACTTGACCCTCATTTATACTATATTGACTTCATATAATGATGTGTTTGCTCTAAGAGTCAGTTACCTCAATTCTTAGATAAAATGTTTTTTAACTAATTAGTAGTGTTGTCAAATCGTACACTTTTGCCTAACCGGTTACTCGGATAATCGTTCGACCGATTAACCGGTTAACCGGTACTTT